>NC_065522.1:8811161-8867074 GCF_006386435.1 Epinephelus moara | reverse complement strand
AGACTACAAATGTGGATAGACAGGGAGAAACACACACAAGCCTAAGACGTGGTAAGATACGATATTCCTCACTATATGAAGTGACTGATAACAAGATCTGTATAATGGATTGTAAAGAAATTCGTCAGGTTTTTATTTTGTAGACAATTAATCTGGATTTATAGCATGATGGGATGACAGCACAATGATGTGTGTGGCATTGGAAAGCTCTGCTCCTGCGCTTTCATGTGATATGCGTGGCATTTCTGTGCGAGCCTGCATTCGCGAGTAATCCATCCAAGAGTAATGTGTGTGCAGAGCTGTATGAAAGCTCTGTTTACATCATTTTATTGTAACTTTATCATTTTTTTTCGCTGTGAAAACATTGGACTACCGTCAAGTGTTCCTTGTCGGAAAGCTACAGTTCTGCTGTTTTACATGATATGCGTGGCTTCTCGCTATGACGCACGGTCGCAGAGAAAATCAGTAGAGAAGAAAAGGTGTGAATTTGGACACACTATGCATCGTTCGGGCCCATAGGGTTAAACACACATCTGCAAGAGAATTCTCTTTCCTTTCACCAGTCCATCACTCCTGCTCCCACATTGACTTCTTTTTAACAAGCAACTCAATTATTTCCCAAATCTCAGACATACTCATACACCCCATCACCATTAGTGACCATGCTCCTGTCACCCTTACCTGGAATATAAAACATTATCACAAGCCATTCAACAGATGGGAATTTAATACATCTTTACTTGAGGACCCTGAATCTGACAATTTTATCAAAAGAGAGTGGGCATCCTTCCTAGAAATAAATGATTCACCCGAAATAGCATGATCACTACTTTGTGAAACAGAGAAAGCAGTGTTAGGAAGTAAAATCATATCATACTCCACACACAAGAAAAAGAAAGACAACCAACAGGAAACATACTTAGAACAAAAGATTCATGAACTAGAGAACATCAACGCAACAGCTTCCACAGTACAAATCCAAATTGATCTACAGAAATAGACTACAACTGAATGAACACATGAACAAAAAAACTACATTCCTCCTAGAAAGACTCAGACACAAAAACTTTGCATACAGTAATAAATATGGGAAATACCTGGCCAACCAAATCAAATGAAACAAAGAAAAAACAACAATTACAACGAATATGAACTCAGCAGGGAAGCTTGTACATACACCTGAGGAAATGAATAAGATTTTTCAAGATTTTTACACCAATTTATACTCATCAACACACAACCAAACCAAAAACACATAGACACCTTCTTACGCAGTATTCATTTGCCTCAGCTCACAGAAGACCAAGCTAATACTCTGGATCAACCATTTACAATTACAGAACTCCACAACGCACTCAAACTCATGCCCAACAATAAATCCCCAGGACCTGATGGCTTCCCTGCTGAGTTCTATAAACACTTTTGGCCCCCATTTTTAACAGATTAACAGCTGAAATTAAACAAAAATCAAAACTCTCCACAGACTTGAACACTGCTATAATCACTCTCCTTCTAAAACGTGACAAAGACCCCACCTCCCCCTCAAGCTATCGTCCCCTGTCTCTCCTCAACACAGATATAAAAATCATCAGCAAAGCCCTGGCTTTACGAATGGAAACAGTCACTCCATCTTTCTTCCACTCAGACCAAACTGGCTTTATGAAAGAAAGACACTCATCAAATAACCTATGCAGACTTGTTAACCCTACTCCATTATTCATCACACACAAGCCCACCAACAGAAAAGGCATTTGATAAGGTAATTTGGGGGAACTTTATTTTCTACACTTGTATATCATATCACAACGTTTCACTTTGCACAGGGGCACCAGGCAAGGATGCCCACTCTCTCCATCTTTGTTTGCAATATTTATGGAACCACTTGCAGCAGCCATTCGTCAAAACATTAACATCACAGGAATACAAACAAATAACACACACCATAAGATTAGTCTTTATGCTGATGACATCCTGCTTTACCTACAAAACCCTTCCTCATCACTACCGGAAACCATCAGTCTAATAAACACCTTCTCACAAATTTCTGACTACACTATCAACTGATCTAAATCCACCTTTTTGCCTCTCAGCCCAAATTGCTGGGATGTGGCAGCCCAATCACCACTACTCTCACTCCGTACTGGTAATATCATTTATCTAGTAATCAACATCTCCCCCAGGCTGTCAGAGTTAGTCTCCCTCAACTTCAACTCACTTCTCAAAACAATAGAGGATATCCTTCAGTGCTGGATTAATCTACCAATATCCCTCACAGGCAGAATTGCGACAATAAAAATGAACATTTTACCCATGATTAATTTCCGAATATAGTTCACATCTCTAGACTCTGTTATCCTGAAATTTTACTGGAAAAACAAAACACCTAGAATTAAACTAGCCACATTACAAATATCCAAAACTCAAGGAGGTCTGGAACTCCAAATTTTTTGTCATTACTTCATCTCCCACCAACTCCAATACATTCACAAATGGATAAATCATAAACTATTCCTGGATAGACATAGAGCAAACATTTTGCAAAGACATCCAGACCTACCTTTCATAAGCCGCTCCATCAAACACCATCCATGTTTCAAAAACCCAACAATAGCTACAACTCTGACAGCCTGGTGGGAATTTCACAAAATAATTAACACCACAATCTCACCTAACAAACACACCCCCATCTGGAATAATCCTGACTTTATAATGAACAGAAAACCACTTCACTTCTCACTTTGGTCTTGTTTCCTCATTTGGTTCAGAAGTATGGCATCGGGGAGAATCACTTTCTAGAATTTCTCCAGATAACCCTAACCCTAACCTCAGTTAAAGAAAAAAAATCAACATTACCTCATCCAACTTAGATCTCTGATCAACATCTCTACCGGAGAAAAACTACTGTCCAAAATGTATAAGATAATATCCACACCCGATCATTCAATATCCATCCCCTCAGTTAAATTGGAACATGACCTGCAGATCACCCCCAGTGCTGACTTCTGGACCCAAATATGTAAAAACATCTTTTCCATGTCCACAGTATACTTGTTTTTGCCTATATGCCCATCAGTTTCAGCCTGTGCGCTATTCCTTTTTTGTTTTATATTGTTTTATTTTGCTCTGATGTATTTAGTTGGTCTTTATTTTTATTGTATGTCTCTTTTATGTAATCTTCTTTCTTAACTGTTTATGTCTCTACACCTGTTCTCACTCTGTTATCACTGCATTACACAATTAATAAAAACGATAAAAATTCGGTGGGATGAAGATTCAAAGCTGCTAGAAGCCAACAGTGAATGGAAGTAAAGTATATACGCTCCATCAGCTATGTAAAAAGGTATTATTTGTTGTGATTAGAGTTCGGCCAATTTGCCAGAAGAAAATGCTGGTAGTATACATTTCTACAAAACCTCAAATACATTGGTTTGCATGTTTTGTACATATCATATCATATCATATCATATCATATCATATCAAGGTTTCTAAAGTGGTGTAATATATGAGCTAACTTTGTCATTTGCAGGTCATGGAGTCATTGCTGTGTTTTTTAATCTGTTTTTTAAGTCCCAAAGTGAGTGTTTTGTTGCAACCCATCGCTGTTTTTCCACCAGCTTTTAGGGCCCAAACATTGGTGGTTTGCAGGGACTGGTAGCTGTGTTTCCATCAGATTTTTATGCTTAAATGTGGGTGTTTTCTAGCGTCCCATCAATGTTTTTCCACCAGCTTTTAGGCTCCAGTTGTGGGTGTTTCAGTGCGATCTGCTTTTTTCTATCGGCCTTTAGGGTCCAAGCATTGGTGCTTTGTAGTGACATGTCAGTGGGGATAGTGCTATGAAAAGCTGTTGTTTCTTACCAAGAAACTGCAGGGATTGGGCCCCCCATAGGAGGTATTTTAAGCCAAAACATGATCTTTTCCTAACCATGATCAAGTGTTTTTTTGTGCATAAACCTAAGCACACATTAAACACAGCATTGTTGAAATGTTAAGTTTCAACATATCTGATAAATAACAATGTGCAAATGCAACATATCCATGGTTTGCAGAAATGTACTCTGCCAACATTTTTTTTCTGGCTATAGGGTTGCTGGGTTAGCAGAAAACAGCTAGCTGTTAAACACTCTCAGTACAGCTTGTTCACTGTGTAAAACACATAGGCACAAAGGTTCGGGCTCTCTGCAGAGTACAGTGGTTTCTCTGTCAGTGTATAGACCCAAAGTAGTATAAGGGCCAGTTCATCCAAATCACTTTAAATACTGTGTCTAGTAATGCTTATAGTTTGGGTTTTATCTGCTTAGGTTTGCCACTGAGATTTCTGGCACAGCAAAAGTAAACTGGGGGGTGAGTGGAATTTCATTTTGTGGCACTGACAACATTGAAAAATGCAATTTTTCAGTCATGTTTACCATTCAGAGACAGTCTGCAATACATTTTAAATAAGATTCAGCTGCTTTTCTTTAAATCTAACAGCTTGAAATCGCTGCATAAATCTAACACGATCACATATGCTGCATGGATAAGGTTTTAATTTGCACAGCAGCAAATAAAGCAATTTAGGGTTACGGTAAGTGAAGGTTAAGAGGTTTAAAATGCTATAAGAACTCTATCCCAGCAACAACACGAGAATAAATAGATCTGGAGGGCTGATGTCATGTGAAAGAGAGAGAGGTAGGAGTGCGATCTCTGCCTATTGTAAATATCACCATCTCTTGTGTCCTGACACACTTCAGATGTCACCTGCTCCTCTGATCACATTTCCTCATTAAGCATCCCCATAGGGCCCGAATGGAAGAGACATCAAGTTCAGGGTTCAGGATCCAAATTGCAGCAGGTTCCTCTTGTCCCTAATATCTCATCCCTCCCTTTTCGTTGACAGCTATGAATAAAATATTCCCTTTTTACCCAGGTTTTGTCAGCCGTTTGATGTGCCGCATTGCTTCTGATTGGAAGACAAAGCAGCGAGCGAGCGCAGGCTTTGAGGTTTTTGATAGCTCATGTACAACCCTGATGGATCGCTTCTTGTGGTGGCAAAAGCTTTAATCAGCGCTCCTCCGATATGCTAGAAAGGGGCGGATTTTGGAAAGAAGGGAGAGACAAGAGCTTTATCGAACAAACAAACAAGTGTGCTCATTTCTGTCCTCAGTGCGGGCTTCAGGCCTCGGGTTCCCAAGGCTGCAGTACATGGATGTCAACAAGATGGCTGCCATTTGAAGTATGGGAGAATGTGATGGGTAGACTGCCTTACATGTGCAGGCACACGCAGTTCTCTCTGTGTGACTGTGTCATAAAATCAAGGCTGCAGAGGCACAAACCCACTCTTCGCTGCATGTGACTGACATATACCAAGGAGTATATTTTACCACTTTCTCTGTCAGTCCATCACTTTCCACTGTGACTCACACATAGCCGAGGTGCTCTGGCTTGTTAGGAATCGCCAAGGTGAGAGGTGTCAAAGCTTAAAAAAGATATAACAAAAGTAAGTGGCTGGAGCTGTATTAGTTGGGAGATGTCTATCTATTTAAAATTGTGAGTTGAGTCTACGTTTTACTCCAGCACTGAGGGTGGTGGAACCCCGGCTCTGTGATCTGATATCTCCCCTTGAGTCAGACCCTCAGAGACCCAGCAAGAGGCTGTGATCATCCTGGACCCCCCTGTACGCCTGCAGACTCCGCTTCACAGCTCTGATCTCCCACACTCCTCTTTTGTCTAATTGCCTCAAGTCTGCAGCGAGATGGTGTGTTTGTACCCGTGATATTCAAAGATACCTTGTTATTGATAAAGAAGCTAATTTCAAGTGTTTGAATTTTCTTAACAGACGGCTTTGCTGAATGCTGTTAGCTAATGATCACAATGCTGTCACTCAGCTGTTTATTTTATTGATTGACAGCATCCATCTCTTTAAATGACAAAAGTCTTTTTTCACACTTATTTTCCAGGCTGTTCCTAAATTGATGGGTCAAATGCTTTATTATGATGCGGCAAACCAAAGGCTAGGAAAGCCCCTTTTGAAAAAGCGTGGGTGTTAATTGGAAAAAGGAAAGCTTTTTTCTTGCTCTTTGAAGAGGTGACCTTATGGAGGAACAATGATTCCATCAAATGGAAAATGAAACACACTACCTATTAAGAGTAAAACTAGGAGATGATAGAGACACTGACAGAGGCAGAGCTGCATCACTGAACATCATTCAGAGTCTACGTTTTGTCTCGCAACACATCTGTAGCAATGTAATCAGAGAAATGAGATTAAGAGTTATTTTCACTGGCATATTTATTAGCTAATGGGCCCCTGGGTACAGATATGCAAGAGGCCCCACCACCTCTCTTAAGAAGGAGGAAGACACTGACTTTGTGCTAGTTTAACTTTTGTTGTTGTTTTTCCTGTCTCTATGATGCATCTTTTTGATGAAATTTGGTCTCAATGGGGCTGTTTTGCCACTTTTAATAGTTATTTTTTGTCTGTTTCCAGTTCCTTTATCATCTTTGTGCCCATTTTAAGATTCTTCCTGGTTGGTGCCTGTTAATTTGAAGCCCCTTTCCCACTGGACAAAACCCAACAACACCCACTAACATCTGGCTTTTGTCTTTAATGGGAACGGTTACAATTGGCATTCACTTGTGAGGCAACTGGCTCAGCAGCAGTCATGGGTATTTTTTGCTCTAGCTCCAATTGGCAGTGAGAGAAATACAACACCCAGGTGGATGTGTTAATCTTCACCCCTTTTCTCCACCACAAAATATCATTCAAGCAGTGCTCGAACATCATTCAACATTAATTGGCACCAAGTTTGAGAGAGAGAGAGAGAGCTCATAAAAGAGAAGAACTCACCGTAACAGTTTCACTGGCCTCCATGCACTTTCTGCTGTTCACTAACCTGTTTTCCAGCCTGTCCGTGATGTTGAACTTAACGTCTGCTGGCAATAGGAAAGAAGTCTATTGCCTATTTTTAACAGGTATTCCGGCATTTAAAAAAACCTGTATAAAGACACTTAATTAATAGGAATAGGGTATATTTTACAGGAAGTGTTTGAATCAGCATTCATTCTCAGGACAAATAACTTTGCAGTAGTCACAGGCATTTATCAGCTCCAGCTCCGATTGGCTGCGATGACCCCGGGAGTACATACCAATTTTCGCCCCTTTGTGTATGATGCAATGATGTACCACCACAAAATACCATCCATCTCTATCCGAGCAGCGCTTGAACATCATTTGAAATGAAATCAGCACCACGTTTCAAAGAGAGACTGAAAAAGTAACAAAGATGAAAAAGAATAAACCACTTAAATACCGCTTTTTGCTTTTACCAACCCTTTTTACAGCACATTTATGACACCAAACCACTAAAAAAAAAAAAAAAAAAAAAGGCATATTCATACATGGTTCTGGTCCTCTGGCAACAGGAAAGGAGTCTATTGCTTCTTTTTTAATGGGTTTGAAAACCCCCACATATAATTTAGGTGGAAAAGGGGTGTAACTGACATTTTTCAGATGAGGGTCAGGGAGGCCCCTAACTCTTTGGCCTCCTCGGCCTGTACCCAGTTGGCCAGTTTAATAATCTATCCATGGGCCATGGGTATTGTATGCTATAAAGCAGTGATGCTGGACTTTATTATGGCAATCAAAGCATTTGTGTTTAAGAGTTTGACAAATAATACATTATTTTAGGATATTGTGCTGTTGTGGAACAGAAAACACCTTTTACCACGACAACATTACAGTTATATCCATTATGTAAGCTGTAAAATGACAGAGAGAAAAATGAACATAGCATCTATCTAATATCGCATGAGCACATATCAGCCCTCCAGGCAGATCAATTTTCTGCCCAAGCTCATCAGGTTTAAAGAGGTGAGACTCTGCTCTCAGTCCATTAAACTCATTAGGAAATGAGTGAGAAATGCTATGTGAGAAGGGAGTAATCTGAGAGAGTATACGGTGTGATGTGTCGGCTTCAGAACCCCACTCTCTCTCTCTCTCTCTCTCTCTCTCTCTCTCTGCCCTGATCCTGTCATCCATGCACAGTCTTATCACACATAAATCCCTTAGATTACTGCAAGCATGTGCAGTACTCTTTTTGGTCTGGTTTCTCTCTGGCCACAGCCACACAGTCCTCCGAAAAGGAACACATTTGGATATGTTTTTATACATTTTAACGTTTCTAGTCATTCATTATAAACTTAAAGGGGCTTTTTAATTCCAGAGCTCCCTCTGCCATTGCTTTATGTATAGCAGGTGAACAATGTAATAGAAACCCGCCAACCCTTAAACTAGTCACCTATGCAAACATTGCTGTAAAGGTGGTTCATACTGTTTTCGGTTGAATACCAATCAGTATCATTTTTCAACTATAAAAGTAGTCTGACAATCAGGATTTTAAAATATGACTTTCCAAAGCAACATTTAACATCTCTAACATGTCAAAATCCTCACCAAATCAAAAAAGCAATGCATTTCTTCAAGTTTAGTTTTTTTCCCACTACATTTTAAGATTGATTTTATGATGTTATTAATCACATTTAAGACCCTGGCTCATTTCCCCCCTGCTAATTCACAATAGAGAAGCTATTAACTCGCTATGAGACCAGGTGCTGTCTGAGATCCTCTGAGAGGGTGTTCTTATCGGTACCTAAATCATAAAAACCCAGGGTTCCCCTGCCATAAAGGCCCCAGTGTTTTGGAAAGACATCCCTGATCCCAAATATTACTGCAATATCTTTTAACTTGTCATTTCCAAAATTAAATTCCTATTCCAAATGCTGCTAACAGGCATGCAACCTAGTACAATAACAGCCACCTGTGCTATCAATGTTTAATTTATTTCTTTATATCTTTTCTTTTTAATAAAGCGTTGAAATTATTTTGTGTAGCTTCAGAGCACAAATGCTGAGATGATAATATGAACAAATGAAATACAGGAACCACACTAAACAACTGCAGTCTGCATGAAAATGAGAAATGTAAAGCTATACAACACCAGGCAAAAAATATGCTACTGTATCAGTAATTCTGTGATACTATCAGTAATTTCAGTCTGGAGAGATCAGCTTTCAGTTGTCATGAAAGGCATTGGATTTTCCTTTAAGAGCAGGAAATGAATAAGATGAAACAAAAACCCTGCCCTTTGTTTCACCCTTCCTATACATGAGGAATAAACAATGTTTTCTAATAATGTGCATTTGTTTAAGTACCATCAAATGTGAAATGGAGGAAGACAAAAAAAAAAAAACAACAACAAACGAAGGCAAAGCAGATAGTAGAGCTGTGGTGAAACAAGAGCGTGGCAATTACATTTGCTTTCTGCTAACATCCCTGTGTGTTATCTAATTATGATTCAAGGTCATATACATTACACTGTATAAACAAAAGGCATATTTACCAACTTTGAACTCATGTTACAGTCACATCTTAATTGAATATAATGCATTTCTCAGTGTATTTCATTAGTAGCGCATATTCTTTCATCCATACACGTGCAAACATAATAAGTGAACTACACAGAGACGTTCTGGGCCCAATTCATATGCTAAACAGGGAAATGGATGGTAAAGAAAAGGTAATTAGAGAAGGAGTGGAGGAAGAAGCAGGGGAGAGGTAGTGAAAATTAGAAAAGTGGAAGCAATGAAGCGGAGAGATTGAGGTATTTTAGAAAGAGCCATTCACACACATACACACACACACACACACACACACACACACACACACACACACACACACACACACACACACACCACACACAGAACAATAGCATCTCCAGGGTTGAGTCCCAGACAGATGTTCTCTGCAAAGCAAATGCCAGCATGCTCTGTAAAATTATTAATGAGGAGTCAAATGGTATTTCAAAAATAACACATTATAACAACACCGCCACCTTCACATTCACCTGGATTACCATAAAATGAACATTCACATGCACACGGACTCGCTCTCACCAGCAAGACCTGATGGAAATGCCAGTCTTGATCTGGCAATCTGGTGAAAATAAATTAAGAAAAACGCCAGTCGTCTGTTGAAGTTCTGATAAGGCTGCCGTCCCTCTTCAGACAGGCCTGTTGCCTGTTGGCGTTCTTTAGCTGCATCAGCACAGATAACGAGATCCCCTCATGTTCCTCTACACATCAGGTGAGCCTGTCATCCTACAGTCAATTTGTCTCAAATTGCATTGTAGCTTTCTGGGTAAAAGTCTGTTTTTCTGCTTCCTTTTGTGCACTGATTAAAACCCCCTGGTGTAAATGTGTGTATAAAGTAGGACTGTCAAACGATTATCTCTGAATTTAATAGTCAATTGCTTTGAATCACATTTTTAATTACATGTATAAAATTCCATTATTTTGCATTTGAGAACTGTTTTGAAGTCCATATTAATAAGGTAACGCTATTCTTACCAGAGTGTCTTGATTGGGAATCAAATGAATGCAAAGAAATGTATGTTTATTGATTATTTTTTTTCTGCATAGTGTCATTCTCCTGTATGTTGAACCACTAAAGATATAAGTGTGATTACTCACTGACACTACTGCTATCACTAGTGTAAGTATTACTCACCACGGCCAGGGCATCAGCGGTGGTGCCAGTGGTTAGCATTGTCGCCTCACAGTAAGAGGGTTCGAGGTTTGAACCCAGCGTGGGTTCTAAAACAACAGATTACTATGCATTTTCTGTGTATAGTCTTAAAGAGGAGTTCATACACATTTAAGTAACTAGAGCTGACACTAATAGAGTCAGAAGACTCAAGAGGGAGACCAAATCTGAGTAGATTCTCTTCTTGTAACTGTGAAGTAAAATTTTCTTTGTCTGTTAATCCACTGAGGCTGCTGCTCCTTTTTCTAACGATGCACTTCTCTTATTTATTTCAAAGTAACAGCTGCTGCTACTGGAGACACAGAATACTTCACTTAATGTGCAGCAGAGCAGTTTGGGTTGGATGAAGGACTTCCTGTTAAAAAGTACTCTATATCATTTAAAGCAAGTGACTTTGTGGTTGATCAGATGTTCATCTATCTGTGGATATGTTTTAAAAGACAACTGAAACATCTGTTATTATGTATTATACTGGAATTTACTATTACTTTTATACTAGAGCTGTCGATGTTAACTTTTTAATTGCAATATGATTAAGGTATGAACATAATGCATTTTCTCTTTTTTTACTGCGTTAATCACCTGCTGCTATTTTGTCCTTTCAATGCACCCTCACTTGTGGTCAAGCTGCCGTAGCAGCTTCCTGCTTTCCACCACTGTGCTTTTGAATGGCTCATTTTGCTGTAAAAGACTCCCAGAGGGCTCAGTTGACAAGTCAAAAGTAATAGGCACCTTGTGTCAAACAGATTTAAAATAACACCAAAGTACTTCAAATTTGCACCTATATGAGCTAAGCATGCAATCGTGGAAGACTCAGGTCTAAAGGTCATTTTCAGGTTGGCATGTTGTGACCAGTCATGAGCCTTAACGATGGGATGAACAATAATTTCACACATACAAGACCTGTATGAATCAGCAAGAGCAACCAAACTGGAACTGGAAGTGCAGATGCTGTCACATTAATGGGGATCATTGGATGTCTGTGAGTATTCCTTCATTCATTAATTTTCCAGAAATCCATGTAGAGAGGTTGGTGATGTCTGGACACACAAATCCAATCTGATCACCTGCAGACACACAGTGTTAAAGTGAGGGGACAGTCTGTTTTAAAGATCCAGTGCGAGAAAAAAACTATTGTTACTGCAGTCCAAATGTAGCCAAAGTCCACAAAGAGAATAAACAGAGCTGGACATCAACCCTCACAACTTGGAGTTGTGAAGGTGTCGACTTCATCCCCAGCTCACTTAGAATTATTTCAGATTTTGAAAAATGTGTAGACTTTTTTTCCTGTTACTGACAAAGTCTGTCCAATTGCATTTGATATTTTCTGTGCATACAGTGGCTAATAAGGATACAATATATATTTAGGTGTGACTTTGGCCAAAAGACATAAAGATATAAGGATTTCTTTTACATCTTCAGGTAGCCCAAAGCCATGGAAGACACAGAGCAGTGCTCCTTCACTCCTCTGTCTCCGGCCGGCAGAATTAACTCTGTAAAAGTAGTGATTATGCCAAGATCTTACATGATCACATGTACGTACATCTGCAATAAACTACTGATATATTAGGGGAAAAAACACCCCTCCTAACAGAAAACAGTTAATATGAAGGCAGTGTCAGACTAAATAACTAAGTAAAAATGAAATTTCAATTTAGTCTAATTACCAGAATAAGCTCCTGACTTCGTCCTTTATATCTGAACACAGTTAGTGTAGAATATTTGCCTGATGGTTTGGTAGAAAGTGTCCTTTTTGCTGCAACAAGCCTCTTTGATGGCCTAATGATTACCTCCATTGTCATCGTGAATGCTACAGGGGAGATTGTGCACCCTGCCATGATACCAATTTTCCGTCGCTGTCATGCTTTGGTAAGTAGCAATCCAATGTTGTGAAGCATATTAAATTTTGCACATTATGTCTTGAAAATGGGCTTTATCATGGTTTTTGGTGGCATTTGGTACACAGAAGAAAAAAAAAATCTACCCACACAAGCGTGTATATTGCTGAGCCAAAAGCATCTTCCAGATCTATTACACAGCATGTTTTTGGCTGGATAATCTCAACACCCTGAGAAGCCAGGTAGTTCTTTATTTTGCTCGGATGTGTCAAGAAATTGGTTCAAATTAGTTTTTTCTAATTATTATTAATTTATTTATTTACCCTTACAGAAAGTTAAAAAGTGAATGACTCTAGTTACTCAACAATTACTGGACATTTTCTTCTTCTTTCACGAGGCTCATTTTGTGTTCTGAATAAGCTACAAACATTCTAACTTTCATGAACTGATGTGTATGTTCTGCTTTGTTGCTTTCATACCACCACTACCCTCCCCAGTGAAGAGACATTTTTGACAAATATAAAGGTGTCCCTGCAGACCTCATCCCAGCTGACACTTTCCTTTCCATTTCTCTCTAGCATTCTCTGTGAAATGGCTTGAGTTTTCTTGTAGCTCACTTATACCTTTTTCCTCATCTTCTAATGCCTTTCTCCATTACCTTTAGAGTTTCATTCTCTAGTGCACTGGGGATCTCTATTCCTGTTACTTAAACTTCCTTAGTTCTGAGATTGCTCGCTTTCTTAATGGACTCCAAACTTTTTTTTCTGTTTTATAGTCGTGCTGTAGATAGAATTACCTATTTTATCTTGTTTATTCTCAACTCTTCCTTAAAGCCTTAAAGTTCTATTTTATGTCCTATGCTGTATAGTACCTATATAGTCTATACAAGATGGCCACTACACAGGTGAACATTATGTTTATCAAGTCAGTGAACCCTGTTAACAATAGAGTAACATAGAGATTTAAATATGCTGTATATTCTAGAAACCAGTCTACAACTAAGCTATTGGTTCTGTGAGGCTGCATTAAGTCTAGCTGGCAATTTAAGGGGGGACCCTGTGTTAGCGAAATGACCAAATGCGTCCCCCTTGTTAACATGCCATCCCTCTCCATGCCCCGCGCCGGGGCATATACGGACCCAGACCTATGACTGATAAATTAAGAATTCTAAAATTTTGACTGAGGGTTTCTGTTTTTACTGGCTCAGCATTTGTAGCACTGGTTCAGCAACAAGGAAACTCGCAGACCAATTGCATGTATTAAATCCTCTAACGTGATGCCATTCAAATCTGTGCATTCTGATAAGCATTGTGACTCAAGTGAATGAGATCCACGCACACAGGAGAGATGACATCAGAGACAACAGTTGGAAGAATAAGAGTCAAAAAGTAATTTCATATGGCTGTGTTCTAGAGATAGAGAAGTAGACAGCAAGAACAGGGTTTTTAATCAAGAATGGACTGACTCTTATTTGTTCATTGGACATTTCAAAAACAGTATGTCTCATTATACGTTCCGAGATGGCGGCGATTATTAAGAGCAAAAATATGAAGCGCCACTACAAGACAAAGCACAGATCGTCTTTTAAGAGTCATACCCACTGCAATCCAAACTGAAGGCACAGAAAATAAAATATTTTGAACGGCATTGAATCATAACTCAAGTTAGACATTATGGCCAAAATACATTAGACACAGACATGATGTGTCACACACATGGGGTGGAGCAGGATTTTTTCCCTGCTCCACTGTGTGCACTTTGAACTGATCCCAGCTGTCATTGGGCAAAGACATGGTACACCCTGGACAAACTCCCTCCTCCTTTCCTCCTCCTCTCCTTTCAAACTTTCTGTTGCTGCCATTGCAGAGATTAGACCGAGCCAGTTGGGAACCCTGGCACTGAGGTTTGTGCTGTCTGGATTCAGTTTGCTACAGCTGCTACTGAATCTCTTTCTCTGGAGCTTTGCCTGCTCTCCTGCCAGCAAATAGTCTCCTAGAGGTGGAGATTGAGACGAAGGGACTGCAGGGTGCATGAGCTCACTTATTCATCTGTAGTACAATGAAATGAATTTGCAAATGTAGTTACAATGAAATAAGATTTCATCCATTTCAAAAACTAAAAATATTTTAATGCAGTCTATTGTACATGTACATTCGAGGAAGTAAGTAAGTAAAGTATATTTAATAAAGCACCTTTCACAGAGCAAGGTCACATAGTGCTTCACTGGAATAAAAATGGTAGAAATATGTATAAAACCATAAAAACGGTCCATCCATAAAACGTTTTTTGGCACTTTTCTATGCAGTATATGATGCTGCTGACATAACAGTCAGAGAGACTGAAGGTCATTGGCTGTGCATTGTTTTTGGAAATTTGCTTAATAATAATCTCTAGAAGTGTCTGACTGAAAAAATCACAATGAATCATAACATCAAATACATATCGAATCATCATCCAAGTATTGTAAAATGATCTATTTGGGAGGTAAGCATATCATCCCAGCCCTAAGACAGAAAACTATCCACTCTCACATTTACATCTAAAGGTAATATAGAGTGAACAATTAACCTAGACTGCATGTCTTTGGACTGCAGGAGGAAGTTGGAGAGCCTGGAGAAAATCCACACTAACATGAGAAGAACATGCAATCTCCACACAGAAGGGCGCAAGCTGGCCTTTGCATTTGAACCTGGAATCCTTTTTCTGTGAGACAACAGTGCAAACGACTGCACCGAGGGGCCGCCCTTGATGCAGCAGGGAGGACGCTGATCCTCTTCAGCTAAAACAGCAATCTTGCCTTATCATTACTTTACCCTTGATGCATTTTTTTCCTTACTTTTTTTTCTTAATCAAGAGCTATATAAATACATTTAGTCAGATTTTTGCCTCCTTATTATCTCATCTTCGTCACCACTAATTGGTACTGTCCGACAGCCCTATCAAACTGCACATATACTGTAAGACTGTTCAATAACAATTCAATATGGCCAAAAAAATCATTGATGGGACTTGTAAGTGACCATATGGTTTTATTAACAAAGCTGGCCAATTAGCATTTGCTTTTAAAACTCATCCCTTAATGTACCACATTGTGTCCTTCAAACAGACCGCATGTTACTGTGCACCGAGCAGCACACAAAGCTTATGCAGTTTACCTTCATCGTCACGGACAAGGGTAAGATAAGGGCAGAAATATTAAAGCAAAACTGTCCATCTGTCGCAGAGTTTTATTTTATTGTTTTGCTGATCTTCTTGCTCTTCGCACAACCTCTCTCTTTCTCTCTCCCTCTCTCTCTGCCCCGTTCTATCTCTTTCTATCTATCTCCTGTCTGCTATGTGAGTACCGTAGTTAGTGGATCGCTGTGAAATGCCAGCTGTCAAAGTGACAGACGCAGTGTCACCTCTGTGCAGTCACGTCACCGAGGCGACAAGCCGTCAACATGTGCATGGGTGTATGCGTGAAATAGAGAGAGGGAGAGAGAGAGGAACAAAGTATGTGGGTGTTAGTTTGTATTGCTATACTTGAGAGGACGAGTTAGTGTTTATGGTGTCAGGCTTTTTCAGAGGATACGGGTGAAATTAAAGCTAAAGATTAAACATGCATCGGCTGAGGGGCAGAGATGAAAAAGTGCATGTTGTAGTAATATTTATGTACAGTTTATGCACATACAGTAGCTGAGGATGACTAGGGGAAAGGTCATTACAGAAGTGAACAGAAGGAGTTTGCGGATACAGGGAGGAGAGGCAGCAGTGGAGGAGTAATAAAAAAAACAAGAGGAAGGAGCAAGACAGAGAAACTAAGAGCATCGTCAGGAAGAATGAAAGAGAACAACAGAGAGAGAACAAGAAAAATAGAGAGGAAAATTTCAGAACAGAAGGTCAAAAGACCAGACAAAAAGAACAAGAGCTGAATAAAAAGAGAAATGGAATGTACTCTTGAAAAGCTAAAAGCGAGGGCAGAGTGAAGGGATTAGAGTGACTAAGTGTGAACAGGAGATAGGGACAATGAAGTAGATGGATTAAAAACAGTAGGACAAAGGGAGGATAGATGGTGGGATTTGTTATGGTTGAGGGAGGAACATGAGCGACTGACCAACAGCAAAATTCAAATTAGCTTGCCTGAGAGTAATACCACTTTCACACACAAACCCACATGTTCATCCTGAGCTTTACTACAACTGGTGTATTCTGGGTCACAGCCACTCTGAAGATGGTATGAGGAATAAATGGAATTTTCCAGTGCAGTCTTGGGTGTAAAATTATGCATCATGAACATACAATTGAACCTAATCAAGCAACCAAAATGTAGAAATCTTGTTTGATATTAGTTTCCTAAAGTGTGAATAAGTTATCATGCTTACAAAAGAGAAAGTAATTCATATTTCTGGAAATGTGTATATTTACAGACTTTCACCTGTATAGCACCTCAGAAATGAAAGAAAGGTGCTATATTTAAAAGACAGGTTATTATTCATATTCTACATTTTTTTAAATGAATAACACATTTTTCATCACCAAGCAATATGAAAAGGTATTTTAACAACTGATAGAGCTGTCGCATTGAAGGAATTTCCCCGGTGGTGATTAAGGGTGGCTCAAAAGCACAATGTGCGATTACCCTCTTTTTTTTGTTGTGTTTTTGCAAATACTTCATTTATTCTGATTTTAGAACTTCATTAGTAAGTTTTATTGTTAGACTAATTTACGTTATATTGTTGCTTTTTAATTGACAAAGATGACAGTTTAAAAAAAAATACTAGTTCATTGTAAAATGCAGAACATAGAAGAGCAATGAGGCGCAGTGTTGTTTCGGCTTTGGATGTATCTGATTGCTATGATACAGAATATATATATATATATATATATGTATACAAGTAAAAATGTTGGCACAAGGTAGAGTAGACTGAAGCGTGTAGGGGGAGAGGACAGACTCACAGGTGTACGTCATAGATTGTATAAATAATGGACGTAGCTTCATCATGTTGTTTTTTTGGAGCAAGAAGTGACCCTATTTGGAGGGTGGAGCTGTGGAAGAGCAAGGGGTGGATCTGACTCGTAGACTGTGGTGATGCTTCACAGACAGTCTGTCACTCAAGTGGCCCCGCCCTTTAATATGAGACCAAACTGTTTTTTGGTACCATACTGTAAACATGTGTATTTATGCTGTAAACCTGGGCATTTTAACATGAGTGTCCATAGGACATAACTCTGTTCTGAAGCCAGCCTCTAGTGGCCATTCGGTATGCTGCAGTTTTTGGCACCTCCGTATTAGCTTCATTTATCAGCCTCTGAGTTTGCTGCTTGGTCTATGTGGGTTTAGTATTGATGTCTTTTTCATTGTTGTTGTTCAGCAGTGTGATGGCTGGTCTTTGTTGTATTTGTCCCGCCCCTCCTCTACTGTGATTGGACAGCTGGGTAAAATGAGACAGTGACAAGTGGTTGCAGCGTCTCAACCAAAGTCCAGTATTTTTCAACTCTTGGCGACCAGAAAAAATGACAAATATGCGGTATTCAGCGCAGAACAGATGCTCAGTGGCTCATCATGCTGCTGGTGTTTGTTAGCAGAGTGTAGCCTAAATATGCGACGCTCCCATAAACAAAAGTAAACACATGAAAACAGAAGTTGTGGAGGGCCACGCCCTACAGTTGCCCTACAGTTGGCTTGTCATTAGCATGGAATACTGCGGTCATCATGAGAATCCTAATATGGAATTATTCATTAAATAGCAATGGCATGTTTGGCAAATGACAAGTCATATTTGTAAAAATGTATCTTTAGAATCTTTGCAAGAATGTTTAATTGTGATCAGAGGCATCATGGCAATAAAGATGAAATAAAAAAACATTCAGTGCACTTTTACAAAATCTCTGAAAAGTGTTTTAATTAATATAGGTCAAATTTGTTTTAATTAATACCATAATACCACCATTATTGACTGACTGGTGAAAAGGTAACTTATGTACACTTAATCCACTTTTACTACAAGACTCTAAATCTTGTGCTGCTGGTTTCTTTCATTCTTCTTTGGTTATTTTGGTGTCTAAATCATCACACCTTGCCGCTGACTCAGGAAAAAATGTTTTGTTGCTGTTATTTTAAAGATGGATGAGACTGGTTTCTTGATGCACAGCTTTTGTGTCTCTGAAATATAACACCAACTCATTTTAATATCATCTTGGTTTTACCTCCACTAAATGAAGACGAGCCTCATGACAGCGTGATGAAGCATTCATAAAGACTGATTTCCCCCTTTTGCACAGCAATCAGTTAGCCTGACAATATTAGATTTACTCGTGGAACCGGGAGCCAATTCATCGAGCAGCTATTTCAAAATAAAATTCCTCCAGAGTCCATGTTAAGTGTTAACCTAATGTTTTTGTATGACATTATGCCCCATCTGGGAAATCATTTCTGGGGCCAACACGATGAGAACGGTGTCAAATCAATTTGGTTCAGGTGGTGCATAAATAATGACAGCGCTTGAGGTAGGAATGGCTGCTCCAGCAGTGAAAAATCTGGCAATTGATTTCCATAATGATAAAGAATAAATAAATAACCAGTGTAACCTTTTGAATAACTTCTGAGTATTACAAGCCATCCACTGTGGCCACCGTCTACTTGAGATTGAAATCTTGCACAAAACTCGAGTAACAATTTTTCTGCAAGTTCTCAAGTGGCATTTGGCTTATTCATGAGTGCCAATCACTCCTGGGGTACCTGACCTGGCCCTCCATGAATACTAATGACCACAAAATGATAGGGCTGCAATTCACTTCCTTAACAACCAAACAGAAGGGTAGAGTAGATATGAAAATAAGGCGAGTGGCAAGTCAACAGAATGCCCCGACACCTCTCTGTGGTGTCAGACGACAACACTTTCCCCTGGGGTCTGAGAGAAAACCAAATGGCTTTTATTTACCTGGGAAACGCCGAGGTGCAGATAAGTGCAAAATAAGGAAGAGGAGGCGGGTGGGGAGGAAGACAGGGAGTCAGAGAGAGTGAGAGATAATGATGAAAGGGCTTTTTTAGCCCCAAGAAGGCAATGAGTCATCCAATTGTGCGTCCTGACTCACTGTGGCCTGGATACATCCACAGCCTGCGGACTTCTTTGGTCACCGTGGTTACCGGGCACACGGGTTATGACATGCTGGAGAAGGAAGTGGGGTGGAAACTCATATGCCTATATTTACATGTATGTTAAAATACATACTTCCACAACTATAGGACACTGAGGCACGCAGAGGAATGTGTAGGCTGCCTAAAAGCAGTAGGCAGCGTTTATAATTGCTCTGCGGTTGGCTGTTATTTCAGTCTCCTGCCGGCGGGGAGATGCGTTGTCACTATTGACAGACAGACCCTGAATGACAGCCCTGCCTTCCCCTCCCTCTGTCTTTCTTTTATCTCCCCCTCCTCTCTCTCTCTCCTGCCATCGGCCAGCATCTCCATCTCTCTCTGTGTGTTCCAGGGCCTTATAATGAAATTCATTACTGTTACAGATAGGAGAGTAACACCCGTTTAGAGATCTGTGTAGAAAATCAATCACAGGCTGGTTCAGTGTGGGGAAAGTTCACTGAGGTTTCTCTCTCTCTGTGTAGTTGTGGTTGGTGTCTGTGGCCTCTCCAGCTTTGGCATTTGCTGTTATCAGAAGGGGGATTTCTTGCATCGGCAAGATGATACTTTCTTTGACCTTGGGTGCCTCTGGTATGTGTGTGCACAAATAAATATAGAGAGTGTTAAGGGAACTATTTGATTTAAGAGGAGAAGGCCTGGCATTCAGGTTAGGTGCCGCCACCTACATTGATTTCTGATATAAAAAAGAAGGAAAAACTGCTGCAAGGTCATGGTCTCGCTCCTTGAAATAAAACTAGAGAAGGAGATTCAAAGTCAAAGGTTGACTCGTTGAATCATTTTTTTAATAAGCAAAGGGAAACTGATGAGTGAGCTACTGCTGCATGTAACAAGTAATTCAGTCCTTCTAAAAAGTGTCATGTAAACAGTAATATACCTTGGTGTTCCTTTTCTTGAATCTTATAAGCTCATGATTCATCTTGTAGCTGGTTGGTTCACTTCAAGGCAGAAACGGATAAAATTATTATGTACTTTCTGGGCCTCTGAGAACGACTGCAGCCACATTCCCGCTCTGCATAGCCTTAAGCTTTATATTAGGCTCCACATTATGCCCACAGGACCTTGTTTATACTGGACTCAAAATTTTTTTATTATTATTTCTTGGCTTGGTCTAACAGTATACGGCACTCTATGAATGGTTCCTCAAGCACCAGTAAAGATAACTTTAAAAGTGTCTTGTTCATAATAAGTTAAATAGCTTGGTATTTGCCCTCTTGTTTTTGCCATCCAATAATGGTAAATTACAAAAGGGCTGGAAATACTCCAAAATTCTGCAGACATAAGCCCCTTTACACATGCCCTGCAAACCTGAAATTATCTAGATATTACTCAGAGGAGCTGTATGTGAGAACACAAATGTCCAAATCAGTTGGATTGGACATTAAACAGAATTTACTCTGCCAGCTCCCTAGTTAAAGTCTGTGTAATGTCCAATTGAGTCCATGTGTGAATGGTGCCATGCCATTGTTCTGACGGCCCAAAATTCCAAAGCACCAACAGTCTGAAAATGTTCTGTTGGACCAAAAGCCCATTTCTCCAACACCCTGTTATCCAAAAAACAAACACCCATTGCTTCAAAGTTCCGTTTCTCAGAGTTAGTTTAATTAGTTAGTTTCCCAGCAGCATTTGAGCCACCTGTCCTGGGTCTTTTAACCAACCTTTGCAGTGTTTCCTAGTGGCTGAGACACCAATCTGAAGTATTTTTACTGACCTTTCATGGTGTTTCTCAGTGGAAGTTGAGCCACTGATCCCTGAGGTTTTTTTTTTACCAACCTTTTGCAACATTTTCCCAGCATTTGAGCCATCAAACCCAGATGTTCTCCCACTGTATTCCCAGTGTTTTAAGCCAAAACATGGTCTTTTTCTAACAATTACCAAGTGGTTTTTGTGCCTAAATCCAACCACTCATTCACCACAGTATTGTTGACAAATGTAATGTATTTTCAATTTACAGAAACATAATGTGAACACTTTTCCTGGCAACTGGAGTGTCTTACTGCAGGGAGTCTAATGAAACAGGACTTCTGAGCATGTTGTTTTTGGGACAATGGGTTGTTGGAGAAATGGGCTTTCGGTCCAATGGGACTTTTTTTGGACTCACGGGACTTTGGAATTTGGGCCGTTGGAACAATGTTCAATCCTGTGTGAATAGAGCAGGTAATTTTTGGAGAATTACCAGCAAGCAAGTGGGCATGTTGATGGCATTTCTATCATGTGGCTCGTGTGAAACCGAACCAAAACAAACATCCCAGGCTGAAGATGAAGCGCCATTTACACAAAGACATCAACAAAAATATGTAATTGGAGAGATGTGGGAACTTTTGTTGGTAAGGACTGAAGATGAAATAGAGAAATCCAAGGAAAGGCAAGAGACTCTGTATTTTACGACCAAATTACAAAGCTGCTACATGTAATCTGCATCATGTCCTTCCTTCTTTATGCTCTACCCAGGCCCCACACCTCACCTAAACCAAACAAGTGTTTCTAGTAGTGTTGTGTACTTCTTGTGTGAAAGGGAAACTCTGTTTCAATTTCTGGACCTGGCTCAAGAGCCCAGTCTCACTCCGAAGTTGTCGAAATCTGACGCTTGGACAGTGACTTGCGGCATCAGAAACCAGCAAAACAGGCATCCTTCAGCTTCGGCATGATACGTGGCTGGTTGCTGTTATAGTTTACCAGCGCCCAGCGGCATCAGAGGCAAATGCGGCAAGACAAGGATGAAAGTTAAGGCGGCGAAAGTCCGAGTTGGGCCAGCTGGAGGGGTGGTAGATGAGTCCAACAACCACCGACTTTCACCTGAGAGAGCGGTGCCCTAAAGCCAAACCCTGTTCTTTTTTCCTAACCTAACGACATGCTTTTGTTGCCGAAACCTAATCACCTGCTTTTGTTGGCTAAACCCAGCCATGTGTGTTTGTTGTTGGAGGAAAAAATTGTCAATTTGTGGTGTTGTACCGACGTAGTGCATTTTTTTTTAAAGACACTGTATGTAAACATTAAATTTCCGGTGAAAACGTAAGTGTATCTTGAAAGAAGAGAACTTGACACGGTGTCCCAGAACGTCAGTAACCAACGCACCCAGGATATCTTGCATGTCGTATGTGGACACACAACCTCCACATCCCCATAGCATCAGTGTGATATACATGAGATAATCTGGCCATGTCCATGAGGGTCCACAGAGGCCTTCTGCCTGTGCACACACCCAGTGTTGCCATATGTGAGTCTGCTGGCCCTTTACATTGGATGTAAAAAATGCACCACGAGTCTCAAATCCTCTACAGACATCAGATCAGTTACATTTCTGTTACATTTTTGAGGTCTTTTGATTTCACAGATTGACTGGTTGAACCCCAGATGGAATAACTTGTCACAGAATAAAAAGGAGATATGTTATCAAACAGAGTCTGAGCCAACTTCATAAGCTCTGACTAATTCTGAGTGGTCTTTCTTCCATTCATTTTTTTGAGGAAAATTAAGCCACAGTTTGTCAAATCAAAAATGACATGCTGACATAAATAATGACTATTTCATTTCGGTTCCACGGCTCATTCAAAAACAAGCTATAAAAGCTATAGAAAAGTCTTACAAACAGGCCTGATTTTCTGCATGTGAATCACTGAGGCTGCCAAGACTTTAAGTACTCTTCCTGAAGAAAGCACATTAATTAGCATGAGTAATTTCTAAATATTTCTTGCTAAAACAGGCACAATTGTTATTCAAAATGTCAAGAGTTACAGTAAACAGCAACAAACAGACTTGTGGGTTGTGGGATCAGAATATGTTATTCTTCCAAATGATTCTGAAATGTGAGAACAGAAATACACAACCCAGTTTCTTTCCTTTTGATCTGCGTTTTGATTGATTCCTGCAGCTGTGTAGCAATACAAGCTTCCTCTCCTTTGGGACATTGTATTGAAAACCATGCCTTTACAGCGACCATATTTTGCAGAGCAGAAAGAGGGGAAGCAATGGTAAGCAATATTAAAAGATTGTAATTGCCGCAGTAAATCAAGCCTTTAGAATGTTAAACACTTAAGACAAAAGCGTGTAAGTTCATAACGGCGCAATGGTGTGACAGATTTTATTAAGAGTCTGCTCCTTGAATAAGATCAGCGGAAAAAAGTCCTTGAAATTCTAGTTTGGTAGAGACAAAGACAGGCCATACTTAATACATTTCTTTTCTTCAAGCTCCCCATCTCCATCTGAAGAGCTCGTCTGAGTGAAGTGACCCTGCTTTTCAATAACCGTGACTGTAAATGTGTGATTCAGAATCCCAGCCTTATCAGCTCCCAGAGACTAAAATAGGGTCCATCACTCTGCCTGCTTAATGCTCACCCCAGCACCTTCAGGGACAGTCCTAGAAGTTTGTCACCGCTTGTCAGGTCTTCCATCAAATCCCCGGAGGGCTCAGCAGTCACAAGCTAAAACTATATTTCTTTTCCTTTTTAAACCCTATTGTAAGTCTGTGATGATAAGAGAGCACGACAGGTCAGGACGCGTTTTTATTAGCAGTACTTTCTTGTTGAAGAGGAAGGAATAACGACTTATTTTGTGAGTGACACTCCAATGACCCTGTGTGTGATCGATTGCATTACTGCAAACATTCTTTCAGGACAGTGCCAAAAAAACAAATCAATAGTTTGGAACAAGTACATGATGAAAGTTAAGATGACTCCAGCATCATCTCAGCTATTCTGACTCTTCAGCGTGACCTTTATCATATTTTCTTCTTGCCATTCCCTTTTGCAAGTTTGTAATGAGGCCAGATGATGGGTGAAGACAGGAAAACAGAGAGTGCGCACACAGTCACAGTGGCCCTATCATCCGCTTTGCATTTTATCCATGATTGAGGATGAAATGCAGCAGGCGGAACAAAAAAAAAAAAAAATCTCAGCCTTCAGTTCAGTTGAGTGGTTTGTTTATGTGCTGCTGCAGAGAGCGGCTTGATTTACTAATCTCACTGATGTTGCCATCTCTTCACTATTCCTCCAGTATTTTTCTGACTCAGCCTCCGCAGGTGGTAGTTAGCTGGTGTAAATAAATGACAAATATTCCTTTGGCAAATGTGTCAAGACACACTGCAAAATGGCAACAGGCAGGGAGCGTGTTTTAAAAGTTTTCTGCTGGAGAGAATATATCCCAAAGAACATCAACAACCTTCCTCAAATACAATTGCCAGTTCATCTCTGTACTCAGTGTTAAAATAAAAATATTCAGAGTGGCAGAAAGGTTATTTGAGCGAATATTTTAATGGACTCAGCTATCAGAGCAGTACAGGTCATTAAAAGAAGGTTACCTCTTAATGATTTACACTAGTTCTTAGACTCTTACCACACTGAAATTAATATCTTTTGTATCCACAGTGCTTCAAACTGAATGCAGCCCTCAAATTCACAAGTATAGTGAGGCGAGTATAAAGTCTAAAATACAGATAATAAAATGAACAAGTTCAACATGCTGTTGAAAAAGCTACATGGCCATTTTAGTTTACAGTACGATTACAACCAGTATGAATTCATCAAAGTAGGTTCCTTTCTCTCTATTTTTAAGATTGATTATCATTAGATAATCATTAAGAAACAGGAGAGAGAGCAGTATGAAATGCACCAAAGGTCTGAAACCAGACTCAGCCCCAGAATTCCCAAAGAGACTCAGTGACCAACATGTTCTATCTCCCAACTCATCAAATACAGCAGCTTGGTCAGTGGTGCTACACTGTAAGCTACAGTGCTCTAAGTATCCCTCTAGCTTCAGTTTTGGATGTGTCAGTTTGTGCTTGTTACCTGCTACAGTGTCTTTTCAAAATATACTTCCTTGATAGTGTAGGTTTCTCAGACTTAGAACACAGAATATAATATGTTTTTTTTTCTCTTTTTTTCCAACACAGAACATTAATTTGCGCGGACACACAGGTACACACATACAGGTATATATAAACAGTAGAAATGTGGGAAAAATGCAAAAACGGCATCGTGGCTGTCTGCACATGACCAAGATGAAAGCCTATGTGCAAATTCAGGGAAGTAGGTCAAAGCAGTGAGGAGGAAAACGGATGATGACGGAAGGACGGAGGGAAGGACGGATGGAGGGAGGGACAGAGGTTTCTCCATTTAAGAGTAGGACATTTAGCAAGTAGAACTAGACGTGCTTTCCGGCCACCAGATGGCATTATTTTCACCGTCTTCAGAAATTGGAATTGCTGCTGAGGCTGTCAGATGATAGATTTTATTTATTATTTTATCCACTTTGCTTCAACCGATCACCACCAAAATATTATCATCTGTTCCTTGTCCCATTATACACCTTTCCTGAAAATTTCATCAAAATCCGTTTATAACTTTTTGAGTTATTTTGCAGACAAACAAACCGACACTGGCGAAAACATAACCTCCTTGGCAGAGGTAAAAATGAGCTTATGAGCTTTTTCTAACCAGAACCAAGTGGATTGTGTACATAAACCTCACCACTGGTTACCTGCAGCATTGCTGAAACATTAAGTTTCAACATATCTGCAACATAATAATGTACAAAATGTAACATATCTGGGGATTGCAAAAATGTACAATACCAACATTTTTTCTGGCAATTGCCTGGCAATTCCTGGCAATGCTGGCACAGCCTCAGTGTGCCACCCTGCTTTTCACACCACATTTTGTATGGACTTTACAAATCAAACTTTTAAATCCTGAATACGAAAGCAGCATGGAGGACTGTGTAGTGCCACCACTTTGTATAAAAGGCAGATGATGTCTGGCACCAGAATTTTTTAAAAGGGATGTTGAAGAAGGAGACAGATTAAGAGGGGTAGTGCAAAAGAAAAAAAGTGGCAGTTATTAAGAAAAAGCTTACTGAAATGGGGGCAAAAATGGAACCAGGGAAATTCAACAAATCTAAATTAAACTCAAGCAAAAAGAACACAAAACTAATGAAAGATGCAGCCTCATAGCAAGCTGTCACCTCCTCTATCCCCCCTACTGCAGTGAAGCATTTTACTATTTCAGCCTTACCTAACTGGAGCCTACCACCTGCCCAGGTAAGCACAGGATGAGCTAAACAAAGAAAGTCATAAAAAAATATTAAAAAAATGATGATTTAAGATTTAGAGTTATGGCTAACATCACAATGTATCTGGCACACATACCCACCAATGAGCACACTAAATGTAAGTTAATGTAATTTCCTGCAGCACTTTCTTACCTACCTTACATCTCAACAGGGCACAGCCCCTCCCTGCTAAGAGGACATACTAAGGGAAAAGTGTTTGCGCTTTCTTTGATTGAGCAGCTGATCTACCAGAATATCCAAGGCAGATCATAATCCTATGAACCCATAAAACAAATTTACTAAACATTTATACAACTTGATTGATAATGTTAAAATAAACCAAAACATTAAACTGAAATTAATCAAGCAGACTGGAAAAAAATGTTAATAGTGGGGAACAGGACCTAGTGAACAGGGAGAGAAGAAAACATTTTACAAGAGCAATGCAGTGCTGTAGTCAAAACTGCCTAAAACTGCAACTAATTCATGACCAAGAGCAGAGTGTATTGAGACCGAGACAAGACCAAGACTTTGAGGGGTTTAGACTGAGTCAAGACCAAGGTCAGACCAGAGCAAGTCCCACACTGCATGACACACTTACAATAAAATGTGGAACATGCAAAAAATAGGCACTCTTCAAATTGAGAATAAAGATCCACATTTCCATAAAAACCCCCTCAGAAGACAAATGAAGATTCCTCTTCATTCACCTCTTTTATTGCTATACACTGTATAATATGTACAAGTGTATCATGAGAAACGTCGCGATAAATTAATCAGAAGGCACTGCAGGGGTGAATATTATATATGGGAATTTTTCTTTGTTTTCTATGAGCAAACAAATACAAACACCAAGGACACCTCTGCTGCACAGGTAACTCAGTGATATCCCCACAGTTGTTGTCTTAACCTGTCTAAAAAATAAATGAAGTAAAAATGCAGTCAAGTCCAAGATGAGGCCGAGCCCTTCAAGAAGTGGTCTCGAGACCAGTCTCAAGACCAAGACAGATCTGTCCTCCTCTATGATGTTGCATCCTGTCCGCAGCTCTCTGTTCCAGAAGTAGTGTGAAAGTCAAGAGTGCCCACTCTGCAGCAAAACCTGGGAACTAAAACATCCCCAGACACTGCACAATACACTGACCAGCAAAAAAAAAAAAAAGAAAGAAAAAAGACTGCTTGACATGAGGCAATCTCAGTCGTCTGAGGAGTCCCCGACTGATGATTTGAATCTTCGACTTTCAGGGGGCAGGCTGAGAATGTATCTTATTCCAACTCTAGCACTGACTTGTATCATTTGTGGACCTAAACTGCAGCAAACACAGTTAACTAAAACAGCACCATGGAAACAGGGCCATTGGAAAGTCAATTAGGACCCTTTGTTGCAGTGAACACACAGATTCCTTGGTTCAACATTATCACTACGTAGGCTGTGGTTACTATTCTGACCCAATAGGCAGTATAAACAACAAGAAAGTCTGTGTGTGGAAGAGGTTGGGGTGGTGGAATGGTCAAACAAACACAGAACTTTCACCCAGGGGACCACTGTTCGTGTCCCGGTTTTCTAAAACCCAGCAGAGCTAATTTTCCCCGAAAGCTAACCGGGTAGTTTTGGTGCCTAAACCTGATGAAATTGCAACCCCTTAACAACATTAACCACATGTTTGAAACAGCCACTACTCCAGGACATAATTTTAACACATTACCACTTCATGTAGTTCTGTGAGATCAGGCTGACAACTGAGTTTGTAATCCAGCTGCTGTAGTTGAAGGCAGAAGTTTGTCCATCACACTATTTTAAAGTTAACCAACTGCCTGCTTGTATTTGGGAATCATTAATGTAAACCTTGTGTAGTGTAAAACATAATTTGTTGCTTTTGTCATGAGGGACACCATTCCCCTCATAAGATACTGGAATTTAGGAGAAGAGGCACCTGAGGCATGTACCTGAACATGTATCACTGAATCCTGCAGGCTAATATTCTCTCCATCTGCGGCTATAACTGCCCTTTGAAACTGTATCAGTCATTGCTCACATTTGCAGTCACATACTAAGGTCATCCTGGATTTGTTCAGAAAGGTCATCTGTGTTTTGTCGTCTAGCCTCAGATTTACATCTCCTCACATAATCACACATGTCGCTCTGGAATCCTCTGATGAGCAAAGTGCGTAACACACAGAGGTGTCCGTGCTGAATATGCATGAGCTTCACACCACATCGTGTTCCGGATGCATAGGTGTCAATGATTTCCTCCTGAGTCATTATCATAAACTGTGATTTATTGCAATAGTAGCACGGCTGCCGCACAACATGATTGCCCAAAGCAGTGGCACATAATATTCTAACCTGCATAATCAGAATCTCCCTCAAGAAGCAATATTACTTCAGATGTTCTGATGCTTGGTGTTGTTTCAATTCTGCACTCTACCTGAAGTCTGGGGGGGGAGAAACGCCTGTCAATTTTCATATTGCCTCTTGATTTATTTTGAGCAGTTATTAAAGTTCACCTCCCTCTGAGAATTTCCATAATGATCTCTCTTACACTGGTATGTGTGAGGCACATAGACTACCTGGGCCTACCAGCACTGCTCTTATTAAATCTGTGGAGCTGTGAATTTACTCAAAGGCATGTATGATTAATGAAGCTAAGGACCAAATACAATATCCCTGCTTGATTCACAATTTCACAACTGGGGGTGTCAGTTTCAGTCAATTTTGCTCTCGATAGCCAATTAACTGGTAACTAACCAGTTAATGTTTAAGAAAAAAATGCAAAATGACATGAAATACAGGAGGCCTCTCCTTTAGGTCCGACACTCGACTGTTTCAGAGAGCTTTGGCATCCCGGTTCAAAGCACTATGCATTTAGAGGTGGAAATGCAATGTTTTGTGATGTAACTTTCTTGCCCTTTATCTTCTGTTGGCTTTGTTGACAGCCAGCCAACTAGCCATGATAACATTTGGAAACATCGTGCCCACTGCCCACCCTACACTGGGTCTTTACTGGTTAGCTAACTTTAGCCTTTGCCACTCTGCAATGTGCACCACCCGCATTGGGTGGAAGCTAGCTAACAGTGCAGCTCATTGTGATTACTGCTGGTACTACCACCGGAATGGCGCTGCTGCAGAAACATGGTGGTCATCCTATGTTCTCCCCCTTTGTAGACAGAGCTAACGGTGATATGCCTAGTTAACAGTGCTAAAGGGGGTTTGTACCACTTACTCACCAGGGCGACGTGAGGGGAGATTGGAGGGTGGGCGCAACGTTTGCACAGCAGCACAGCTGTGTCAGGATGGCATTACAAGTAGTAATCACTTAATTAGCAGCGCCACTTGCTAATATTTGCTCCCAACAGAGCTGTGTGGTGCACAGTGCAGTGATGTTAAGCTAAAGAGTAGAAAAAAATTAACCTATAGACCAACATGTGTAACCTATACCCCAGGAAAGCAGCTCAGCCTTGCTTCCAATTTTTGCCAGTAGACCACCATTGTAAAAGAGACTTCTGTTAAACTGTTCAAGGCCAATTATGACTCTTTATATAAAAAAGTGTTTTTAAAATCTGTGATGTCAAACACAATTGTGCATATTCAGTAGGCTGAATACCGTGAAGAATACCAGATGCTAGAAACTTTTTTTTTGGTGTATGTGCGCCAGGCGAATAATTCGTATTGGACTGTAATGGTGCCATCTTGGGGACCTGTATCAAGTTATTACTATAAATGATAAATGGACTGCACTTATAGCGTCTTTTTAATCTTCCAACCACTCAAAATGCTTTTACACCACATGTCACATTCATCCATTCACACATACACACACACACACACACACACACACTGGTGGCCGAGGCTTCTGTACAAGGTGCCACTTGCTACTCAGTAACCATTCACATGCTCTCACAGACTGGGGCATTTTGGAGTTCAGTATCTTGCCCAAGGATGCATTGACATGCAGACATGAGAAGCCTGGAATTGAACCTCTGATCTTCTGATTAGCAGATGACCTGCTCTACCTCTGAGCCACAGCCTCCCAGCTATATACAGTACAGTTATAGGGGGAACCAGTTAAATATAGTCTCGGCAGTCAACTGATTAAACGTTAACAATTGACATCCCTGATGGGGAGGAGCAGATGGCTGAGACTGAGCAGACATTCCTCTCATTTAAGACACAGTAGCTGCTTTTGTTCATGATGCAGAGGTGTCGCAGGACCATTCAATACAGCGCCATTATTGTATCAATATTTGTGCTCTTGTTTCGAGGTGGTAAGTATGTCGACCCATGACACTCCACCATCTGGTTGTGTGTTTGCCATCGAGGAAGGAGTGTTGTGCATTGGTGTGTGCAGTCAAAGCTGTCACACTTGAAAGACAATGAGAAACACACTTCGGCATTCAGACAACATGCAGAGGGTCAAACACAGCGAATCATTTCCTTGTGTTTCCAAAGCAAAATTGTGAGTGTTCAGCGGCAGGGGAATTGCCTCTGCACTACATGCTATGAAGTGCTGAAAACTGACTTTTTTTCCTCCTCTTTCTTGTCTGCCAGTCATCTCTCAGCAAGAGTTCAATCCCATGTGGGGGAGAGAAACAAATTAAGCAATACATAAACGCTCAGAAATACATATCTGCCATGGTGGGCTCTTGCCTCAAATCCGTCAGCTCGCCCCGGGAGGCCAGCGGGGCTCTTGCTGGGATGTAAACAGATGAAAACATCTCGACTTCCAGACACACTTGCCTCAAGATCCCCAAGCTGCCCTCTTGGATTCAGGCTGCAAGTCGCAACGAGTGATACTTTGTCACTCCTCGGTCAATAAAGCCAGAGCCCCCTGTGGCGTCCCACTCCGTCACCTTTTAATTACAAACCTTTAATATTTAAACAGAATTGAGGGAAAAAGTTCAGGCAGGACGAACTTTATAGTGTACTCTCTTTATCTGTCTGACTTTCTTTGGAATGGTCATGCTACTCCATCTCCTCTCCCTTCAACACTTCTCTGAAAGACTTTCTTTTCTTGTTCTCACACTCTCTGCTACTTTATTCCTCACTCCACTCTCACCTTTACTCTTATCTTTGTCACCCTCATCTACTCCGCTGGCCCAATTTCTCATCTTTTACTGTCTCCATCTCTCAGCTATGGGTTCATAAAGGAACGACAACAGACAGATCTTCACAGATGAGTATTTGGGGAGAAAGTCAGGGCGCTCACCTGCATCCATCAACGTCACTGTGCACAGTTGGTGAGCCCCCGCCAGCATCCTGACATCACAGCGGGAGTTACAAATGGATGTGACACTCTTGTTCCTTTTCTCACAGCCTTCTTCTCTTTGCTTGCGTGCCTCTCTAGCTGCAGCGTTCCCTGAAATACAGTGGGTATCTCTCACAGTCGCTGTTGAGAAGATCTATTTTCAATCTTTAACCTACAGCATTTTAGAGATGGGAGCTTTTAACTCCGTCTTGGATATGTGTGCCTGGTTCCCAGCATTTGGGTTTTCATCAGTGGCAGAGAGGGTAATGTGACATCTCTCTCTCTTGCCTCCACAGTCTGCAGTAGTTACAGTATGAATATTTGGATTCTTACTGTGGGGGATAATGGTGTGACCTTCAGGCATAATAAGGTTTGATTCTCAAAAGAGCGAATTAATGTGCAGACAAGAGGCTGGAGAGCTCTGTAAGGGAAGAGGTAGAGCTGTAGGATCCACAAAAGGTCATGATTACAGTCATTAAGGAAACACACCAGACAGAGGAAATGGATGAAATCACTGGCTTTCTGTTGTCAAACATCGCTCCGAGAGGAAATGAGCAGGTCAGACTGCTGCTGCTGCTGTTGGTGCTGTGGGTAAATTGTATAATCCACAAATTTCTAAGTAAGATTTTTTTGTGTGTGCATTTGCTGGGACAACAACAACAACAATGACTATGGTGCTCACAAAAATGGTAAGGTTGTGCAATTCTCTTTCCCTTTGAAGCCGTGGGTTCACAACATATATGGTGCCAAAAGGAGGCTGTGACTTTGATGGCTCTTGCATTAATATGGTGCCGCTCATCAGCGTATAGTGTCAACTCTTGCAGGTTCTTGCAGCTCATGAATGCACCACAGGAGAACAACAAATGTCAGCAGTGGCAATCCTAGACTTTGGGGGCCCCAGGCAAAGAAACTCATCAAGGCTCTGACGGTTGTGCCAATGGTAGACTCACATAGCCAGACCTGTCTCCACAGCGCTGTGTCAGTGCTCAAGAAAGGTCTGGAATCACAGATTATCTCTCTGCTATAGGGGAAGAAAATGCTTTGGCTTGCTTTTGTTTCTTTAAACCAATCACAGTATTCTTGGGTAGCACTTAGCCCAGGATGCAGCAACAGTGCCCTTGCTAAATAGTGTCGTTGGTTGTATATTGTTACAACAATTCACCAAACAACAAAGCAGGGATGCCTTATTGCACGATCCAAATCTTTGTCAAAACATGCCATTTTCAGCGTTTAAGTTCGGAACATGCTGTTTCCATAGCGTAGGGGATTTGGAAACAATAACACGCAGAAAGTGGAAGGAAAATAATGCCGGCTTGAATCAGACGGCCAATGTCAAGTTTATAGCCTAGCCTAAGTCTACATCTGATAACTATAAGGAGCCCCACTTGGGTTTTTTTTAGGAGCACTGGTGGTGCACTGTATAGTGTTTTCATGGGAGGTTTAAGCAGGTTTATAGTTGTCATTGCAAAATGTGTCAATATGAGTGGCCATTGGGGGGCTGCTTTTTTCAAATTAGTTTTTAGGGGGGCCCAAGCATTTGCTTGGTATGCCTCTCCTGTGAGCCTCTGAGTGTCAGCTATGCATGCAGAGGAGCTTGAAGTTGATTTTTTATTTCCTCGATCTCATTTCTTTCCTTCACCCTTACCTTTCTGCTGATTGTGCACCTGAAAATGTAGCGATATGTTCCAGTTAAAAACTTCACTCTGTCAAGTCATCATTAGTCCTCCAACTCTCTGTTCAAATAGAGATTATTTTCACTTCTGTACTTTGTAGTGTTACCTATGACACCCTGCAAAAAGCTTTAGAAATTAACAATAGAGGGCAGCAAAGCAAGATTAAACACGTTATCTGCTGTGCTAACAACACAAAAAGAAGAAATAAAGATCAAGAAAAGTTAGCTTTTAAAATGTGAAGTGTAGCTGTATTATTACAACTGTAAGCTTTTTGATCTGAGACCCTCATGCCAAAGTAATTCATCAATCAATCCCCTCAATCAAAGTTTTGATAAGATGTGACAGTGAGCCTTCAACCACCCACAGTAAGCATCATTATCACACTTCCACTGATTGGTAGGCATCAAAAATTCAGTGCTCTCATGGTCAGACTGCAGTGACAGTGCACTGCCCTTGCAATACCTTTTAAGTTTACCACAGTCTCATCCAAGTCCAGGCTCCTTAACAGTTCTCATCACACCTCAGCCTCTTTCTTCTCTGTAGGGGGGATCCATGCCGGGGAAACCAAACAGAAAATAAGACCAACACTCAGGGCTTCACTGGTTTCAAGTAGGCACACCAGCAAACACCAATAAGTTTAGAAAAAGTTCCCAAGAGGGCACATGGGTAATTGCAAAATACACTCTTATACTAGACCTTGAGTGCTATCATAAGAAGCCAGATGTTTTCTGTAGTTTGGCACAATGTGTAGTTAAAAAGCTTTTCACGACTGCCTGTTAAATGTCTTGCTAACTGGTGTACAAACACTTCATCGCCACAGATGTTGTTTGATGTACATTACCGACTCGTTCCACAATTAAAAGTAATTCTGGAACAGTGCAAGAACCTTTAGGATTATGTGCTACATCCTAATTTGTGCCTCTACTTTCCCCTTGAGTTCCGCTGTTCATGATGAATGCTACAGGGGGGAACCTGGTTCCCCAATGGCGCCAGATGGTTGCCAGTTTCCCGGTTGCTGTCTAGTCAGCTGTTCACAGACCAGCCGATTGCATATGTGAGGAGAACTATAACACCCGAGGGCTTTTGAAATACTGACATATGCAGTGGATTGTGATCCAAAGAGTTTGCATTCATTCACTGGACATGTCTGTACATAAGATGTGAGGATCTTAATTGACTACATTTATCCCTTAAGGACTCTGTAATAGAACTGGTCTGCCAGTGCCTACACTGGTATTTTTGCTGATATTGACGTCAATTTTTAGAGTATCCTTAAATGCTTCATATCCGTAAAATCTGTACAATCTAAGCTAAAAGTTGATGTAAGTCAATAAACTAAAATAGTAGATTAAAGTACTGAAATTGTATCACAAATGACAAAAATTGTGCATGTTTTTTAATCAAATTTTACAAAACAAACATACAAAACACATTGATCCAAAAGATTTCTAAATGTAAAAAAAAAGCTTTTTGAACTATGTGCGTTTATTAGTTTTTGATTTATGAGTGGATTGCAAAGGCATTTTGATAGTTTTAGCATTCATTCCTCTGGTGCCACCAGAGTAGTTTTTGTGCGGTTTTGCAAAGCATGTGATGTAATGTAATGACATCATCACGAGCATACAACGTGGTGACATGGAAGACAGTAGCCTTAGCTTTCTCTGTCAAAAAGAACGAATGTGCAACTTATTATGGTTTTTATTTTAGATTGATACAGTATATCCAGGATTATGCAAAGAAGGATCTCCCTTGGTCATTATGGGGATGTACAAGCGATGTGATGTGATGACGGGAAAGACAGAGGCCTTAGCTTTTTGATGCAAATACAATAAAAGCTCTAGCTATTATGGTTTTTATTTTAGATCAATTTAAACAGGATCGTGCAAACAACAATCTCCCCTGGCCGTCTGTGGGGTGTCCCTTAAATCCCCATCCACATTTTGGGCTCCTTGAATCATCACCACAGCAACAGTGCTCACAAATTGTCTTTTTCTTGTTATTTTTATGCTCCTTTCTAATTGTAACATGAAGTGAACATTGCAGTCCAGTTGGTGAATGCACTGCAGCACAAGTAAGTCTCCAAGTAAAGCAATCTAGTGCCAGCATCGACTTGAGTTAACATACCGCATAGGGACACAGGCTGTAAGCAATACTCACAATCACCATGATTGAAAGCTAATAGATACTTTTCAGTGAGTCAGATAATGTCACGTTGCTCTTGTCTAAACTGCCTCCGACAGCACTGAGAGAACTGTTTGAACTTGATGCTGAGGGATCTTCAAATGCGACGCCTGTAAACACCCGTGTCTACCAAAGGAAGATCTGAAATTGGTGAGTTGGTGCGATATTTCTCTGGAGCTGAGCACTCACAGCTGCCGAAGTTCAGTCAGCTCACTCACATGAAACACTTTATTAATATTCAAATACAGATTATATAGCGTTAAAGGGATAGTTTGGATCTTTTGTAGTGGGGTTGTATGAGGTACTTATTCATAGTCAATATATCACCTACAGTAGACAGTGGAGAAACGGGCTGGAGTTTGACATGGAAACTAAGCAATATACTGTTGTGGATGGGGGTCAACAATAAAACGTATGTTGGTCACCAAAAAAAACAAAAATCCCACCTAAGACAATCAATAACACTTTAAGTGTACGCTATATTGAGAGTATTTTCACCGCTTTACCCTTTCATCAGAATTCCCATTCCAATGGGGAAGCAGTTAACAGCTTCAGTTCCACATCTATGCTCTCGTCAAAGCCACCAGACTCCACTGACAAAAACAGTAATTAGCTCGCTGAACACAGGAGCTGCTGGTCTACTGCTGCTTCGATCAGCTGCTTAGTTTGTGTTATTGTGTGACTTAAGTGAATCTAAACTAACTACTCAAAAATGCCAAAGTCATACAGTAACTCACAAAAAAATCATTGATTAAGGCAGCAATAGACCAGTAGCAGCTCCTGTGTTCAGCGATGATAAATCACATTTTTTTATCAATAGAGGCTGTTTTTTTTAAGGTGGTTAAAATATGTTTTGTTGCTGACCTCCATCAACAGCAAGAGATTAGCTTAGCCTCTGAGTCAGACCCCAGCTTGCTTTTCCAAACTGGGGATGTGCCGACCACCATCTACTGTGGGCAGCACATTGACTATGGATAAGTAGCTCATAGAACCCAACTTACAAAAATCTGAACCATCCCTTTAATATAAACTTTATTTGACCATGGAAAATTTTGATTTAAAGCATATTAATGAGTAGAATTTCTTCTGTCTTGCAATTTGTGATTTAGGCTAATTTGACAGGTGCTGGCACCAAAATCCAACCTGAATTAACTACAAATGCAACAATACATGTTTAATACTTAGCCTCAAGTTCACAATGTTGTATAAAATGTCAGGAAGATAGAGAGTCTGTGTAACTGAGCCTTCTCTCTCACACACAACCAATTTATAATTTTCTAAAAGTTTTATCCAGTAGCCTTGCAACTACTGGCTGGGCTGAGTTCATTGTGAGGCTATCTGCCACCACAGAAGATGATGCCAGTGTCAATCTCACGCCAATTTCAGCTGGTTATTCAATCGGTGTGGTGTTATATGTATGCAAAAGTGCACTCATGGATATGCACATACTTGCAAACTTACACGCATATACAGGAGGAGGCTCGCAATCTAAAACCTTCCAGATTTGGGGCTCCTCTCAGGAGAGACAAACCAATTAAAAACGACAGCAGAGTCTTATCCGGGTTCTGTCTTTGTGTTGCTCAAAAATCTTCCTTCCTCATTCCCTTCCCCTCAACCCCCTCTCCCCTTTCCGTCATTTGTGGGAGCTAGTTTTAAGGCCAGGGTAAGGCGGAGTGGGGGTAGGTAGGGGGCCATCTTTTGTGTCTTTGTTGCACAGGATATTTGAGTGTAATTGCTGCACTTGCTGCTAATTAACGGTCTAACGGAGATAAGCTGGCAAGAGGCTCAGAGCAGTATCTGTGCGGATTCACTGATAAAGGGACACTTTCAAGAGGAAGCAGAAACCCACATGACAACCTATCAGACGTGGACTAACTGAGAAGGAACACTCCTTTCTTTATAATTAGGTGAGATACATAAGTTTTAAGAGAGGAACCATAAAAAGTTTTTTGTTTACGCTCCAGTTTGTTTGGAAGTACTTTAAAAAGAACATCAGCACTTGATGGAAAAGTCTGCATGGTGCTGATTGGCGCAGCACTTGAAGAACATATTCCATAATGTGACTCATTGGTTTGTGGGTTGAAAAGGTGAAAAAGTCAGCAGGAGGCTATATGACTACGTTGAAAAACAGCTGTTGGTGCTGGTAATGTGTTTTAAAGTCCTTATCAAAGCTTCTTATTGATTTAAGAGGACTTCTAATGTAGAATTCCCTTGAGGGGTATCAAGAAATACACACGCACACACACACACACACACACACACACACACACACACACACACACACACAAGAAAGAGACATTGTGGTGAGTATGACAGCCAGGCATAGTTCAGTAGTATGTTTTAGCTCTGTATCATCCCGAAGAAGTTCAGAGGAGTTAATCCGTCAATGACGACAGAGCCTTAATATAGAGGCCAAGGAGGAGAGGGGATGTGTGCTGAGGGATTATGGGTAAGCAGATGAGCAAACATTAAACATTATAAGAGTAAACACTGACGGATTTGGTCTTGCCGAGAAAAAAAAAAGATGGAAAAAAAAAACAGATGGATCAGAAGAGGAGCTACATTTGAAATTGGAAGAGGGGGGTTGGTTTGATGAAGTGGTTCCCCCTGCTGTTTGCAAATGTGAAAACGTTGTTTTTCACAAGCGCAATTTTTGATAACATAGCAATCTGGGAGGCTCATCCCCAGCTATTTTCAGTCATTACAAAGCAAATTATGGCTGAATGTCAAGGCAATTTCCCGATAATCACTGGTGTTGCGGGGATAGATATTGGTCCCTACTCCTGTCCTTTTTTTTCTGCTGATGGCAGTACATTTCACTCCACAGTTGAATCCTAAAGTATAGCTCCGTTCTCTCAGCCCGGGCCTGTTATTACTCTCCTCGGCCCTGTAGAGATTCAATTCCACAATCAGTCTGTTGAACTTGGCATCAACAAAGAGTGGCCCGTTCCCAGTGGATTGCTGCTTTCTGCCTCCTATCTCCCGTATTTCACTTGCATGTCTTCCTCTCGACAACGCCTCTTTCCCCCGTTTTCCATGATGGAAACTATAATAGAAACCAGCCATGGCGTGCATATTATTTTTGTCACATTTTAAACTCCACAGGGGGTTCATTTTAGTGGTGTGATCATTATCTAGGAATGGAGGTCCCATGTGCAACGGGACATGACAATTTGGTACGAGCTTGCCACATATCGGCTAAATCTCCAGATTCTTGTGTTTGCACTGATGAAAGAGATGGAAATTAAAATTACAATACTGATGCATTTACCTGCAAATGGGGAACACAGGAGAGGTAATGAAAAATTCATGATTGAAATGACTGAATCCCAAACACCAATGATGCCCCCATGGAGGGGCCAGGGGAGGCCATGACCCACTGCCCCCCTGGCAAAAATAACTGCAGGACAATATATCTGTCTTTTAGGATGCTTTGGTTTGCTATTTTTTTAAGTTAGCAAAACTAGTGATATCTTGTGAAACTAGACAACCTAAGGCATCCACTGGTGCTAGTCATGTCAGCATAGTTTGTCGGGAAGGGGGCTAAATAACGCTCCAAATTTAGGCTGAATTGTTGTGAGCGATCGACTGGCAGGGCCGCCCCTCCCTAAACGCAGAACACGCGCTGTGCGTAGGGCCTCATCTTCCATGGGGGGCCACATTTTGCGCGAGGGGACGCATTTGCGCATATGCGCAATGGATGCGCACATGCACTACCGTGAGGCGCACGTAGAATCAGCTCGAGGAAGGAGAGAAGCGACCTGACCGCCCATGTGTCGCTGCAATGATTGACAGCACTCGACATCTGAACAATAAGAGGGGTGCGCCGGCAGGCACCTGCAGAGCTGCAGCAGGTGAAGAGTTGTCGACATGTCGTCCAAAAGAGCCTCAGGAGTGTGTGCGGGGCCGGGAGGTCGGATGCTCCCAGAGAGGGGAGAGGGAGAAATATAGCTAAATAAGATGAAAATAGAAAATAATGTCTCTGTATTTTATTTCTGTTTTCAGTGTTTAATTAAGGTGGGAGAGGCGGAGGGCAGAGGGAGATTGGACGCCTCCAGAGAGGGGAGAGGGAGAAATATAAAAAAATAAGATTAAATAGGAAAAACCTGTCTCCCTCTTTTATTTTATTTTCAGTGTTTAATCAAGGGTGGGGGATTGAGGTGGTGGAAGTTACTTTCTTTTGATGAGTAATTGATGGCTATATGTGACTCAGATTTGTTTATTTATTTATTTCAGTTTGAAGTTATTTTTATTTAATATTTATTTATTTATTTATTTCAGGTTGAATTTTTTATTTTATTTGACTCATACAGCCAAACTACTGTATCTACAGAACATTTGTTATTGCCAGTAAAGGTTGTCAAGTTAAATGGCAAGTTGTTGTACGGTCATTTTGTACCTATGATACATTTGGGATGGGGGCCTCCAAATAAAATTTCACTTAGGGCCCCAATTTCGTCAGGGGCAGCCCTGTCGACTGGCATGCTCATTTTCAAAGGGGTCCCTTGAACTCTCACCTCAAGATATGTGAATGAAAATGGATTCTATGGGTATGCACGATTCTCCCCTGAACTTGAAAAGGCTCGTTCCCAGTAAAAGTTGCGTTCCTTACAATGGATCCCTTCAAATTAAAGCTGTATATTTATCTTTTTAAGGAAAAGGACATCCAGCATATTTGAAGAATCATGGATTGCCAACACATCAGATGATTCGTAATATTAACTGTAAAATAAGACACCAAAGTATGTCAGTATGCGATTCCTTAACTCTGCTTATTGATGTTTTTTAACCAGTTTAAATAACTAGTCAAGTATTCTAGCATTGCACTTACACTCAAGTATATTCAGCATAAGCAAATTCTTTAAGTTCACTCACTTTTGGTTTTGGTGTGCCACCCCAAGATATCCACAGGCCACATCCGGCCACCCCTATGAACAATTTCTGGGGTCACCTCTGCCAAACAGTGCAAGCAACCATTTACAAGGTAGCACGACAATGATGCCTTGACAGGCCAGGGGGGGGGGGGGGGGGGGGGGTGTGCCAATGACAGACAGGTGAATTACCCCTGAGGCAGGGGAGGTAATATTTGTCCCCATAGCTCCCTGACAGGGTTAGGAAACAAAGGTCATCAACACAGCACAGAGGGGAGCAGCCAGGCAGCTGCAGGAGTCTGGCAGACAGACAGAAAAATAGGAGAGTGTCTGTTTTGGTGAGCCTGTATCAAAAACGGGGGCTGAAAGAGACAAAGCAAAGTGTTTCTGCACCTGTTAGCAGGCATGTTAGCTTGTGTGATCACTGTTTTGGTACACAGGCAGTCGTATTGTATCACACTTAAAATCCAAACGCAGAGGAAAAAACTGCTCTGGCCATCTGTCTCTTCTCTACCTGCAATGTCCCCTCCTTCCCCTCCACCTCGCCACTCGTTTCACGTCTGCTTCCCCTGCAGCGTTTGTGTTTACTCGTTCTGCGGCAACAGTTTCCCTTTCCTTCTTCTCTCCTCTTTCCACTTCCATTCTTTCCAAGCCACTGGCTGGGGCCTTTAATCGTCAGTGGCACCTGTCCCCAAGAGCCGTAATGTCCCCCATCCATCAGTGGGGGATGACGGGCTATATGCCTCCCCCGCTCCCCCCTGCCGACTGAGGCAGGTGGGGAGGGTTCACACTCTACCAGACCAGAGCGGCTGGTAAGGTGTGTGTGTTGCAGAAGCTGACACTCATGGTCACTGGATGTGGACTCTTAATCATCGAGGCCTGATGTGTGTGTCTCACCCCTCCCACCTCAACCCCTACAGCACTTCCTACACATCCCCAGGGGGTGAGGATGGGGACGGAGGAGAAGGGAGGGTAGAGGACACCCAAGACTGTCCCTCTGAAGGATGATTCATCTCTGAGCTCTGTGGCGTCCACTAATGCAGTGATTGATGCTGGTCGTCAACAGGAAATAATCCAGGTTTCTGTTTGAGGGTTTGTAAACATTGCTTGCTGCAGTTTAATCAATACATTGGAAATTAATTAAAAATCTAATATCAGACTGTCATCTCAAATATGAAAATTAACCTAGCTTTAAACTGATATGATTGCAATTATTTTCTTAGTCTAAGATCCTAATAATATTTTAATTGGATTTAGTATGTGTAAATATGATTAACTTGGGGAAAAAAATGTAGTTTCGGTTCTTTTCCACCTTGGCGGCAGCTCAGGAAGTTTAGTCTTACTTCCTGTTGAAAATGTCTGTAGAGGAGAAGCTCACTGTTGTAGTTTCTGGGATCCCTCTACTGTAGGTCAATTGTCTTCAAGATTATGGATGGATTATTGACAAACAAAAATAAAGTGCAGCTTGGCTCAACACCACATAACCTGTGGGAGTCTGTCATAGGTAGCTAATTTGCTAAAAAGCAAACTACTTGCTAGCATGGAAGGGGTGGCACCTACAGCAACAAACAAGGGGGCGATGTCAGGCGATTTATCCACTTCCAGTCTGTCGTCTGCATTGCACTTAAACTCAAGGCTACACCATTGCTAATGTCAACCCATAAGGCTAATCTTGGGGTTTGTTCAAAACCTGTCTGACGACTCCTATTTCCTGCCCTGTGTCTGACTTCATTTTAGTAAAGTTACCCTGTTCACAGATCCCAGCAATATATTTGGTTAATAAAATGTAATGCCTCATTTCCTCTGCATGGTTTCAACTTGACTCACTTTTGGTACGAAAAGTTTCCTTATTTAATTTTCCACTGTATTAGGCAAACAGACAGACAGTTTAGGTTGGATCCTTAGCTAATCGCCATAGCAGTACTGCATGAATTGTCGCAACATCATCCTCAGCAGGATACTTGCCAAATCTTTTCATCAGCGCCTAAACAAGCATGTTCTCACATCCAACTTGTCAAATATTGCAGCTTGGTCAGTGGCCCTATAATTGAATCTACGACACTCTAGGTACCCCTATAGCATCAGTTTTGGATGTCCAGGTTTGGGGTGTCACCAGTTGGTTTTGTCCCCAAACTACTTGGTTAGGCATAGAAAAGTTTGGTTCTAAACAACGACATGACATGTATGTCATGCAACATAAAATAGTTTAAAAAACTCACACAGTGTTTCACAATGTTTATACTGTCATTTGCCACGATTGGGTTTACTTAGGAGTACATGTCGACGACCACTGACCAGGCTGCCCTATGTGATGCCCTGGAAATTAGAACAAGCTGACCAAACAAATGAACACCTGCACTTTGTCAAGTGTAAGGTGTAGTGTACGTAGTGTACTGCATAGTTTTGCAGGGTGCCATTTTTTATAATCTGGCTGTTTTAAAATGGAGGGTTTGTGCACAATGTCCTGAGTTACAATTCTCTGGCCAATCAGTGATCTCCAGTGCTTCACTGTAACTCCACCTTTTAGTATTGGCTCAGCTCGCTTAGAACCTCGACTGAGATGGCACCAAAAAAAATACCAGGTACCAGGTACTTAACAAAACTTTTGATACTGAAAAACCAAAAAAGAGCGAGTCAAGTAGAGCTGTGCCTTCAGATGCAGTGGAAATGCGGCAGTAGTGCTCCAAACTACAAAAATGAGTCTGAATTTTATAACACCAGACTTTCCCTTCAATGTTTCAGTTTTTACAGCAGGAACAGTTAAAGATACTAAACATCAATGCAAAATTTAGAAACTCACTTTGTAGTTTAAGAAGTAAACTGTGTTTCATATATGCGGTATAACACCTTTCAAGATGGAATGTTATTTTACAGAATACAATTAACATAATTAAACTCCCAAATATCTCCATATGGTCTTCATCAAAGCCAATATCTGTAAGGAAAATATGGGTTTGATTTCAGTATTGATAAATTCCAGAACATGGCTTTACTACAATGCCATCAATCAAATGTTTGAGCAGCAGTCAGGCCCATAGACAGGTACCTTCTTGATCCTTTAAGATAAGTAGGTATATCAAGATATACAATTATGTCAGCAGGTCACCATCATATTTTAAATGGGGTTTTTTAAAGTGATAGATCATATGCCTTAAATGTTTCTACACATGACAAAGAAGGTAAAAAGACAATGTGATCAAAGCTGATCAGGTGTTAGAAAATATCCTATTTCATCACAATTAGAGGTGTCTGGGAAATATTTCCTCAGCGATGTCTTCACTTTCATCTGCTCTCACACAGAAATCACATAAATAGACGATAAAAAGCTCATTAACTGCTGTCTGCAGTGAAATAAGCCTGAACACCTTCGCCATTTGCTACACTACATGTCACTCAGCCATAATTGGAAAAATCAGCACAAGAAAAGACGATCTGACAACATGCCAGTGTGAGATGTTTCTCTTTCTCGCTCTAACTCACTCTGTCCTTCTTCTCTACCTCTATATTTAGACCCAGGAGGTGAGCAAGAAAAGCTTTGCAGTAGGACGAGTGTTTGCTCAAGACACACCTGAAAACATGCGATTCTCAGCTTGCATGGATACTCAGCAGGAGAAGCATTTTGATGTTCTTTCTTCCCCCACTGGTTCCCTTTTTTTTGTTGCCATAGGGGCCCTTTACCATCAAAGGACTTTGTCTGCAAATTGCAAACCATTCACCATGTGCATGTACTGTAGCTGGGGTGAAAATCCAACCAGCTAGCTGATCCAAAAGAGACTGTCTCAGGACAAATATATAACATTAATAGTACATGAGAACTAGAGACCTGTGGTATTCTTCAGGGACACACTATAGTTCATAGAGAAATGTCACAGTCTTTTAACATCAAACAAAAATCTATCTTCCATGGTGTCAGCCCTGGATATTGTTACAGTTACAAGGCATATGGAAATACAACTATAAATGCAGAATAGGGTTTTACTATATTTTTCATTGTGAAATACATTCTGGCTCAGCTTTCCCAAGGTGACACAACAGCTTGTGAGGAGACAATGAAGGGAGAGAAATGCTGGGAGCTTGTTGATATCACCAAACTCAGATGTCATGTGGTCTGTACATGTTTTATTTACAAAGTAAGGGAAAATACCTGTGTGGGTGTTACCCTAATATGTCTTAGAATATTTAGTAGTAAGTAATATGATATGTGGTTGTAATTATATGATGTACATTCATATAAAACACAATAGATGTAGTTTTTTAATTGGCATCATAAAAACATTTTATTTAAACTTTTAAACTGACCAAGCAGTAGTGCTTCCTTGCAGTGTGCAATGTACCATGCCTTCCTTTTCCAAATTCATTTTTGCACATCTCATACTCCTACACTTATTGCTACAACCAGTATCATTTCATTGGTTTACTGCAGTGCACAGTTATAACCTTAAGGAAAATAGTATCTTAGAATTCACCCCTGTCAACAGGAGTACATCAGGTGCTGCAGGTTTTAAATCTGGATGGTATGAAGCAATGTTGGAAGAGGTGTTCATTTCTACACCTGTCTAACATTAGATATACCAGTACATAAACACATCGACCCAATCGCTATGAAAACATTTTGGCATTGTACATTTCTGCAAACCCCTGACATGTTACATTTGTACATTATTATGTAACAGATATGCTGAAGCTTACTGATTCTCAACAACACTGGTGTGATTAGGTTTAGGTACAAAAAACACTTGGTTATGGTTAAGGAGAAATACGTGTTTTGGCTTAAAATCCCCATGTTTGGTGGCACAAAAGCCCCTGGAAAAGCAGGGATGGGTCAGTTAGAAACTCCCAGGTCTGGTGGCTCAAACACAACTTGCAACAGCAACTTGCAATGTGTCAGTGAAAGACACTGAGGTTTGATGCCACAGTCCCCCATGGAAATGCCACAAAGGGTTACCAAACAACAGCAGTGTTTGTTCATCATCACCCAACCCCCCCACCTTTCAAATGACACCATTAGTTCATTTATTACATCCCTATTGACATGTTGATATGATATGTATGAAAAATACAAGTGTAATGCATCTGCGGTTTGCAGAAATGTGCAATTCCAACATTTTCTTCTGGCGACTGGAATGAACATATTTAATTTTAAGTTCTCCAGTAAAAGTATTTGCTTTTGAATCCTCTTCAGATAAGAAGTGCTCACAACAGTGTTGTGCAGGATTTAGTGTTGTAGCAGTAGCTCTAATTACTGCAGTGCTAAAGGACAGTCTCACACTGACAGTTTAGCGATTGCACATTAGTTAAACGTTCATCATCACTGCTCACCTTTGGTGTTTAGTTCTCTGTCCTCATCAGTTCATACCTTAGAAAAATGTTTTTCTTATTCGTGATTTGTCTTTGCACAGATTAATATTTTTTTAACACTCTGACAATTTGAAAATGCAGAGTATAAGCCCTCTCACCATACCAAACTCTACCTTAGTATCTAAAAATATACATATCATCTTTATAAACAGTTATCTGCATATGGATGCTTTATCTGTAGGCCAGGGGAAGAGAGTTTTTGGTATCTGAAGCATTCTGGTTTTTCGACCAATCATGTTGGAGTGGCCGTTGGTTGCCTGCAGGTAAACAGAGCAAAAGAGATGGAATGGCAATGCAATGCAATCTTGAAACGTATCTGCTATTGTCTGATGATGATTGATGATGAGGATTTTTTATTAGCTTTTTTTTTTCCAATTTATCTGCATTCATGTGCAGATATCTGTTTTTAGAGATCAGCCAAATTTTTTCCGGACCTGTCTAAAGTTGCTAATCGAACTGTAAACAATGACTAGCACATGAAAGAGGAGTCTTGGTCCAGACATTGTTAGCTACACTGGAAAATATTGACAAATGCTCCCAGAGGCTATATTGTCGTCAGGCTATAGGCAGTGGGTTCCGAGATTGATATCCATGTGACAATGGCTGCAATTTATCCACCATTATTATTATTCTTTCGCATCTCACTGAAGCCAAAAACCTCTTGGCTTTCACAATGTTCTTTCATCTTTGAATGCAGGGACCAACTTGTTTACAATATTGCTTGGCACTTATCTCAAAGTGTAGACTTAAAGAAAACAAGCAGCAGTTTCTAACAACAAAAGCAGGCATTAAGCAGACCGGCATTCATACAGCTGAACGAGGAAATGCATCAGAAATGTTGGTTGTGCTTCACAGCCACATGCATTAAAATAATGCACTTTTACAATCAATTGCGGCCACATTGTGCTGTGTTTTTCAAGACGAAACACAGGATCGGTAAAAGAGAAGAATTAGATTATTGATTGGCTTGTGTGCAGAAAATAATTATAGTGTCTAAACTTGTTGTCTAAGTATCAAAGCAACAAACAAACCACATGTCAATACATGTTTTGCTCTAAATGTGTCCAAAATTATGGAGTCCTAGCGGCCATTTGTGGTCTGTTTCTGACTGCAAGCTAGCCTTCCTTTACCTGTTGTAAGTGTTGATTCTAATATATATTGCCCAAAGGGGGGACATGGATCATATGTGCAATTCGAGAGGATTTCCCAGAAAGGACATGTTTAAAGCTGAAAAAGGATCCCCTGGATGGCTGTGTGTGTGTGTGTGTTTGTGTGTGTGTCTTTGTGTGTGTGTGTGTGTGTGTGTGCGTGTGTGTGTGTGTTTCATGACTGCTGCTCCCTGGACACCAGCTAATGTGATGTCAGTGGGGTTTTTAAAGGCAGGATCACTTTCCTGCGTCCTTCACGAACCACTTCAACGTGTGACCTTCACCACCACAGGTGCCTCGGGTCCCAACTATCCTTTCCGATTCATTCACAGCTGGATACTATGACATATGTGTCTGTGTGCTGTAACACCGTCATCACTTCAGTTTGTCCTCACAAGGATAACACGATAAGGAAAATGCTTTTTCATCCTTAGGACTTTTAAAAAGGTGTAATCTAAGGTTAATGTTTAGCTTTACACTCTTAAAGATTAAATGTTGCCGCACCATAGTAAGCACGTAAATAAGCAAGTAAAATTTATTTGTATAGCATGTCTCACAGAGAGAACTCACAAAGTGCTTCACAGGATTAAAACACAAACCAAGAGTACATACATACAAACATACAGAGACACAAAATGAAACAGCAGCAGTTGTTGCAAAAATAAATCACTTAAGACAAGTTGAAGAATGCCTGCCTATACAGGTAGGTTTTAAGGTGCTTCTTAAAAACTTCAACAGATGCTGCAGCTCTCAAATTCTGTGGGAGGGCATTCCACAATCTGGGTGCAATGGACTCAAACGCTCGGTCACCTCTAGTTCTGAACCTAGTGCGAGGAACTGCCAACAGGCCGTAATCGGCCGACCTAAGTGTCCTGCAAGGAGCGTATACATGAAGCAAGTCAGACAGATACTCAGGTGCCTGACCATGAAGGGCTCTATATGTTAAAAGAAGGATTTTGAACTGGATCCTAAAGCTGACAGGAAGCTAGTGTAGGGAGGCCGGGACAGGAGTAACATGGCAGTTTTTGGATGATTTGGTAAACAGCCTGGCAATGGCATTCTGCACCAGTTGAAGGCGATCTACAGAAGTTTTACTGAGACACATGAAAAGAGAATTGCAGTAATCCAGACGTGATGATGACACAAAGGCATGAATGATCATTTCCAGTTCAGCATGCATGTGATACAACAGATCTCAGTTTTGCAATGTTTTTAAGGTGGAAAAAGCATGTACGGGTCAAGGCATGGATGTGTTTATCAAAGTGCATGGCCTGGTCAAAAGTCAACAGCTGAATATCATCTGCGTACATATGATATGACACACCTTCAAACCTGCTGATAATGTTTCCAAGAGGAAGCATACACAGAGCAAACAAAATTGGACCCAACACTGAGCCCTGAGGAACCTCACAAGAAAGGGGGATGGACTCGGACATAAGAGAACCAGATGCTACAGAGAAACTTTGACCAGAGAGGTAGGGGGCAAACCAGTCAAGGGCACTGCCTGAAATGCCAACACAGTCACTGAGCCTATCTAACAGGATGTGGTGATCCACGGTATCGAAGGCTGCGCTAAGGTCAAGCAGCACTAGGATGGTACATTTACCAGTGTCAGAGGCCATCATGATGTCATTAGACACTCTAAGAAGTGCTGTCTCAGTGGAATGCTTCTGACGGTAACCAGGTTGAAATTTGTCAAGAATACAATGCTTATTTAAGGCAGGGACTAGTTGGTTAGCAATGACTTTTTCTAAAATCTTTGAAATAAAAGGCAACTTAGAAATGGGCCTAAAGTTGCTAAATAATGAAGGGTCCAGATTGGGCTTTTTAAGAAGCGGCTGGACAACCGCCTGTTAAAAACAGGAGGGGAAGCAGCCAGAGACCAGTGAGCTATTAATGATATAGAGCAGGGAAGAGCCGATGGAACCAAAAACTTTTAAACCATAGGGCGTAATAATCTTAAAGAGGACAAATACATCAAACAATAAGTAGTATTTGAGAAAGCAGTCTCACCACAAGGTCCAATAGGTGGCTACTGTGGAGCTGTCAATCACATCACATAATCTTTATCAGCAGATGGAGTTTGTCCAGCTGTTATTGAATATTAAATCTTCAGACCTCCATTTTTCAGACCACTTTAAGGGCTTTTCATACATGTCCACTTAAAAGCTAAAGTTAAAAGTTAAAATGTTAAAAGTGCATGAATAATTATCAGCTGAGGAAGACAAAAGAGAAACAAAACCTATGGAAGTAATAGGGATATTTTGTGTTTATTGCCAAAGCCTTTGTAGGGAACACTAACATTTTCGCTCTTTATCTACAGTGCCGTGGAAATTGAAATGGTCAGTTCATTCTAATTACAAAATATGTGTTCTCACTTACACCTCTGGAGATATGTAGCTATGCAGATTGTGTGTGTGTATGTGTCCAGGTTGTAAAAAATCCAGCGATGAAAATTCTGCCACCATCCAAATACAAGAGGGTTAGTGAAAGATAAATAGTCTGCAGATTATTCAGAGTAACCAGGACCCTGGACCTCATGGACCTCTTGTATGATTGCTCATCAATGGCATGCATGAGCCATTTAAAGCTACAGTTGGTAACCTTATTAAAAATATTTTTTTCATATTTGCTGAAACTTTCACTACATCCAGACAGTCTCCACAAGACAGATAATCAATGAAACTCCTTCACCCCTACATCCCTCCTTCTAATGGTGCTTCATTTGCTGGAATCTACTGCACATTAAGAAAAACAAGCAATCAGTTCCAAGGAGTCTCAGAGAGCGGCATATCATGTCAATCACTGCTTCTGATATGCATTTAAACTGTCAAACTAGGCAACGCTGATCTAATATGAATCAAGATTCTGTAACTGCATTGCCTATTTCTCACTTCAGATGTTTTCAGAAACATATTTTAGTTCACTGTACTGTTGAGCACTAAAAATGCATTTGAGCATGGCAGTGGGATCACAGACTTTCTCATTTTGCAGCTAAACAGTACACTAAAATATGTTTTTGAAAACATCTGAGATGAGAAATACATAATTCATATTTGATCAGCGCTGCCTAGTTGGACAGTTTTGGTTCAGTTCATATGCAGTGACTGACATGATTGACAGCTGTGTTTAAGACGCGATTGGTTGTTTTCCTTCAGGTGCGGTGGATTCTGGTAAATGCCATTAAAAGCACTATCAGGAGGAGAAGAAGGAACATGATGTGTTTTGCCAACTATCTGTTTTATGTGCTACTGTGTGGATGTAGGCAGGCCTCAGCCCCTCCTACTTCCTAGTTCTCAGTTTGTTTGGTTCACTATATAAGCCCACATCTCATTGACACAGACTTTTGTCCATCTGCTCCCAGGGTTCTGATGGCTTGTGATTGGCACTGTTCTCGTAGGTAGTGGTTTTCGTTTTTTGTTTTTAAGTGAAATTTTGTGATTTACTCTCTGCTTTGTACCTTAGGTCCTGCGCCATAGCAACCCGTGATCCCCGGTGTATTTGACCTTCTGTGAGAGTGGTCCTAGTAGTCCGGCAGGACAGGTAAAAATCAATGTTCCATTTTGTATTATGTATTTGTTTGGCAGTATATTAACTCATTGATCTAGTGTTTTTGCTACTGCCGCTGCTGTGTTGTTCATTTTGATTTTGTTTTGTTCCTGGTGTTTTTCGTTTGTTCATTTTGATTCTTTTCCTTTTGTTTGGGTTATGCTGCTAAAACCCTGAGCTTAATTTATAAACTTTGCCAGATCTTTGTGAAACTCTTGTTTGCCCAAGAGGTTAATGATAATAGTGTGCCAATATTGTGAACTTAACTCTGTTTGGATGCGACAGGATTGTTGGTGTGTGACTGTTGGCGGTGGAGGGTTTCGGTGATAGAGTTTCTCCCCTCTGCCTCACACCTCTCTCACCTGTGTTGTGATCATTTTTGCACCTCCTTCACTAATCACACTTTTCTGATTTTGCTGTGTGTGTGTGCGCACATGGTGTGTGGAGTACAGCGGCATAGGTGAGTACTCTATCCCAGTCTGATTTCTCACCCCTTCTTTACTGTCTGCGATCTGTGCCGGCCATCTTTTCGCACTCCATTGTTTTAATGTAATTTGCTGATAGGATTCCTTGTGTGGGCTTTTGGTTGGTTTGAAGGAAAAGTAATAGTATCCTCTAAAAACTCTAAATTAAAGCTGGGCCTCGCCACGGTCCAGCCACATAAGCCAGTACAATGTCATGACATTTTCTTACCATTCATCTTAGTGTCAAACTGTTTCTCCTTTATTTCAGTCACACTACAGCGCTAGTCTGATGGCATTGTCGGTGGGTTAATATTTTCTAGTTGTTTCAGGTCCTCTAATGCCACTACTGATGCTGCTAAATGTATGTTTTGTCTGCTGATTTCAGGCTCCAAGGTGTGAAATCCATTTTTTAACTCTTGTATAACATTCTTGTGAATGACACTTGCCCACAAATGGAGCAAAACACAGTGTCCTTATACAGCAATTTGGTGTTATGCTAATGGTCCAACTAGGATAAGAGTATGAAAATGTACTTGCCTACATGCTAGGTTGATACAGCTAGAGGTAGGTGAGAAAAGGTCTTTTTGTACTTTGAGTGAACTGACCCTTTAAATCTTGATGCTTGGTGAAATGCCAGCTCCAGTGACTTCAGCGTACATGTGTAGTAAGTGTGTGTTAGTATGTGAAGTGCACATCTCATGCCTGCGTGGCTGCCTCCTACTGACTGTGGCCTCGGGGACAGAGCGCGGGAATGTGTCCGGCTGGTGTTCACCGAGCAGTCAGAGTCAGTTAAAGGCAGCGAGCTCTCAAGGTCAGCCTCCATCAAAGACCGGAGCCAATCAGGCCTGACACAACCCTGCCATCGCCACATGCCTGGGCGCCGGTACCACGGCCAAATCCTCTCTCTTCCTCTGCGTCCTCCTCCACTTCCTCCTCTCTCGTCCCCTTCTCCTCCCCTCCGCCCACGAAAGCGCTGCTTCTGCCAAAAACCTGCTGCCCTCAGCACTGGTGGAGGCATGTCTCTCAGTCTGTCTCTCTCACTAACATACGCATTTGCTTACTCACACACACACATGCGCATGCGTACGCACACACACACACACACGTCAGTCACACATATTTCTCTTCTTGTATCCTCCATCTCCTCCTCCTTCCCTCTTCTGTCTCTCTCTGTGTGACCTCTACACCCCTCCATCGCCAGCCTGAGCTGCCCACCATGTTGTCCATGAGCTTATTGTTTTTGACAGCTGAGTATAAACACAGAGCCTTTGCTTAAGTTAAGCAGATTGCTTACTGTGCGGGCTCCAAACAGCAGTTGAGAGTCTTTATTCTTAAACTGAGTGCTTTGAATCCTAACCACCCCTGAACCAATCAGGAGAAACTTCGCTTTTTATGTGGTGTTGGGAGTCCCAGTACACCTCAGTATGTGTTCTTTTACATTAGCTGCTTCTGTTTGGCAGTATTGCTACCTTAGAATAACAATTCTTGATGTTAAAGAATTGCTACTATTTAGCTTTTAGAGACTCTGGCCTAATCCCATCTCTTATTTTACTCCTACCCTTTGTTTTTGAGTGACCCTTTGCCCCCGTGGAGTTACAAGGGGTAGTCATTGAAAATTTCCTTAATGAAATGGGATGACTCTTCAAGACTCTGATACGTCATCGGTAGTCATTGATGTGGTTCACGTAAGCAGATGGGACTTTGGCAGAATGGTATTATCAGAATGACATTTGCCATTTGCTGTTCTTCTGACTGGATTTGGCAAAAGCTTGATTTGTCAACTGGCTCCACTGGTGATGAAGATGTTCCCTGGTGTTTTGTTACGCTGACAGGCTGAAGGAGTTTGTCTGTCAAGGCGAGTACTCCTGCCCTCTTAAAGTGTTTAGGGTGGCACTGAGTCCAGACTGACACAGAGAGCGAAACAGAATGTTGAGCTTATGTCATCGGGATGTTCTTACCAGGCTAGTTAAAGGTTACTTTACCTGATTCAAGCCATACATTCATAGAGAACAGGCTCCAGTATAGTTGCCATGATCTCGAAGGCTGTGGGATACTGCGCCTGGAGGTCCATCTGTCTGCTCCAGAGGGTGGGGTTTGGTGAAGGAGATGATGGAGTAAGTAAATCCCAGCGGTGAAATCCACAACACAGACAACACACGCTCTGGCTGTGCTAAAAGTAAAAGCTACATGTATAATACAACTGGCTGAAAATGATTTTGAGCTGGTGTTCTGACAATTTCGAGCTTCTCTCTCGGGATGAGCTACAGTGGAACAAAAGTGTTCTGAAGTGAGGTAGCATTTTGTCAGGTGGGAAAAAATCTATTGTCAATACTTTGGCACCGTTACAGTTTTTTTTCTTACGGTAAAAAAACAAAACAAAAAAGAATAGCAGATGATATGTTTGTTCCCTGAACCAAGGAATAGTCTTTTCAAGCATTAGATAAAAAGGATGGATGAGGAGGTGAATATGTGCAGCTGGTTTAATGGTCTCCCAAACTGAGCGACCCCTTTCATTACATTTTTTTCTCATCTATCCATCATGTTTAAAAGCCATCCATCACTTGGAAAAGAGCAATAAACAGCCACAAAATAATGAAGCTGCTGTAATTTATTTAAATACCAGAGCAATGTATTTGAAATGCTACACTTGGGTGTATTGTGTATTTTATTTATGGGCCATGATTCTACTAAACTTGATTAGACTAACCTAATGTAGGCAATCTGAAAAGTGCTAAGTACAGCTACTAACTCAGGAGTACAGCCATCATAAATATGGCCTATACATATGATAATCTTTTTCCTGAAAGGAGCTTAGGTATATGAAGGAGATTATGTTAAGTGTGGCATGTACATCATGCATTGCTGTGAAGTTCTTGGAAATATGTGTGGAATTAAAGGTGGCTGTTCTCCATACATTTTTTGTACATATACCTATGAAAAGTAATGCACAAGAATTTCTATATAACCCACATTATCATCAGCCAGTCCTGCGTATTTAATCCATGTAATCGGGAAGGCTGAAGGGAGTAAAGAGGGAAGTAGTATAAAGAGTGAGAGGAGGCACTTCTGGGATGGGGGATGGGTCAAACAACACACAACTTTCCTGCACTAGACTGGTGTTTGTGTCCTGTATGTCTGCCTAAACCTAACCAAACCCCTTTACCTTAAATAGGGCAGAGTCAACTTAAACGTAATGCATTATGGTTGTATCGAGCATATTGTCTCTTGCCACATAGATGTCATTGTGACGTCATCATGCATGATGGGTGACCCATAATGTAGTAAATATCTGAGAAATATCAACACGATTCATCCACTCTGCAGGGAATGGCAGCTGGAAAACCAGTTTAGCACTAACCAAGTGAAAATTAAGACCAAGGGATATTTTTCGAATATAGATTTGTCTTTGTATATAGTGGAGCTAAAATCCACACGACGGTTGGCATGTATCTGTTCATTGTCAGTTAGCATAATTTTCATATGTCATGCACATGAGCTGTGGTCTGTAACTAACCCCAAAGCACAGGCGTAACCAGTGACATGTTTGTAACATATGTTATGTTCTTAACTGTCCAGATGCTTCATTAATTGACTTGCCCTAAATCTTCAGTTTCTAGCAAGTGGGTAGGCAACAATGAAGTTTTATATATCCAAAGAACTTCTATAAAGACGAACACCTTGAGACAGGCGTTTGTCAAAATCTAAGTAAAAGGGACTGGACATTTAGTTGGCACTAGGCTTGTATGGCGGTTGTTTGTCATTTGCTTCATTAACCCTCCAGGGGTCAGTGTGCAATTGCACACAGGCCTCTCCAAAAAGCATGCACTCCGTGTTCAGTTAGATGTCATTCAACTACATTCTAAATCAGACTGGTGTTTTTATAACTTCCATCAATCTAATTCACTAACTATGTAGGTGTGATTAATGTATTTGCCAGCGAGCAAGGAGGCGAATGTGCGCCAGCTGGTGCATCTGGTAAATTTTAATAACATCATTATGTTTATAGATTATCTGATCAAATCCTTGGTATGAAATCAACATAGAAACAGTAGCTTGACTAAAAACATTGTGGATAATTAATTAAAATTGTTGGTTTATTGCTGTTTTTAGTCATGCTACAACCATAACTCATGCTGGAACAATTAAGACTCAAATGCGTTTCATTTGTAACATCAGACAGCGTCCATTTCCAGTTTAAAAGCCTCATGAACACGTTTTCTCTATCCAACAACTTAAAGTGGTTTTTGATGGCAGACACATGTAGATTGTTGGCCTGAAAATATTACATATGTACATAAAACAACAATCTCTGAGTGAAAGAGTGAGAAGTGAAAAATGTTAATATGGTGGTGACTCTCCCCTATGTATCTTTATGTTAAGTTCGTACATGACAATGGCAAATCTTGATTCTTTTCCTAAACCTTACATTCCTAGCTTTTTCCTAAACTTAAACTATGTAACTTTACTTGCCTAAACTTAACTTACGTCACTTTATGTTACGTATGTAATTTTACGTTAAGTACGTAACACAATGACGCCCAACCATGCTTCTTCTCCTAGACCTAACCCATGTAACTTTACTTTCCTACACCTAACCTACGTAACTTTATTTAACGCACATAAGTTTACTTTATGACAACACAGTTTGTGGGGCATTAAAGGGATAGTGCATCCAAAAATGAAAATTCAGCCATTATCTACTCACCCATATGCCGATGGAGGCCCTGGTGAAGTTTTAGAGTCCTCACATCCCTTGCGGAGATCGGCGGGGGGAGCGGCTAGTACACCTAATGGTAGACGGCGCCCCAGACTAACGTCCAAGAACACAAAATTGAA
>NC_065522.1:8803263-8810826 GCF_006386435.1 Epinephelus moara | reverse complement strand
AGAGTTGATATGACGTTTTTCCAAACAACTTTTTATGTCGCGGCTGCAGCACACTTGGATCACTATGGATGAGCAGTATGGATCTTGGACGTTAGTCTGGGGTGCCGTCTGCCATTAGGTGTGCTATCCGCTCCGTCCGCCGTTCTGCAAGGGATGTGAGGACTCTAAAACTTCACCAGGGCCTCCATCGGCATATGGGTGAGTAGATAATGGCTGAATTTTCATTTTTGGGTGCACTATCCCTTTAATTTCTTAGCTATCATACAAACTCTTGTATGATGAGACATTGTACAACAACAAGTTGTACAAGATGGACCAAAACCATTTTTGTAGATTAATAGATGATTGATATTTTATTTTTTATTTTATATACTTTATTAATCCCCCTGAGGGGAAATTCAATCTTTTCACTCTTTTGTCATTAACACACAGGTCTGAAAGACACACACATGCACAGACAGGACCTATACATGCACAAAGTGGAGAGATCTCAGAGTGAGGTCATTAAATACTATGATTGTTGATATCTGGGAACACAAGGACATGGCTCAAAGACTAGAGGTTTTTTTGTAGAGATGCCATTGTTTTCTCAGGTGTCAGCAACTGATGAGTACATTGTTCCTGCATCATAACTGATAGAAATGAGATCCAAATTACAATAAACCTGAATTATCTTTACATAGAATAAAATCTTTATGGAATCTAGCCAGTGTAAAAAATTAAATAAACAACAGATGTACTGGAGAAATGTACGAGCAGCTCACATGAAAATAAAGTACAACTATTGAAACCATAATACTGCGACTAACTGCAGGCAACGATGCAATTAGGAGCGGTGAATTAGACGATTTCAGCAATCACAACCTAATTCAGAGCACTTTTTTCTTTTTTTTTGGTTGCACACCCACCATGATGCCTATGAGAATACACTAATTTTGATTGCAGTATACTGCCAGCTTAACGGTACTTATGACTCAGGGTTTAAAACCAATTTCAGGGCAGACTATTATTGAGAAAATTCCCCCATCTCTTAGGATAGCAGACTTATCTAAGTGTTCAGTCTTAGATTCATGTGTTAAATCTGCGCCTTGATGTGGTTAGACAAGAACAGCTGCTAAGAGCTCCCTAATGAATTGAATACTGGCTTGTGATTTAGGAGATTCACTTAACCATGCTGTGCATGTGTACGTGGGTGTGAATGTGCTCATTTCCTTATTTCTATGTGCGTCTTTGCCTGCCTGCATACCGCTGAGTGTGTGTCTGCATGGTGTGTGTGTCAATCAGCGCCTGTGTGTATGCTTTAAATGCTTTGGTCCTCGCGTGTCTGCGCGCTCGCCAATGATAACCGATAAACAAAGTGGGAGAATAATAACCCCCCCCCCCCTCTCTCTCTCCCTTTCTCTCACCCTCCCACTTTGTCTCTCCCTCTGTGATGACAGCGCTGTCTGCTGGAGTGTGCTGCTTCTTGTCTCTCGGCACATTGTGTACCCATTAACAAGGCCCTGTGTGTAACCAAGCCCCCACCCCCACCCTCACCCTACAGCCCCCTCCTCCTCATCTTCCTCACCTCTCAGTCGTCACATCCACTGAGCACTGACACGTCCCGGATGAAGCTAAGTGCTCTGCTGCAGCATGCTTGCATGAGGGAGCAGCGGCCAAGCCCGGAAAAGAAACAGGTAAGGGGATGGGACGATGGAGGCAGTGTCTCTCTCTTTGGTATTAAACCTTATTAAAAGATTACATTTGACAGAGCTTGGACTTCTTCCCTCTCAGGCCAGACAACAAGACCATTAGCATAAGGAAACACTGCACATTGTGCTACTTAGGCTCCATTAATAACCTGTGCCAGGACTGAGAGGAGGATAGTTATAATTTGGCAGTGGGTGGGGTCCTGATGGATAGTAATGTCCCTGGCTTTGTGATGTGTAGCATCAAGGGATTTAAATCAGTTGCAGATGTGGCATGGTATGGTGTAATTTCCTCCGGAGAAAATGTCTGGAATCAAAAATGGCTCTTTCATGCAGATACCTAATATACCCAAAGAGGTTTTTTTATTCTCAAACAGAGACACCTGTGGCTTGCTCACATTTTGAAATGCATTCTTAAAGCTGCAATAGCCATGATTATTATATTAGGGGGAGCACACAAAGTTGGATTCACAGATGGCTGTACCTGTACTGCACTCCATTTTCCCAGTATGAAGAACACAGAATTAAAGTCATGTTGCATGATCATGGGAAATGCATCTGACACCTCAAATAAAATGAATAAATAAATAGATAAAAAAAACCTGGGTGTCGATGTCAGTGGAAGTAGAGGTTCAGCATATTGCAAATGTTCTCATGGAGTATTACAGTTAATTCTGCCATTAGTTATCAGTTTACACCCATTCTAAATTCTAATTCCTCTTTTCTCCATTTTCCCTACAGCCACATTGAAAATTTGGTGTTTTCCATCACTGCTCCGCAGGGAGTATGAAACATATTCAGCCACAGATCGGGGACTATGTAGCTGGTGGACCTTCGCTTCCTTGCACAAAGCCACTTTAACCAGGCGGATGCTTGTTATTATAGTCTCATGAGCATACAGCTGAAGGACAGATTCCCAATTCAGAGTACCACCATCTGTCCTTTTCACGTTTCTTGTATTCACACATGTTCAGGGACATGAACACCAGCACAGCAGAGAAACTGCATGTCTTGGCCACAACAATGGGCAGATGTAATAACAGTTTATTTCCGTAAGGTTGAATAAGATATAGAATTCAGGAATTTCAAAGGGTCCAGGGCAAAAACCATACGTCACACCAACCGTGACGTCACCCACTGGTTTGTGGAGTACTGTTTTGAAGCCTCGACTTTTTTTGGTTGTGCTTTCTTGGATATTTAGAGCCAGAAGTGAACATATTTGGACAAGAAGGTGGAGCCAACTCTAGCGCTTGCTGCTAGCTTGGTTAGCACAGCGCATTTACAGCTGTGGTTAGTTGTGATAATACTAATGCTAATGGAAATGCTAACTTTTGCTAGTGAAAAACAGGCTCAAACCCATTACAACAAAATGCACTTTCCAGAAAAAATGAACATGCAACTCCTTAGACGGTCTGTTTGTACAACTCCACCACTGACCAAGACTTTTTTAGGCAACCAGAATGTTACAGTTAACCTTCATAAACTAAAAACACCTATACTCTGTGATTCTGGGCTTATACCAATCAACATTGTCATTGTGGTAGCAACTTGACACTCAAAGCAGTCAGTTATACATAACTTTACATAACATTTCACCCCTGTACAGTTGTAATAAAACCATGAAAGAGACCTGGATACAGCACTGGAGGCGGAATCCCATCAGCGCATGAAGCCAAAATGGTTTAACTGCCATGTGTAAAATTACCCAGATGATTGGTACTTATTCCACACTGTGCAGTCCATAGAGCATGCAAACTAGAGACTTACACCGACCAACCTACTTCCAGTTTAGCACTCCGTTACCGGAGTTTGTGATGCTCAAAAAAATGTATCCACTGAATTACAGACATCTCCTTTGCTATGGAAGTCAATGGAAAAGAATGTTTTTTGGCTGCAGGGCATCATGTGACAGTGTAATTACTCTGTTTTGCCACTTTTGAAATGAGCTTTAACGCCTGTCACACCTCCTGGGGGCCTGTCATGAACAGTGAAATTGGCTACATAGACAAAAACATTTTTGTACCAGGCTGTAAACAAGTTTATTTCTGCTGTAAAGGTGGGCATTTTAACATGGAGATCTATAGGGATTAACCTTGCTCTTTGAGCCAGCCTCAAGTGGCCATTAAAGGAACTGCACTTTTTGGCACCTCAGTGTTGGCTTCATTTTTCAGTGTCAGAGGTGGCTTCTTAGTAAAAACTTGCCCTGAATCCTGCTCACGGCTCTGTCTAACAAGTACTGTACCTTCTGGGACACCAAGACGCTTGAAACCCCATAGGTGCAAGAGAGAATAATAAATGCATGTCAGTACACTTATTAGGAAAAAGCCAGTTAACACAAGTGAATTTTCAATTGTGATTTCACCCTTTTGTTCTCCTTATGTCAATATGACGTCACAAAAGGAAAAATGGCAGAAATTGGCAGTACCTTTGCTGTGTTTTTTTTCTTCTAAATGTAAACTAAAGCACACATTTGAACAATTTTACTTTTACACTTTCACCTCTACTGAGAAATTCTCACATGGGTACTTGGGGTCAATATGACCTGAATATAAATTTGGAAACCCTGCACTAGTGCGATCACATTATGCACAAACAGTCTCTCAAGTCTCCCTCTCGTATACACATCCAAACACAAACATAAGTACACAAACGATAGCACAGATACATACATACATACTTAAATGGAGATCTTGTAAATAAATACATGTATATATTTTTCTTCCTCACATGTGCCATGATTGTTGTTGTGCAGTGACTTTGCAGCTAAGGACCAGCATCTCTCCAGTATACATTTGACTTTCACATTGTTTTAAATGGTCCAGCTATAGGTGACTGCGTTAAAACACAATGAATTTTTTACACCTTTTGCCTGCCCGTGATATTACCACCCTGCTGTGGCCTGTATGTTGTTTCTCCTCCTCAAGAACGCTGTGCACAAGAACTCCCTCCAGTTGTTCACCGATAGAAACAACAAAGTCAGATGGAAGCCTGGATAGTGCTGCTCTCTGCCGCAGATGTGTACGCAGACAGATTGAGAGATTTGCGATTTTGGAGTACAGTCAACTTGAAAGTGACTCAGGAGAGGCATATAATCTGCACTGTTATCTGTGACAGGATTCAAAGGCAGCGATGAGAGGGGACCCCAGGACATTATAGGGACTAAGTAGCTCTATCTGGCCTGGGCTGGATCAGCACATGGTGGGATACAGACGCTTTGATCATACACACACACACACACACACACACACACACATAAAGTGCAGAATGACAGGCAATGACTGCTGCCGCACTCCTCTTCTGCGGTTCATTCCAGGTCTTGAAAAACTTGTTAAAAAACACATATACTGAGGCTTTTTGGTTTATGTCTTCTTTTAGAATGTAATTTAACAGTATAGACGTGAGCACAATAGCATATCATCTATGTTCAAGCAAAAATGAAGAAAAGCGGTGCTAAACAACAAAAGAGGCTTGAGCGATATCACTGCACCGCCTGTTGTTTGGATGCTTGCTTTCTATTCTCTGAACATCCTCATCTTACCAAAACAAAAAGACTCGTTGGTGCCTTTGATCCACTGTTTTGTGTACACCGAGAGGCGCTTTGGTGCCAACTTCCCTCTCAGCGGGAGAAACTCGATTCCCATCACATGCAAGCAGCCACAATGTTGTCTTCATACAGTACACAGCCAATCAGCAGAGCAGCTTTTTTTTTTGATAAAGTTTGATGCCATTTCTGGTGCTTTTCAAGTCTTGTTGTGTGGAGTAAAAAGAGGAGAGGAGGTGAGAAAGAAATCTAGGATGGCGTTAGACAGGGGTCTGAGGCTGGACCCAGACTCATAATGACATGAGGACATGGTATGTGCCTTAGCCCGAGGCGCCACAAAGGGACCGAAGTGTTGGGTATTTTAAAAATGTATCATGAAATGACCCAACTGGGGTCTCATTTATTCTGCATGAATCACACACAAGGAAGAATTTTATAGTTTACATGAAAAATAGAGTGGGGAGGAAACCAGCTCTGGAGGAATCTCAAGTGGAGTTTGATGTCAGGGCAGGACACTCTGCTGTGGTCCCGCCGCGATACAGCACCATCACTGCATGACACACTCTCAGGTTTCTGGATTTACTCACTGGCTCATACTTCGTTAAAGGACATAAATCCCCTGCCCATTTAAATATCATAATATGTTTTTTAACAGTGAGGATAAACACAAAAACAAACAGATTAGAAAAGAGATGACCAAACATCAAGCATCACAAAGACGGATATATTTACCAGGATTCAGGCCTGGCAAAGAATGAACAGATGTTGATAACAAAATAAACAAATAAACTTAGTAGGGGCAGTTGGGTAAACATCCAGATCTGGCTCAGGGCAACAGTAGCAACCCTATCTCTACTGTCATGGTCATCACAAGAAAAACTGAAATAAGACATATAAGTAGAAGATGAGAATAGCATCTACAGCTCCCAATGACAATGCAAACATGTTTATATTTAGCAGGTATATTGTTCACCACTGACTCTAGTGTGTTAGAATGCTAGCATTGCCAATTAGCGTTAACCAGAGTGTACAGCAGAAGCTGATGGGAATGCCAATAGTTGTTAGAGTATTGAAACTGTTTCCCCATGAATTTAACAAACTTACACAAAGCCTTTAATTTAATGGACTGATACATAAAGAGCCTAGTTGCTAGAAGAAAATGTTGGCATTGTATGTTTCTATAAACCATGAATATATTACAGTTGCACGTTTCATATGTATCATATGAACATTTCTAATGTGACATAGCATATAAACTGACCTTGTCATCTGGAGGTAGAGGGGATGGAGGATGGCGTGACACTTTGAGACACTGCCAGACTGCAGACCACACATTGCTGTGTTTTCAGCTACTTTTTAGGCACCAACGTGGGTGTTTTGTAGCAATCTGTTGTTGTTTTTCAGTGACTATTTAGACACCAAATGTGGGTGTTTTGTGGTGACCCCTCACTGATTTTTGCTATTACACTGTTTTGATCACAGAATGTTGCCGTACTTGGTTTAAGCCTTGTGAGATGTGCAAAACATGATCTCAGTTTTATTGACGTTGTCTTGTCATGGTTGCTGACTACTAATTTTCATGTGAATAAACATGAAGTTGAACATTCAGTATGATTTTTAGTCAATGAAACAACATGGTGTTAGAAGTGGGATATTTCCAGGTGTGACCACGACAGGGACAGTAAAAAGTGTTGCTGTGCAAGGCCTGCACAGGGTGTCCAGACCCTCTCGTCTTTGATGGAATTGTGGCAGAGAATTAGCACAAGTTTGAACACGAAAATGAAATATTCATTGCCACTGCACACAGTGATAAACCTGCCAGAACTAAAGCCTACATACTCCTCAATCTCGCAGAACCCAAGGCTATTTAGAGAGAGCAGTTATTCACCTATGCACCTGCGGTCATCACAAGTTCATAACACAGGCAGAGTCCAGGGAGGATCCTGAATGCCTGAAGAAGAAATTCAAAGAGATATGCAACCCAGAGACCAATGTGATAATGGAGAGGCACAATTTCAATATCAGATACCAAAAACCTGGTAAAGAAATTGAAGCATACATGAGTATGTTACGATACCAGGCTAAAACCTGCAACTGTAGTGCATGACTAGATGAGCTCATCTGAGACAGACTGGTTTGTGGAATTTGCATTGACAGTGTCAGACGTGCCTTGCTGAGAGACACTGACCTCACACTAGCTTAAAGGGAAATTTCGGTTTATTTCAACCTGTCTCCTATCGTCCTAAATTTGTTTCAAGTGACTAGTGACATAAAAATAATAGTTAGCATGTTAGCCGTTAGCCTAGATACAGCCGGGGCGTATAGTAGCGTCAG
>NC_065522.1:8712807-8802951 GCF_006386435.1 Epinephelus moara | reverse complement strand
TAAAATGAAAAAGAAAGTGACAAACACATAAGCCGTGAGCCTGCTCCGCCTCAAGCCGGTCGCAGCGCACCATACGCCCGCCGCGAGCCGTTCAGCACCGCGGACAGTCGGACTAATGGGATGTCGAACCAATGGGCTGTCGAACCAATGACATGGACCCCCGGTTGCAGCCTTTTTTTCAAGGTCTGGATGTGACCGAGGACGAGACACCTCCACCTGGAGTAACGTTAGTATCCAGCTGGGCTTTATCTAGAGCTGGCGAGATATATTTTAGCCGCGCTTTGGAAAGCAGAGCTAGAGGGATAAACAAACATGGCAAGACAATACGTTTACATGTCGTTTTCTATATGTTCTCTGACATTTATCCTAACGATATGAGGCGGTCTTTGTGAAAAAAAGCTTGTTTAGTGGACTAACTTTGCACTTTAAGTATGCCCGTTCACTTGCGTTTTAACAGGTCTGACGCTACTATGCGCCCCGGCTGTATCTAGGCTAACGGCTAACATGCTAACTATTATTTTTCGTCACTAGTCACTTGAAACAAATTCAGGACGATAGGAGACAGGTTGAAATAAACCGAATTTTCCCTTTAAACTGTACGCTGTAAGCCTTCTCTGCACCTAAACCTGTGACTGCTGGTGTGGAGGCTGTGCAGATGAAACACAACATTAAACAAACAATGAAGCCAGAAAATTCATTTGATTTCAAGCTGCAAAAATTGTGGTGCGCCCCACCCAGCCGAATGTGTCCAGTGCCCAATATGGACAGCAATGTTAAAACTGTATAAAGCAAAATCACTTCAAAAAGCATTGCAGATCAACAAATACGGTCAAATCAGCTGAAACAGACACAGAGAGTGACGACACATTCACCTCTGAAGGACTGTCATTACATGACTACGATGACATCAACTCTGTTCAAACTGATGATGGATATTATAAGAAGGAAGGACATTGCATGGTGACGGTCAATGACAGATGTCTTAAGTTGACAGTGGACACAGGGGCTAAATGTAATGTAATTTCCTGTACAATGAAAAATTGATCAAGCCACTAAAGCAAGTCAATCCCATTGCTTTCGGGGGAACAAGGATCAAACTGATTGTTGCGGTGACTCTGTATTGCAGGTTATGTGACCAGCCATACAATCTGCAAATTCAAGACGTGAGCGCAAGAGTACAATCCATCCTTGGCCTGAATGACAGCCTAAGGATGAAAAAAAAAGTTAAAAAGTTCACCTCATGGGGCACCCAGTAGCTCAGTGGGTAGAGCAGATGCCCCATGTACAAAGGCACTCTCCTTGACGCATGTTTGATTCCTGCCTGCAGCCCTTTGCTGCATGTAATCCCCTGTCTCTCCCTTCACACTTACACCTCATAAGGTGTAAGTGTGCCCCCATGGTGCATCCCTGTGGCAATGAAGAAAAAAAGGAGACTGACGACATTCACATCTGCATTGATCTAAGGGACCTAAATAAAGCACTGATGCGCCCTCACCATCCCATGAGCTCAGTGCAGGAGGTAGCAGCACAGATGTCAGGCGCAACTGTCTTTTCTGTTCTCCGCAAAAAAAAGGTCCTTCTGGCAAATCAAACTGGATGATGCTTCATCTCTCCAAACAACATTTGCAACTCCTTTTGGCAAATTTAGACTCCTCTTGGAATTAACAGAGTGATGGAACAAATCTTTTCTGGATACCTTAGCGCCATAATCATAGATGACATCATCATTGGCAGTAAGAGGGCTGAGGAGCATGACAAAAACCTGAGGAAAGTGTTGGATTGAGCCAGGCTGCTAAAGCTCAGGCTTAACCCAAAAAAGTGCAAGTTCAGGCTCTAGGAGGTGAGCTATGTCGCACATGTGTTCACAGTCAGAGAACTTAAAGCAGATCCAACAAAAATCACAGCAATCAGTAAAATGCCACCTCTAGAGGACAAGACAGCTGTCCAGTGCTTCCCAAGAATGATTATCTACCTAGGCAAAGTCATCCAAAACCTAAGTGAAGTGTCAACACCAATACACCCGTTACTGCATAAGGATGTGGTATGGAGCTAGACACAACATCAACAAGATGCTTCCGACAAGCTAAAGATAGACAGCCCACCTGTGCTTCAGTACTTCGACATGCAAAAACCAGTGACTCTCACCTGTGATGCATCGCAGCATGGCTTAGGAGCTGCCTGTCTCCAAGATGGCAAACCTGTGGCATATGCATTATGCACACTGACCCAGACAGAGAAAAGCACAGATAGAGAAGAAGTGGCTAGCAGTGGTTTTTGCCTGTCACAAGTTATATGACTACATCTATGGTAAACTGGTTGTGATCGAAACCAACCACCAGCCTTTGCACCAAGGCACAATGTCTGTCCTCAAGAGAAGGAACAGCTGGAGTTTGAGGTAATGGTGGTTCAGCTGATATCCCCACAGCGGCTCATGGAACTCCACGAGCAAACGGCTGCAGAAACTACTCTCCATTGTCACCTGCTGGCCAAGATGTGTCTGCAGTGTGCCTTCAGACAGAAGACCATTTTTTGGCTTCTATGATGAACTCATTGTTGAAGATAACATCATCATGAAAGGAGGCAGACTAGTTATCCCCACACCTCTGCACTCTGAATATCTGAAAGAGCTGCACAAAGGACACCCAGGTGTGGAATCCACAAAAAGAAGGGCAAGTTAAACTGTGTTCTGGCCTTCATTAAGTGATGATATTGAGACTGCCATTCAGGCATGCACTATCTGTAACAGCTTGAAGCCCCACTAACAAAAATAACCACTTAAACTACACACAGTTACTGATCTCTCCTGGTCTGTTGTATCCACAGACCTTTTCAAATGGAACAACCATCATTATCTTGGAGGGGACAGTAGCTCAGTCCATAGGGACTTGGGTTGGGAACCAGAGGGTCGCCTGTTCAAGTCCCCATCCGGACCAAAATATGGAGTGTGGACTGGTAGCTGGAGAGGTGCCAGTTCACCTCCTGGGCACTGCCGAGGTGCCCCTGAGCAAGGCACCAAACCCCCCAACCGCTTGGAGCGCCTGTCATGGGCAGCCCACTCTGACATCTCTCCACTTAGTGCATGTATAGGTCCTGTTTGTGCATGTGTGTGTTCGGACCTGTGTGTAATTGACAAACAGAGTGAAAAATTGAATTTCCCCTCGGGGATTAATAAAGTATATATATATAAAAAAAATAAAATCTTGTGGACTCGTGCCTGTGTACTCATACTCAGAATGGTTTGAAATTGACCAGCTCAGCAGTTTGTGTAATCAACAAGCCAAAATGCTACTTCTAAGTCCACAGCATACCACGAAAGTTGTACTGGACTGGACTTCCTGCGTGTGATAAGCAGTCCTGAGTACCCACAGTCCAACCGTCTCAGTGAAAGAGCTGTGAGGAGTGCTAAAAGACAGAAGACAAAAGATGGAACAGACTTAAATCTGAATCTACTAAACATAAGAAACATGCCCTGAGACAGGATCCTAGGTTCACCCCCACAAAGACTGAGGTACCTGCTCATTCGCAGGCAGCTGCTAAAACCAGCTGGAAAAGCAGCAGCCAGCATTGAAGCTCAGGTCACAAAGAAGGGCAAAGCACAGAAACACTGCTATGACAGGACCAGCAAGCCACTGGTTCCCCAACACCAGATCAAGTGGTAAGACTCAACATACATTTCTCACAAAATTCGTTCTTAGGTGGTAGAGTCTGAAGAAAAGGAATATAGATGCAAATAACGTCATGTTCTGCCTGTGATGGAGCCTCAGCCTCCAAAGACAACCACACAATCAAACAAACCAGATGTGTCCTGAACCTGAACTTACACTTGAACTATAGATGGACAAAACACAAATGACTGAAAAACCTACACATACACCGCCAGGACAAAATCAAAAACAAAAGTGCCGAAAAGAAGCAGAATGTTACGAAGTGTGTAGAGACACAAGACAAGAGCCTAGTTCAGTCTACCACCTCCATGTATCTCACCAGGTTTGGTAGAGTTTCTAAGCCAAATTCTAAGTACCTAAACTAGACAAGATAGAAAGCATATGTGAAGCTGGATGAGTAAGAAGAAGGTGTGTGTTTAAATGTTGATTCCTTGAGTTTTGCTGCAGTGTGTGACTGTGCATTAGCAATGCCCTTTAATTTCAAGACTCTCTAACTTGAGGTGTAAGCTTGACCAGCTACCTTGTTATTTCATAATACATTGTTGTATGTTAAGAAATAATTGATACGATATTTCTGTTGCATTACGTGGGGTTGTGGACCGAAGTTAACGAAGGGGGGTGTAGACAGCTGTAACATTACACTGTTTTGACCACATAGTGTTGGTGTACTTGGTGTGAGTCTCCAGAGATGTGCAAAACATGATCTCATTTTTGATGCTATTGTGTTGTCATGGTTGCTACAACAAGTCCTGGCTGACTCCTAACGTTAATATGAATAAATGTGAAGTAAAACATTCAGTATGATTTCTGGTCAATGAAACAATACCATCCATTACTGTTTTTCAAGCAGCTTTTTAAGCATCAAACGTGGGTGTTTCGTAGCAACCCATTGCTGTTTTCCCAGCAGCTTTTTAAGGCCCCAACTCCTCAGTCTTAATTCTCTTTGATGCCACATGACATATAGAATACACTATGCTGCAATGCAAAGGTACAGTATATGTCATTAGTACAACCTGTAATTTGCAGTAACCATGTATCAATATCAAAGGACTGTTGCTAAGAATTCTGAGATGTTGAAGACAAAAGCAGCTTTTAACTTCTCTTTTCATCCTCAGTCTGCCTGAGTAAAAGCCTGATGTTACAAGACTCAGTGGACTTAAATGATTGAAAGTCATCTGTTCTCATATTCTGTTCTTCTCAAATAGTGAAGGTGGGAATGTCTCAAAAGCCCTAACACAAATGAATTCTTACAGAAGAACATGGACCGCCAATCAGTCAAGTCAATCAAAACATTTTCCTCTAAAGTAATGTAGCTTATAAGTTTGATTCTTAAACTTATGAAGAGGAAAATCTGCTTCATTTTCTCCAATGCAGTTTTGCAGTTTTTTGTTTCAGGGCTTTTCTGGTACTTGGCCCCATTTGAGTTATTTTTGTAATATTGACTCCACCTTCACTCATATTAAAATAGTATTTCCATGCACCATACACACCATCAGCTACAAAGGATCAGTCTGACGCGCAGTGAAAAAGACTCAGCATGATCCACTGCTGTGCCATGATGAGTGCTTCAGCTCTGCTTCTCTCCAGGCCTCCTAAAGGTGAAAGATGGTGGGTGTCTCACAGAAAGCCATCTGTTATGATTATGGAGATCCTGAAGGGGTGAGCGGTGACTAAAGTGGGCTTCTAATTGAATTGGGTGGAGAGGTAATCTTGTCAGAGTGCTGGGGTGGCTGGCACCACTGCCAACTACTCCTCCACAGGCTTCTCTTTACCCCCATGCTAAAATAATGCATGACAGTACAGTTAAGGCAGATATAGTATACATAGTGTATGGTATGTGTATGTGTTGCTGTGGAGGAGAGATGTGTTTTGATACAGTATGTAAAGGGCCTAGATTCTTCATGTCAGGCATTTAGCTGAGGGCAAAAGATATGGCTTTGGATTTAGACAAGACATATGGGCAACATATGCCATCATCCGTCAAAGTTTTACTACATCATTATTTTAATGGCTGAAACATTTTTTATTTCTTTTTTTCTCAAGCTACTACATAGAAGTAGCGAATGTGAATGAGGCATTAGTTTATCACAGTCAGCAACATACAACAGATTTCTTGTTCTGCTGGAAATGGTCAGAACATTTTGCCAGGTTTTGCTGTGTGTTAGAATATATCTTTTATAAATATATATATATGGCTCAACCTTGCTGGCTCAGAGGCAAGAAAGCCTTATTCAAAATCGCTTTTTTGCTCCATCTGCTGAGATGGTAAGAATAGTGATATTCTAGTGATAATCTCACTGTCTTTTAGTTTCTGGTGGCTTCATAGAAACACCGTTTGCCACATGTTTTGGACTATCACCAGAAAAAAAACAAACATGGGTGAGTCAAGAGGCCATGTTTTGTTTTCAGAAAGAATGAAAAGGCACTGATTTACTACAACCCAGTTGCCAGAATTTAATGTTGTGATTGCACATTTCTGCAATGCACAGATACATTATGTTTGTATGTTTCATACATATAGTATCACTTGTGAAGAGGATTTTGAAAGGCTAGAAGGCCTTAATCTCAGGACCAACAAACAATGGAACCGGTTGTTTTTTAGCAAAACATTGCAACACTTTAAGCAGCAGTTAAGGCACCATCAGCCAAAGCATGATCTTTTTCTAACCATAACCAACTGCTTTTTGAGTCTAAACATAACCAAACATTAACCATAACATTGTTGAAACATAATGAAATGTACATTTTCAACATATCCCCGACTTAATAACTTTCAATTGTTTCATATCTGTGGTTTGCAGAAATGTAAAATTTATTTTGGCGACTGGTTTGTTAACAGACTAGAATAGGCTAGCCTAAATGTGACTTTGCTTTTTATATGCTATCTTATGATACACTATCCTTGGCAATTTAATGTAATTTCTCTTAGGGCATGCATGTTCAAGGTCTGGGGTGGGGGCCAATTGTGGCCCGCAGAGCTATTTTCAATGGATTGTCTTTCAAAATATAATATATGTGGCCCCGCTACACAATATTGGTTAATCAAGCAAGATCACTTTGCATTTTTCTGTTCACCTCAATAGCAGGACCATCATACAGTTTGTGGACATGCACCAACTTGGAACTATGCAGCTGGAACTAATGTCTTTTTCATAAATGCATGATAAACAAGAAAACAAATAGTTACCTAACAGCAGACATGTCATGCTAGGTAGCAGATTTGGCCACAGCAAAGAAGTGTAGAGTTGACAGTGAGGGCCGCTGCTCTCAGGAGCAGTGGAAAGTTGAATACTTTTTCACTGAAAGATGAAACATTTTCGCTTGTGTCATTTGTATTGTATTTTTTTATAACCCATAAAATGTGAGAAGCAGATGGCCCCCATTTATTTTTACATTATCTAATCTGTCCCCACTCAAAAGAAGTTTGGATTCCGCTTTCATAAAGGGATCAATTTTATCAGTCTTCCTAAAAAACTGAACCATAACATTTGGGTTTCCTGTCCATGTTAAAGCTAAGTAAAGGACTGTCTATTACTATACTGGCTGTTTAAATGTCAACACATACTCACGTTAACAAAGAAATAAATGAGTGTGTTTTTGCCATTCAGCAGTAACATAACATGTAATGAGTTTTAGACAAAAATACATCGTTGCATCTTTGCACCTGTCATTTTAGTTGAGGAAATGTGCAAATGGCACATCTTCATTAAAGACCAATATGGTTAGTTTACTTTTTGTTAAGCACTTTGTATGTGAAAGGTGCTTAAGAGTGGAAAATAAACAGACCAGTATATCCAAACAAAATTTTACTGACCTGATATAAAGTTAATAATCCACACCCACAAACACAGAAAGAGGCTTCTCACTGCAGGGTCATATTGAAATCTTACTGTGTTACATAATATTCACTGGCCACTCTGACAACTTTCTTTTCATTAATGTTCATGACTCTCCTGCACCGCTGTCCATGCTTGACCTTAATGTCAGCTCATTATCAGCTTAATTGAAAGCAGAGAGACAGAGTTGAAATCCCATGTAGCAACTTTTATGATTCGTGAACAAGGTTCTCTGCCATCCACGAGTACACACACACATTTGCACAATTATTACTCTTCAACCTACAGTCGGAGGTTTGAAGAAGCTCCCTCATTATCATCCCATAAGTGTGTGTGGGGAATGAAGTTGCAAATCGCTGACATAGGCTAAAAAATTCTAACTACTGCTGTGGTATGTTGAACATTTATTTTAAACAATAACTAGAATATTATAAAATATATTCATTTAGAGTGTCTACTGTACCTAAAATGTGTCATTGAAATGGTAATGCACAAGATGCTGGGACAACTGAATAATTCTGTAACATAAAATACAAAAATATAAACCCACACAAACACACACAAAAACAAAACAAGCAAACACCATCATGCGGACACAGTGTCACCCACACTCGGACCTGACCTTCCAGTGTGTGTGTTGCCTCCCAGGAGGCTGTCAGCCAACTTGGGGTAACTTTCTGACAAAGTACCAATGGCCAGGCTCCAGGTCTCCTCATTCATGTGGTCCAACTGGGAGCTGCAGAGGCCACGTTGCATTGTACCAAGTGAATAGTGTACGTTATCCACAGGAGCATAATGCAGCCGTGGGCTCAATGAAGCGGAGGTCCTCACCCTGAACTTTCTGCAATGAAACCCTTTTCATTTCTTTTCCGCGAAGTGACCTTCATAACAATAGCTTCTGTGGGGGATGTCAAGCTGTGTGTGGAGAACAATGGTCAGTGGGTTGGCAATGCCCTGTTGATAAACCCTTCAGTTTTGACTCACAACTGGTTTTAACTCTATTCATTACATTCATTATTTTAGAATATTTTTCTCCAGATCAGACCCCGTAAATGTCATTTTCACTGCCAGTCTGTATTGTTGTGTTCTCTGCTTTTGTTCCGTGTCTTTTTGTTTCATGTGCTATGTTGTGAATAATTGCTTTTAATTTAAGTCTATTTTTTGTTCCCATTTGGAAAATCAATAGTTATCAGCAGTACAATTTGAATGCACCTTCTTTAGTTGATCTTGTAATTTCTTCTTTTTTTCTTTTTTTTTAAATTGCAGTTTCTTTTCGGTACTCCCACCTGTAATTAGTGAGCAGAAGTGTAGAATCCACAGTTTACAGAAAGCTGTTACGCCTCTGAAAAGACTGAGTTGATTTAGAATGTTTTAATAGCAGGGTTATGGTGAAAAATCCAGGCTTTAATAGCGCTGAGGCTCATTAAATGCTGCACTGGTTTGTGGTTTAAACAGAATCAATGTTAGTTTGTGTAATTGGGCCCGATAAAAAGACCGCTGTATGTGTGCGAGTGTTCTGAAAAGGCACACTTCTTTAAGATCTCTCGGCCTCGTCGTCAATATAAATGGAGCACATGCAATAATACCGACCTTGTTATTCAGCCAAGCCTCTCGTTTTCACGCTCCATTGCTCATTATTCCCCTACTTTATTGGACCACTTCTGGAGAATGGATTCCACGGCTGACCACTCGGCACACTGGTCCCTCTGAGGGCAGATGTGCCTTAGATTCACCAACATCTATAAAAGATGACAGGTTGAATCACTGAGGTGTGGTTCTGCTGCCCTAAGCGATCCTCAGACCACCACTAATTGATGGGAGCATTTAAAGCGGAGAATTATACCACAATCTGAATGAGAGGGGGGTACCAGCAGGGGTCCATAGGATTTAGAAATGAATGCATAGTAAAGTGGAATATTCTGATTGGGAGCTTGGAAGCCCTCGAGGACTGCAACAGTGTCTTTTTTTCTTTATTTGAAGAAAAAGCCGAACGTTATTTCACAGTGAAGGGCACCTATTTTCCTCACATGGGTAGTTTGACATGGACAAATAGGAAGAGATACAAAAAAAGAGAGCAAGAGAGGCGACTTAAAAGCAGGAGTGAAAAGGCACTGGGAAGGGATTATGGTGATTTAAAACCTCTCCTACCTCTACGTCTCCTCCCAGTGGTTTTTAGAGGCGGACTGGAACATAATGAAGACAGTCCATCAGTCCATCCAGCTATTCATTTCAGCTTTTTTACACAGTAGCTGCGATTAGGCTGGTGTGCGTGCGAATGCATGTGAGAGATTGAAAGGAATCGATTTCATCGCGTGGGTGTGGAGTCGTGTTTGTGTCTGTCTACAACCTATTGTATGTGCTCTTTGTATGTATGTGTGCATGTCTACATAAATCTTCATGCCTCCGTCTCCTCGCCGTTTTTTTTTTTTTATCCCTCCATTTCTGCTTCTTGTCCTAACGACCGTAGGCAATCGACTGAAACGGCAGGCTTCAGCAGCAGCAGTGAGAGAAGAAGCAGGCAAATTAATGATCCCACATCAGCGCTCTGATAAGAGGCGAGACATATTTCCTCCTCAAAAACAGAAAGAAAAAAAACAGACACCTGTGTTAGATTATCTCCCCACTCTTTCACTCTCTCCCTCCTTCCTGTGTTCTTAATGCATTGCTGCCCTCACCCTGAAAGTGGGCATTTATTTTGCTGAGAGAAAAAAAAATAAAATCAAAGGGAGGGAAAATTCACAGGGAACTGTCCACTCCACTGGTGCTGAAAAACCGGAATAACCGGAATGCTGCAGGGCGACACAGTGTTTACAGGGGAGCACAAACATTACGCCGGACTGATCATCACTGCAATTTCAACGAAACATTTTTACCTTGAAAACAAAACACTTAGGGAAGGCACCAGAGGCAATTCAGATGGCCCTTTTTTGATGTTCCCCACCACATTCACACAAATCAACAACCAGTTCTTTACTTTAACTTACCTGCTCTGCACCAGCGATTACAATTTCCACATTACTGCAGTCGTAAACGGGAGGCAGCACATCAAACACAAGTGTCTGCTTCAGTGACTCTGCTCAGCGTGTAAATAATAAAGCGCTGAAGCCGGCTGCTTATTGTCATTTGTCAATAAATAAAGCACAAAGTCACACAATGCAAAGCAAATTCGTCTTTTTAGATGAATTCTGCCTGTAAACATGATGAGGACAGAGCCAAGCCAGCCTGCATGCAGCCCTCTGTGGTGTATTAAGCTGAGGGAGCCAAGAGAGATAGCCCTGTGGCATAAATTGATTGCTAGAGACATATGTTGGCAACGCTGTATTTCACTCTGTGTGAAATCTCCCCTATGGGGCAGACAGGGTAAAGCAGGGACGGTGGGAGAGGAGGGGAGAGTACACTGGTTGTGGAGGAAGCTAAAAATGAGGATGAGGAATGAGCATCACAGCAAGTAGCTGCGTGTGTGTGTACATGCAGCTCTCTGTATGCAAAAAAAGCATGTGCTGGGTTAGTAGTGTGTGAATGTGTATGCAAATGCATAGCCTTACACAACTCCACAGCCGCGTGCTGGTGTTTTTGTGCTCTCGTGTGATGTCTACGCAGAGAGCAGACCTTGATGATAAGCGAGTTATCTTACCATGCTGAGTGGGCCATTTAACAGACAGCCATTTTTTTGGCAGTTCCGTAGAGAGAAGTATGATGGAGAGGGGAGGATGGACAGGGAGGATGCGTGTGAGTGTGTGTGTGGTGCAGATGAGAAAGAGAACATACACAGCCAGTGGGGACAGAGCAACAAGGAATAGAATCCTTCATGGTTTTTATGTACATCACACACGAGCGTACACCACACACATATTCATACATGCAGACCTCCACAAACATGCAAATTATGAATCCACATTGAGTCCCACCCACACACATGACGACAAGCATGGAGGAAAATTACATATCTCTATCACCCACACCACCCCACGTCTTTTACCCACCCACCTACGTACACATGCACTCACAACAAATGCTGCGCCTACATTAGCTGCACTTTCGTGTAATCAACCCTTCATCGTCCACGTCAAGAAATGTTGATTCCCGAGACAGCTGCACTTACACAAGTCACACTGCTGATATTGCCTCTGCTAATATATTGACATTATAAGACATGTCTCCAGGCATATTAGTATTTACTGGAGTGATACCTGGGTATGTAACAACTGCCCTGACTTATTTATGTATTTACCCAGAGCATATGAACACACATCCCTGAGCAGGTAAACAGTGTCAGATAGTGTCTCTGCAGACTGTGACAGTGGTTCGGTGACTTGTAAGCACACCACAGAGGTCATTACATGGGCTAATCACTTGTGTTCATCACGTGTGCCACCTAGAAACCAAGAGGGTACATGGAGTGATTTAAGAGAAAGGTGGAGGGAAGTGGAGGGAGATGAATGCTGCATTCATGTCACAAGGGGATTTTCTGGAAATATGAGCTGTCCCCTGGGAAGAGATACAAGTATTGGCCTTCTATTGGCAATTACAAGTGAGATGTGAGAATATTTTGGGTTGAAATACTGTGCCCCCGAGATAAATATGTTTTTAGTTTGTTCTAATAACACTATAATAATAAGCAGGGCCAGACCTACCACATGTGGTACCCTAGGCAAGCTTCCTCAGCAAGTGCAAGAATTTGCACCAGTAAAATGTTTTAGATATACATTCAAATTGTTCTGGATTTTTCTTTTCTTATTATTATTATGGAAACTTAAGTTTAAGTTGAGGGCGTTTAAGAACATTTAGTTTATTTCAGTAGTGGAATGCAATTAGGTACATTTACCTAAGCACTGTATAGGGAGACCGGGTTCTCAAATTTTTAGTACTTAAATTTGTTTTCTAGAAATGGCACCAATTCAAACCTCTGCAAGAATATCACAGACCTCCTGAGTTGATATGAAATAAACAGTGTTCCTTTGTTACTAGTGGGGCTTCTTGTTACTAGCGAGGTAAGCTGACAAGGACAATCCAAAGGCCTTTGCACAAAAAGTCCATATTTTTTATACACGTTTTTTACCCTGTCATTTGATAAAAATCATTAGGTACAGAAACCTTGCTAACTGCGTCCAGTGTATTATTCTATTTGTTGTGAAATTTCACAATACAAGGTAAAATGGAAGGATAAATTTCCTCCCTTGCTACTCTCTGCCCGTGTCTTGCATGTGACACTGCAGCTACCTGAGTTCTGAAAAGATACTGTGCAGTTATTAAATTACACGCTGCTGCAAGCATCATCACTGTTGTTGTGCATTCCTAAAAAGGTTTATGTTACCTTCTCTCTGTCATGGAACGTTTTCAGAGGGACATTACTTCCACTTCTGCCACGTTCCTCTCTCTTGTTGTGGATGTATGTGATGTATAGCAAATTACGCCACATTTTCTTTACTGCTCCTTTGTCAAGCAGCTCTCTAAAGGCTTTGGACAGATGCAAAAAAATGTGTAAAATCAAACCTGTACTAAAATGATAGATACATTATATTTATTCTAAAAGTTCTGACAAAAAAAACACAAACTTGTTGTACAAAGTCAAACCCACTTTCTGTTTCACTCAGGAGTGTGAAACAAACAGTGTGTGTGTGTCTATATGTGCATTATCAACATAGCCTCATACAATGATATGTGTGACATCTTACGAGATTTGAAATGAAAAGGTTCCTTTGATATCTTTGACAAACTTGTGCCCCTACTGGTTAGGACAGGTAAAAGAATCATGGTTCATGTAAAATGTTACGCACTTAATGACATGACTTGATGCAACATGATGTGAGATACCTATGTAACTTAAAATCACTCAGCATTGACTATTGGTTTCACACAGGACACAAACAGCATTCTCCTGGGTCAAAGTCCAAAGTCCTAACCCTTACCACCTCTGTGCTTATACTTTGTTACTCTTTATACTCAATCACCTGACTTCCTCCTTGGCTCCCATTAAGATCAAGGCCAGCCTGCAACTCATGGGTCATGTGATCACAACCTCCTGGCTCATGATTATGTGGTTTATATATGAATTATATTGCATTACTTTTTGTACAGGCTTGGTAGGCCCACACACTGCAAAGGGCATATTTTACCTCGAGTTGCCAAATGGCTCCATACAGACAACACAAAAGTTTTTTGCCGTCTGAAGTCTCAGAATCCTCAGCGTTGGCTTTCAACATTTTCTTGGCAGACTTTCTCTCCTTTTTCATTGCTTGCCTTTATTCTTTCCTAAGATACTCTTTCTTGCATTTTTGTGCTTCATCCTCTCTGTTCTTCTTCCATCAATGCTGGCTTCACTGGTGTATCGGTGAGTATTTCAGACTGCCTCCTCTTCCTGATCCTGCCGGCTGTTTTTTCTTGGCCCTGCTTCTAAAAACGAACGTATAGCGGATGAAGTGAATGTCTTACCTGGAGACAACCCCGAGGTGCCTGCCTCATCTGGAGCACATCACATGGTAACATCATAAGGTAAGTAGCACAATCCCCCCTTTTCTTTGCAGAAGTCGACAGCTTTCACAGATAAAGTATGTGATGAGTAGTTATCCAAGCAAAACTTCTCTGCCCTGACCTTTTGTGGGTTTGACAAAGTGATCAAGGAATAAGAACCACTACTCTGAAAGGAAGCCTTCTTCTCGCATCCATCCAGAGATGTTAGCGCTTCTGTCACTCCCTGTTGGTCCTCTCTGGATAAAGTATTCCTTGCAACATTTATGGAGGAATTCAAAGAAGGGGGGAATTGCATTTCCTCCTGCTTGCACAGCACATGCTACCGACAGGGGCACACCTCTCTCACCCGATGTCATTGCACCCACCTGCTTAACTCTGTGACGTGGAACAACAGGGTCTGGTGACTGGTCTGTTGTTACACCAGTTTCATCTACATTCCATATGTCGCTTCTGTCAAAGGTGTACCACTCAATGACCTGTCCAAGGCTGTTGAAGAAATGTTCCACATGTGTTGTTAAAACTTGTGGCCCGTGTAAGGCTGGTTGCTCTTGGACTCCTTAATGATAGTCTGGGGTTCTGCTTCATAAAGACTGTGAACCAGCCAGGCCCTGCCATCTGCCTCTCATCCCATGTTTGTGGGTGTTTAATGTTGTATAATACTGTCAGTTGATGCAAACTTTTTGACCTAAAAGAAAGTGGAATAGAAAACCTAGGTATATAGACCCAATCAGTTTCTCAATTTTTCTTGTACTTAGCATTTAATTCTACTCTGGTATCTCATGGCTGACCTGTCATATGCTTACCTCACATGGAATCAGCCCATAATACTGGTCTGCTGCCTGAGTCAAACAGTCAGCAAAAACTTCCTCCAGCACCTCAGTGAAACCTTTGCTGCTCCTCCGGTAACCTTTCACTGGACCCCTGGTCTCTCAGCCTCTGCCCAGTGTTACATAGGTTACAGTATATGTATGGTTGTAACGCTTTGTTGGGTCACACTCATGGTGTGGGTTAAAATGAAAAAGAAAGTGACAAACATAAGCCGTGAGCCTGCTCCGCCTCAAGCCTTTCCTAGCTAACCCAGAGCCGGTCGCGGCGCACCATACGCCCGCCGCGAGCCGTTCAGCACCGCGGACAGTCGGACTAATGGGATGTCGAACCAATGGGCTGTCGGACCAATGACATGGACCCCTATTCAGTGAGAAATCTTAATTTTTGAAACTATTCCTCTCATTACCATTGTCTCCTCCCACAAAAATAGAGCAGCTAACCAATGGAGGCTGGTTGCGAATTGAGGCGACAAAATCCAAAATGTAAAGTTTGTATGCAAATTCAGTTTCTCTTTATTAATTATACTGATGCAGAATACTGTTGACATATGATACCTTTTATCTTGTGTTTCTAGAAATATGTGCTTTTTGCAGACACGTAAGGAGTTGTAATATGTCATATTTCTTAAAGGTAGTTTGGCGTAATATTAACCACCAGGAGCAGGATGGGAAATAATCTCAAAAGGAATTGAGTTGTAGTCCTGCAAATAGTGACCCTGCAAGATCCCCAGTCTTTGCAAAGTCTTACAGTGTGTGACTTTAAACTCAACATTGTCTTTAGATGTGGGTGGGTGTCAGACTGAAGTCTTTCAGAAGTATTTTCAAAGCCTTCTAGTGTACCAAAGGCATTACTTAAGTGTTTCCATTGTATGCTACTTTTACTTCTACTATACTTTAACTACAATGAGGCTTTTAAGTGCAGACACTTGTGTTACCTATTGCATTAACAATGGCTCTGTTCTGTTTAAGTGAATAAGTAAGCTATGACAGAGTGACAGTGAGCCAGCATGCAGAACCCTCAAACTGAAGCAGCTTAATTGAATTAAGCTATCATGAATTTTATTATTTACACAGGTGCTTTAATTACTAAGACAGTGTCCTCTTTGAAAAAAAATATTACATTGGTATGCCAAAAAGATGTCCAAAAGAGCAGAAGCTTGACCAAGAAAGGAGCCTTGGGACATAAAAGGAATAATAGATACTTCTCTCTGTGAGCTCTGTCTAGGGGGTCCAGAATTTCTGACGGTGCCCCTAGAAATAGCTCAAGATCAGAAGGATGTATTCTATAGAAAGCAAAATATATAGATTCAAACAGATGTGAATGATATCTGTAAAGTGGTGAAATTCCTCCAAACAGAAGTTGGGTTTGCTGCAAGAGACATGATCCAATTACAAAAAAAAAGTTGGGGCACAGCGAAGCGCAAAGACAACATATGGAACGGTAAGGCATCTTCTTTGTTGGACGAGATGCTTTCCTCTGGAGTACGAATCAGCGGATGGCGTGTGTGTGAAGGCAGAGATGAAGCAACTGGCATAAAGATGTGGAAGAGAGACACAAGGTAGTGTTAGGACATGGGTGGGTGGAAGTGTGTGTGTGGGGGGGTGAGATGAGGAAGGAGGGAGGCTTCGTTTGAGGTCCACACAAGAAAGGCAGTAGTCGCTGAAAGAGAAGAAGTGCAGGTAAAGAGAACGACAGGTGGACGTAAAGAGATGTTGGCAAAAGCACCAAGGCACTCAGGGGAGAGAAGATTTTTCACACCTTTTCTCTTTTTCATTTTTAAAAACACCCCCTCTATCAGCCACCGCTATCATGAATCCTCACGCAGAGGAGCCATTTAAAAGGTGAGCAGGTGTGAGCTGTGATGTCAGACCACACAGACAACATTTTGATTACTTCTCTCAGTAACTAATCAGTCTTTAGGATGGCAGCCAAGCACTCCAGATACTGTGTGGAAACAGTTTACAGACGAATAAGCTCAGATCAGTAGCTGACCATGAGTGTGGATGTCTCTTCCAGCCTACAGTATGTCAGTGAATGCATCCCAGCAGACTTAGCTGGACTAGCTCTGACAATGACGGCTGGAAGGTTTTTCTCCCACGGTTATAATTTCCATTTCATAAAAGAACGCAGGTGATAAAGAGCGCTTTGTGAAATACCCCCCAATGCTCACCACAGCATAATGAAAAGCAGAAATCAATGGGAAAGGACTGCTCATTTCTCATTGGCTGTGTGTGTGTGTGTGTGTGTGTGTGTGCGTGTGCGTGTGCAAAGCATACAGCGCATGCATTTGAGTGTGCCGAAATCCCAATTAAAAGCAGAATCAAGAGGGAATGGGAATCCATAAATAAATGCTATTTCAGTAATGCTGCCTTTGTGCTGTTGAAGGCAGCAGCATCTGGTGTCACCGTAACTGGTTGTGATCGTAATCAATCTGTGCACTCAGAGCTGCCAGACACACAGGTTAATTTTGATCCTACTTCACTGCTTTCTTCTAGCTAGAGGCGGAAGAAAAGCAGTGATAACATTTCTTAAAATAAAGAGAACACGAAAACACCATTCCTGTGGTGCCATGACAAGAAAATGTTCCCATTGTTTCCCATAATGCTAATCACTTCTAATTGCTACTTGTCATTTTCTTTATGATAGAGCTTTTTATTCTTCCCAACACTCACAAAGCACTCAGAGGATGTGATACTCTCTTTGATCTTTGTAATGATACTCTACGTTATGCTACGGTAGTATGTAAAGCAGATGGCTGGAGTGTTCACTTGTCTTTTATGACAGTATTTGGAAGCTGCAGTCAGGCATGGGAGACATATGGAAATTTGTGGTAAAGTAAATAGAAGACTTTGGTTCATGATTTGTTGCTGAATTGGAGAATTTGACTCTGAGTTGCCTCCTTCAAATAACACATCTGCTTCATCTGTTCAAGAGAGGTCATATAAACAAATTAATGAAAATAAAGTATAATTTCTATAAATATTATTAAATATATGTCACAATGTACCATATTTTATAGCTTTGCTACTGGCATGTCGATCAGGTCATTCAGTGGTAATTAGTAAATATTAATATAATAACATGCTAAATTAAGATGATGAATACAGTTAACATTATACCTGCATCAACCTCGCAGAGCAACTATGGTTAGTGTTATTAGGATAAATCCAGTATATTTCAACTTGGATTGCACTTTTGTCCATCCTTTGGGATAATAGAGATCTGAGATCATGATCATGATGAAGTACAAAAATAAGATCCAAATTGTAACAAACCTGAATTATCCTTTAATGCAATAATCCAATAAATTAAAAAAAAGTTTTCACTTTGTTTAAAAAAAAAAAAAAAACGGAATCTAATGTCACGTTCCAATAATACTTGACCACCAAAATGATCATTTGTATATAAATTACTCACTTCACGGAATTTGTAAAAATAACAAACAATCAAACAAAAAAGACAACTTTGTTTCTCACATGGCTCCGATGAATGAAGAATCCAAAAATGTAGAAAATTCTTGATGAATTGAAGTCATAGGGTAACATCTGCAAAACTGTATCACAACATCTGCTTACAAACTCTCAAACAACCTGTGCAGTATAATCCAACTCGCATTTATCCAGTTATATGCTCACTACTTTCCAAGCACATGTATTTTCGCTACACCCTTAATATTTAAAACTGAACTGAAAGTGAAATGTATCTATGCTGTCTTCAAAGCCAGACTCCATTGACAAAAACATTTATTTTTACAAAGGAGCTGCTGGTCTATTGCTGCCTCGATCAGTTTGTTTGTTTTATTGTATGACTTTGGTGTTTTAAAGGATTTGTTCAAATTCACTAAAGTCACACAATGACACAGACACACTGATTGAGGCAGTGACCAGCCGCTCCTGCTGTTGAGCGAGGTAAAATTACTGTTTTTGTCAATGGAGTCTGGCATTGATGGAAAAGTAGATAAGTTTAACTTTTAGTTTGGTTTTCAATAGTAAAGTTTTAGTGAAATTGCATGCGTTTGGAAAGTACTGAGCATATGACAGGATAAATGAGACTTGTTTGAGTTTGTGATATAAATAATAATAATCTTTATTTGTAGAGCACTTTTCAAAACAGTGTGCTTTACATGTCAATTATTAAAAAAAACAAGACATGAAAACAACAACTTTTAAAAAACATAAGATAAAAACTGGTATATAAAAACTGAGGAAATAAAGGACAGTCTAAATGAACTTAACACCTAAGTAAAATCAGGAAAGGCTCTCCGATAAAAGTATGTTTTAAGAAGGGACTTTGAAGGCATCACCGACTCAGCCGACCTGATTTCCTTGGGCAGACTGTTCCAGAGCCTTGGGGCCCTGACAACAAATGCTCCATCCCCTTTAGTTTTCAGCCTGGCCTCTGGAACACACAAAGACCTCTGACACAACCTCTGTCTTGTCTGAGTTCAGCTGAAGGAAAATCTTTGACATCCAGCTTTTAACATCAGTAAAGCAGTCATTGACTTAACACATCATTCAAGGGTTTATGGATCTGACCGGCAGGTAGATCTGGGTATCATCAGCATAAAAATGAAAAGAGACACTGTGTCTCTGAATAACATGCCAAAGCGGAAGCATGCACAAGGAGAATAAAACTGGTCCCAGGACGAACCCCTGAGGCACACCGTACTTAAGAGAAGACAATGAAGAGAAATGGTTGTTGACAGAGACACAAAATTCCTGTTCATCAGATAAGATAAAAATCATTTAAAAGCTGTACCAGGTATCCCCACTAGTGTGAACCACTGGTTGTAAACCAGTGTTTTGATATAGTTTTGCTGTTATTAAACGTGGTTCTGTAAAAATTGATTGTTTTATGGTTTCTCCATTCACCATGGTGGCATGCAAGAAAAACAACGTTTTCTTCTTGAATTCAACACAACACAGGATAAGTAACTAATAAACACATGTCATTTGGGTGGTGAGCATTCCTTCAAACAAACTGTATTACAGTATGGGAAGGTATCACCCTGCTTGTGTAGATATGTTGTGCAAAAGGTGAGCCTAGTCATATCCCCTGGCAAATTCTCATTAATAAAAGAGGACATGTAGACAGACAGGAGGCGATGAGTAAAAGATGGTTATTGCATACATACATACATATATGTCTGCAGGTATGTATGACAAAATGGTCTTGCATTCAGTACACCGAAGGGACAATGCTCTCCATGTTCCCGTAGACACACATTTTATTGTTTGATGGGGGGCAGTTAAAATACAATCATATATTTTGCAGATGCGTGAGCACACAGTCACCAACAGTCACACACATAAAATATACTGTACACCTCCCAATAGCTTATTTCCCACAACACCAAATCTGTGCACGTGCTCAGCACTATACATGAATGAATTTAATACAACTTCATGTTTGAGTGGCCACATGCCACCAAAGCAGAGCCGGCAATCAGCCATGTGACAACAAGTCACTACAGAGTTCCAAAATCACATGCATTTCATGAGCTCAGTCTCTTAAAATCATCTCTCTTGCCACACACACACACACACACACACACACACACACACATACACACACACACACGACCAACATCTGAGGAGCCATCAGAGTGCTGAGTGTAGATATTCTCTTCCCTCACCTGAGTTGGTTGGAGGCCATTTGTCACTGATGAACCCCTCAGGCACAGCACACACCAAGGAGAGATTAATTTGATGTACGTCTAACGTGGTTTCTCCATTGGATGAAGGCTGTAAATGTTTGACACCATGACTGTAGCAGAGGTAGAAAAAGACAGCCACGTCTGTTCCATTTTCACTCATATCCAACTCATTCACCCTGACTCCATACATTATATATATTACTATATTACAATTTCATATTATATTATCCAATCTAGGGGCTTTATGGCTCTCAGTAGAATCCAACCTGGTCTTGTGATATACAGATGTCATAATATAAAAATCAGCTCTTATTTTCATTTATTTAAAGTTAAAATTATCTGTTACATCAGTGCAACATCTTCATTTTTTAAATCATGCTTTACAATCATCTCGAGAGTGCTTCTGTATACTGTCAATACCGGATTGTTGACTTCTAATGCTCTGCTATTTTACAACTACAACACACTCGCACTTTGTTATGCTCTACCCAACATGTACAAAAAAGAAACCCTGCACAGTGCAGCCTCAGTCTTCTACTTTAAAACAGAGAGCAAGCTCATTTGAGCAGCTGGTGTTGAAATGCTTTGCTCAGTGAAGCAGTGACTTCTTCAGATATGGATGAATCAGGAATAACTTCAGCTCACATACTGGATAAGTTAACCAGGCAACTTTTAAGTCTTAAAGCTTTTTTCTTCACACTATGACTAATTCTAACACAAAGGATTTTAATCACCATGATATAAAAGAAACAGAAATAAAATGCTATGCTGTTTTGCCAGCAGATATAAAACAAGTGATGCAGTATGTTTAGTGCATGCCATCCATATTTTGATACGATTTTTCCCATGGCCAAAAATTCCGAAAGCCCATTCGTCCAAAAAATGTCCCACTGGCCCAAAAGCCCATTTCCTGACCTTAGATAAAAAAAAACTTAATTTGTTCCAAAGTCCTGTTTCCCCAAAAATACACACTCCCTGCTGTTTCTCAGCCATGTTTGAGCCACCAATCAAGGGTGTTTTTTACAGCCTTTTCCCAGTGTTTCCAAGCAACATTTGAGTCACCAATTCAGGGTGTTTTTACCTGGCACTGTTTGAGCCACCGAACGTGGGTGTTTTTTACTGACTTGCACCTGCTTTTTCAGCTCATTTTGTGCAACCAAACATGAGTGGTTAAAGCCAAAACATGAACTCTTCCTAACCATGACCAATTGGTTTTTGTCCCTAGACCTAACCACACAGTCACCTCAGCATTGTTGTGAATGTAACATATGGTTAACAGAAGTGTACAATGTAAACATTTCCTTTGGCAATTGGGTTGTCTAACTAAAGAGAGTCTGTTTTATTTAGAGAAACAGGACATCCGAGCAATTGGTGTTTGTTTTTGGGATAACGGGCTGTCAGAGAAACGAACTTTCAGTCTGATGGGACATTTTCGGACTGATGGGGATTAGGCATTTTGGTCTTCAGAAGGGGTTGTCCCTGGCAAGGATATACTGATCAAAAATTTAAATGAATACATTAATAATTAATTTGAAAAAGTTTGCTAGCAATTTGTCATTGGTCTAAATAAATGCTGTAATGACCAGTTATAGAAAATAATGCCATAAAACTGAGAAGATCAGATGAAAATCTTAATAAAGACATCACATTGAAAGGATGAGCAGATGGATGGATGATTATCTTCTGAATCATTCAGTAAGCCGAACTCATTGAACCTCAATGCAACCAAACAGACTGAGTGATGCTATAGACAATCACGTTATATGTGGTGCATTTAACACAATCCAATTTCCAAATGATCTTCAGCATATCAAATATAGATACATATCATTCATTGACTACCTCTTAGAACCATGTGACATGCTGTTGGATGGTGCAATGACAATGAGTCTATTTGGTCTCAAATAAGAGGTGCAAAAGCTCATCTAATGATTGTGTCTCAAATCAGGCCATGACTAGCTTTGTTTTATATTATCTAAGCAGTGCCGATTACTTTTTAAGGCAGTCATTACTCCGTGTGCTATTGTGTCACACTGTATTTCAGTCTGTTACAAATGGAGCTGTTTGAGAGTGTCTGACAGTAAATACTGTGCACGATGAAAACATAATTGCCAAAGCCCCCATGATGCGATGTTGTGACAACATCAGCGCTGATAGCGGATGAGAGGAATCACTTGTGTGTTAAAATTGCCATTCAAACTTGGTCAATCAATCGTAGCAGCCATTTAAATGTTAATGGTTAAAAATGAACTGCTACATTGTTGGTGGACAAGTGGTGCTCCGTAGCCAATGCAGTGTTTATTCTCGAGCTGTTTAATTACTGACAAGGGCATGTACCTTCTAGCAAAGCGACTGCAGAACAAGAGGCATTGACAGCTATTTTTTCAGCTGAGAAATCACTGAATAAAAAAATCAATCTGGCTAAGAGAGCTCTTGCATTTATCATTATGTGACAGAGATATATGTCACGCATGGGAACAGTGCGCATAAAACTCATTATCATATGTCATGTCAGGCATGGTGTGAGTGCAGTTTCGATCTGGTGAAAAATATCGCAGCATGATCTCTAATATGTGGTGTTTAAAATGCCAAAGAAAGCCGACTGCTCCCTGTGAATCACACACCCATACAGTATGTCAGAGCCAATTGAAATCATACAGAAATTGGAAGTCTCGACAACAAAAGCATTTCATATTAACGGTCATTTCATATTGGAAGCGAACCACCATTACTTTCAGGCAGCGAGTCGTGACGAGTGTCCGGAGCTTTCAATATAATCTGCGGGTGGACGGGGATGTGTTTCAGAAAGGATGAGGGCTGAACAAGAGAAATCCATTAGCCTCACCCTCTAAGAAGACTGTCATATTTATCTTTTGTACCATAAACTACCTCTATATATCCTCGCTCTCCCTTCACTCAGCATCTTATTCCCTCTAACTCACGTCTTTACTTTTATACCACCTCTTTCAACTAAATGCTTTTCAGCCCCCCACCTTTTCTCACTTTTCTCCCTAATCTCACATCCTTCTTTCCCCCATCACTCCTACTGCTTAAGAAAGAATTCAACTCAGTCTGTTGCACCCTCACCCTCTGTGTCCTACTTCCATTTTCTTTGCTTATCTATGTATAGACAAAATAATATTGACTCCTTTGTAGGTTGCTGGTATTACATTGGATAATTTCTGGCTTGAAATTCTGCCTTCTCTTTACCACCTTGTGGTATTAATAGTGATCACTGTCTCTTCAGAGTTGTTCAACATGAAGATGCTGTGCAGCTTACCAAAATCACCTCACACTACATGACTTAGGAATGTAGCGTGCCTTGTGCAGCTTAAAGAAAATTATACTGAAATGGCACTTCTTTGCCAGAAAAGGGTATTTTAGTCCTCTGGAGCTGTTAAATACACATTCAATAATTAATGTTTGTGAAATCTACCCTCTTTATCCTCCCTTGCCTCCCCCTTTCCTCGCGCCACCTCTATGTAATGGCTCTTTGACAGGCCTGTCTGCTCTGCATGTCGTCCTCAGCTCAATGGGCACCGTGGGAGAGAGGGCAAAGCTAAAGCAAAATAGGTGGGTAGAGGATGAGAGAGAGAGAGAGAGAGAGAGAGAGAGAGAGAGAGAGAGAGAGAGAGAACCAGGTCTCAATTAGTGAGGACTGGCTGGGTCAGACACATGAATCATGATTCCCAATTGATCAGCCCAGTCGCCAGAAGAAAATGTTGGCATTATACAATTCTGCAAACCACAGATATGTTACATTTTCACATTTCATGCAAATCATATCAGCGTTTCTAAAATGACGAAACATATGAGCTTACTTTCTTATCGGGAGGGGGAAGGGAAAGTGGATGGCTTGACATCTAGGCGAGGTGGCTGCTAAGCTGCAGACTACTGTTTGAGATCAACAAACAATAAAATAGTTTGTGTTTAGCTTGTCATTGCTATGTTTCGACAATGAATTGCCTTTTTAGGCTTTAGCTGTGGGTGTTTTGTCGCGACCCATCAGCATTTTTCCATCTGGGTTTTAGGTTCCAAATGTGGATGTTTTGTAGTGACCTGTCAGTGTGTTTCTATCTGCTTTTTTAGGCTTCAAACATGGGTGTTTTGTTGCAATCTTATTGTGTGTTTCCACTGGCTTTTTAGGCACAAATTTTGGGTGTTTTGTAGCAACCAGTCAGTGTTTTTTCCATCTGCTTTTAGGCATCAGTAGTGGGTGTTTTGTAGCTACCCATCAGTGAGTTTCCATCTGGGTTTTAGGCTTTAAATGTGGGTGTTTTATAGCAACTTGTCAGTGTTTTTCCATCTGGGATTTAGGCTTTAAATGTAGATGTTTTGTAGTGACTCGTCAAGGTTTTTCCATCTGGGTTTTAGGCACCAAACATGGGTGTTTTGTAGCAATCCGATTGGGTGTTTCCATTGACTTTTTAGGCACCAATTGTGTGAGTTTTGTAGCAACCTGTCAGTGTTTTTCCTTCTACTTTAATGCTCCAATCATAGGTGTTTTGCAGCAACCCATCTGATTTTCATAAGCTTTTTTCTGTTCCAAACTTTGGTATTTCGTCGCAAATTGTCAGTGTCGAGACAATGCTTCTATTTCTGTCAGAATTAAGTCCCTTAAACTGGATATTTCAAGCAAAAACATGATCTTTCCCTAACCATAAGCATGTGATTTTTATTGCCTAAACCTAACCACACATTCACCATCCCAGTCACTTTGAAATGTTAAGTTTCAAGATATCCCTTAGATAATAACGGACAAATGTAACATATGTGTGGTTTGTAGAGACTTTTAATGCCAACATTTTTTCTGGCAATTGGGTTTAACTTACATAAGCTCAACTGACCAGTGCACATGTGAGGGAGGAAAAGTTTATTTTAAATCTGCTGGCTGCAGAGGACATACCACATGCAGTGCAAATGCAGTGCTATGTGTAGTTGAACGCAGAACACTAGTGCTGCTGCGGGGCTTTGGTTTCTGCTGCGGCCACCCATGTACTGTATGTAGCAGGATTAATTCTTAGCACTGCATTCAGCTTCTATGCCATAAGCCACTTTAGACTGAAGGAAGGATTGTTGGGAACACAATTATTTGTGTTTGTTCCCCTTGTTTATGGCACAGCAAACAGAACAACTTGCCAAGTTTTGTGTAGGATGGTAGAAAATAGATATTGCGATGCTTTCTCCAGGACACGATTACAACAGTCAGGCTATGCAATAGGATGCAACATACACACAAAGAAAAAGCCTGCGTTCACATCAGGAACAAAAAGGGTTAACTGCACGGTAAACAAGCTGTAATGAAAGAGGTGGATTGCCAAGACGGAGAGAAGAGATGGAGAGAAAGAGGGAGAGAGAGAAAAGGAAGAAGGGGCAGGAAGGATGTTCAAAGGGTTTGTTGTAGCATTTGAAAGGGGAATTTACAACAGACAGGCAAGAAACACACAACAGCGGGGCTTTGAAGTCTCTCGCTATGTGTGGAGATGCCGGTGCTTACACGCCTTGATTAGCTGGAGAGAGTTTCACACCCCCTGCTGCACATGTTGTTGCTGTGATACTCTTACCAAGCAGGGGATGTGATGATAGTCAGGGGCTCAGCTGGAGCTGTCTTCATAGGTGTGCATGTGTGTGTGTAGGCAGGGAGTGTGTAGATGTGCTTATAAATGTCTGCAATGTTTGAGGGTGTCCATGAGTAAATGTATGCATGAGCAGCTCATGTGGGTGGAGTGTAGGTCTTCAGTGCAGTGGTGGAGAGTGTATGTACTATGTGTGCGTGTGTGCATGTGTGTGTGTGTCTGTGGGCCAGACTGTCGGCATAATTGGATTGACAGCTCCCACTGTGAAGGGTGCAGCAGAGTCAACTGGTGTGTGTTCCTAGAGAGCTCCCCTGATGCCCTCTCCTCCTTCCTCCACCTCCTCCTCATTCCTGTTCTCCTCTTCCCTCCCACCTCCTTCTGCTATGATCCTAATCAGGAGAGAAAGGCCGGCTAAGGAGCTTCAGCTCGTGGTCACTGGGCATCCTCCTCCTGTGAAAACACAAATAAGAAGGCAGATAAGAGACTTCAAGTATTTATAATAACACACTTGTATTTATATATATGTGTTTACTTGAGATATGATTTATATGTAGAATATACAGTATAATATGAACTACAGGATTAGGGCTGCACAAAGACAACACTACATTAAAGGAATAATCCACACCTCAAATGTCCATTTGTATATCAGTAACTCACCCTGTATTATGTTAAATCTATGAAGAAAGATGTGTTTTTCTTACACGCCACAAGGATGAACGAAGAATCCAAAAACAGAGAAAATTCTTAATGAATTGAAGTCATAGGGGTCCGCGTTTTACAACAGCAGAACTTTATCAAAACATCCATTTACAAACTCTTACACAACTTGTGTAGTACCATTGTAGTATCATTTATTCATTCATATGATCAGTACTTACATACAACACCCTCTCTGATGGGGAACTTAAAGTAAAACGTATTAATGCTCTCTTCAAAGCCAGACAACAATGACAAAAACAATAATTTTTCACAGGATCTGCTGATTTGCAACTACCTTTGTCAGTTTGTTTGTGGTAATGTGTGACTTCAGTTAATCAGAACTAACCTTTTAAAACACCAAAGTCACATAATAACTGATTGAGGCAGAGGTAGATCAGCAACTCTGGTGTTCAGCGAGATAAAATTACTTTCATTTTGTCAATGGAGTCTGGCTCAGAAGAGAGAATTAATACGTTTCACTTTAAATTCAGTTCCCCATCAGAGAGTGCTGTATGTTTGAGAGGTACTAAGCATGCAACTGGATGAATGAGACTTGAGCCCCTTTTACACTGCCATATTTTCCGCAAATGTTGGGCCGTTTTGCCGCCAAGCTGCGAGCATTTAGACACACAGAGCCGGATTGGCGAGTTGATCCGAGGTGCCCAATTTTCTGCCTTGTAGGGTAGTCATATTGGCGGAACCCTTTTAGTTTGAAAAGGCTGAGGCGGCCTTCCACAACGGGAGGGGCTGTTGATGACTTGTGGGAGGAGCTGTTGATGACGCCGTACGTGCAAGCCACTGGCGGTGGATAAACAGGAAACAACTGATACCAGGAATTAGCGAGCAGCTAGTAGCAAAAGGGAAACACAAACCTGACAGACACTGTAAAGATGAGCAACTGAGGAGACAAGGAATTGCACACCCGCCTTGTCCTCGCAAACGAAGAGGCCATTAACCGTCAAGTGACGGGAACGGTGAAGAACGGGCTGACTTACGAGAGAATTGCCGAAGGACTGACTAGCCGCGGCTCCCCTCCCACGTCACTGTTTATGTCACACGCTGAGCTACACATTTTGTTACTTGCTCACGCCCCCCATTGCCCCGAAAAAGGCGCATTCTGTATAAACAAAAGTAGGTAGGCGGCATTTTACTGCACTGGCCGATTTTGTTTTTATACTGCCAATGGTGAAAGAAGACTGATTGGGCTTTCCTGCAAATTTGCACAATTCCTATCTAAAAAGGGCTTTGGATTATACTGTGAGAAATTGTAAACAAATGTTTTGATGCAGTTTTGTTGATGTTAAACATGGAGCTTTATGACTTTAATTCATCAAGAAATTTCTCTGTTTTTGGATTCTTCGTTCACATCAGGCATACGGGGAAAAAAAACAGTTTTCTTCACAAATTCAACCTAACACAGGGCGAGTAAGGGATGTACAATTGGTCATTTGGGGTTGACGAATTCCTTAAAAGGATAATACTAGTTTATTACAACTTGGTCTATTCCATCATTGCTATAAATTCAGAAAATCCACATGTCCATTCATTTCCATGTCCATTCTCTTTTAAAAAAATCCTTGATATCAGCCATTAAATCTCCATATCAGCAATAGAAATGATGCCAAAACAATACCTTAAGTGCCCATTTATGCTGGGAAAGAATGAGTTTGTACAATATGTGTAACAGTATAACTGTTACAAGATGCCACACTTGAAGTGGCAAAGTGAAAAGCCATCTGCCAAAAAGACAGCTGAGATGTGATAATTGTTTAAATATGTGAATCAGGCGCACACTTTAAGACAGTCTCTCCTGGAAGAAGTGCACAATGTTGCACTTGGTTGTTCACACACAAAGTGACAGAAAAAAAACATGAAAAAATTGAGCTTGAGAAAGAAGTTCAAACCCTGCCAAGTTTCTCACTTCCACACAGCTGACCAATCACTGCATGGAGTGGGTGTGAATGTAGGACTGACAGACGCAGACATTGTCGGACACAGCCCCCCTGGATTTTGTCAGGTTTGAGAACACCATGATAGAATTAGCACCTTTTTTTCCTGCAGCTGAAACTTATTCTGGTGAATTTTATTAATGTAGAATGCTTTCAGTTTGATTAGGGTCCAGACCAAAAAAACACAAGACGTAAATCTGTCTGGCTGAAAATCTGTTTCTCATCCATAGTTAATTTATGGTCATTATCTGGATGAGTCAGAAAATAATGTGATATGCATCTACAATAAAAGTATGAATCCAAAGACAGAACTAAACAAATATGCTGATCATTCCAGTGTTTCACTCATCACATTAACATACAAAATAACTTGTTTGTTATAGGTTGCAAATGAAGATAATGTGATGAAGATGATGATGGATGAAGTCCACTTGCAGTCTTGAGAAACTGAGCTCACAACCTGCGGTTATCTGTGTGACCTCTCCATGATTACTGGAGAGGAGGATAGGTTTGCAGTGTGGGTTTGTGTGCTGGTATGTGAACATGTATGTATTTCCATCTGTGCTCAGGTCACCACCCAGCAAATAGCTGCACATTATCCCAGCTGGATCTCTTGGGAGCAGGGTCAGCATGTTGAGAGGCTGCAGCTGAGGGAGCCATGGGAGGAAAAAGGATGGTGAATAGAAGAACTGAGAGGTTAAGGATCTGCCCAGATGGACTGCATGATATATTTGGGTGGTGTGGGGAACAGTGTTATGAGACAAGACTTGAAGGGCAAGGCACTGAAAAGAGGTTACATTACATATACATTGAGGACAATGCAGTGACTCAAACCAGGACAGTGAAATATACCTATACCTTACAATTTATACCATATACCTATGGAAAGTAATGCAACACAATTGGGATACGATTAGATAACCCATGTAATCATGAGCCAGGAATTTGTGTATTACCCACAAAATCTTATAGGCTGCAATCACATGACAGATGCACTGATGGGAGTAAAGAATTAAGTAGTATGGTGTGGAAGTCCATGTAAGGAGGCAGGTTGGGGCTGGTGGATGTGTTACAAACCTGACTCAGGACTTTCAGAGAGTCCACTGATTAAAGGTGACCAAAAGGCATTTATTAAACTAAACATGTTAACTCTAAAATGAATGTTTGTTGGATCAGTCAAGCATGTAGAGATGAGTGAAGTGTTTGTGGTCAAAGTAAAACTAAATAACAACAACAACAACAACAATAATCTCCATTATTAGAAGCAAACGACAGCCGTTGCTGTTTTCCCCTGAAACAACAAGGGAAAACTTTGCCCCCGCCCCTATCGGGGATCCCAGCTCACCTCTGCCGCGCCCCAGCTCCACCTCTCCGGCGTAAGCACCACTGCTGCCGGGGTAAACGCAGCAGTCGGCTGGTAAGGCTGAAGGCCTGTTTGGCGAGCACTTCCACGGCTTCTTGGACTGAGTATGGAGTGGTGCCTCACCTCTTTATTTCTAGGCACTCACTGGACCCTGTCGACGCCTGGCTGGTACCTGTTGTCGGCCCGGATGAGGTGTTCCAGCCCCGCTGCTCTCCTCGTCCCCGCTGGCGCGGGGTGAATCTGCGCAACCTGCGGCCTCTGTGTGTGGCTCCCCGGACAGCTAATGCCGTGGACCCGCCGGCTCCTGCCAGGATTGGGCTGGTAAATGCTAGATCGCTAGCGTACAAAACATTTATCCTGAAGGATTTCCTGACTTCCCGAGGATTGGATTTTCTCTGTGTGACTGAGACGTGGCTGACTGTTGGGGAGTCCAGTGCTTTCACAGAACTTTTACCCGATGATTGCTGCTATTTTAACTCCCCGCGGACGTCGGGTCGAGGAGGAGGAATTCTTAAGAGTCACTATTTCATTTCACTACTAGTCAAATGTAAGCAGCTAGGTAAGATGACGTGTGCCATCTGAGTGCCGTAAATCGTTTCATCCTGGAAGCGACCTGGGACGGACCCGGACACAGTTTCCTAAAGGTATGGATATATTTTTTGCCGTTGTAGGTCACGCACAGACATCAGCAGAAACGAGAGACTTTTGCATATCCAGTTAAAATTTCCTTGTAGTGGCTTTAAGCTAATCATTCAGATTGCAAATGCATTATGTTTCGTGTTTACATATATGAAAACTGAACCATTCTTTTAATTTTGATTTCATTGTGTATGTGTGAACTCAACACATTCCTGCATTTCCTAAACTGAAATGCTATCTTCTCTGTAGACCCTTGTTACTTTCTGCCCCGCCATGCTGATGCTGTTAAGGACACTGTCATATTGGAAGTAGAGCTGTGGGATGCTAGTTAGCCACTCTGCGTGTGGTTGATGGTTGGGGCTTAACAAGAGCCATGGGTGATCGAGACTGATGGTGGGAAGATGGAGCTTCAAATCCCTTTACTGTTGCGTTTCATTTCTACTTGTCAGGGCCTGCCAGTTCTTGCCAATTGAGCGTCAGATTTCTCTCTGCGCTCGTTCGCTTTTGAGGGTTTTTGTTTGTCACTGTTCCCTTTCTCTTCCCTGCATCTCTTTCACTCTCTCACTGCTTCTTTTACTCTTCCTCCTCTTGAGTAATGCTGTCAACCTTTCTCCATTTAGTTTTGCTGTTCAGAGAAAAGCCGTCTGCCCAGGCCCTCCTATATGGCTAGCAACAGGGTTTTATGACTCTTCTCACAGATTCCACTGAAAACAAGCAGCTGAGAGACATAGCAAGCCTGTTTTGACCAGCATATTAAAAATAAAAGTCTAAGAGTTGGCTGCCTCGAGAAAAAGCACAGCGCCCAGTGTCTTTTTTCAGGGCACTCCGCCTTTTATGTGCGGCTGCTCCGAGTGCTTTAAAGTGAACATTTCTGAACTCAGAAAGGTGCTGGTGACATCACTGCTGTTTCTTTAGCTCGGTTGTAATAGAAACAAAACCAATACTCAGTACGTCTTAAAAAAAGCACAGCTAACATTTTTTTCATGAAGCGCTGGGATGAAGCCCTCCCCAGCACTCTGCCATCGCTTTTCTGCTTAAAAAAAAAAATGCTATTTGGACTCACGCCCTAAAGATTGTACAAAATCTCCTGAGTGCACATTACCATTTGTTCATAATAATGATATAAAATCAGTGACAGCTGTATGCCTTTGTGGCTTTGGCAGTGGTCCAGTGTAGTATGCAGAGGCTGTTCTCATAAACTGTTCGTGTTTTCCTATGAAAAGTAACGCACCCAAATTTGTACATATCCTAAGTAATCATGAGCCAGTAATTTGTGCATAACCCACATAGGCCGATGTAACCAATGTGCTGACCAGGGTAAACAACAAACATTAAGTGGTCCTGAGGGGAAGGTTGAGGTGATGGAAGGGTCACAAAACACAGGACTTTCCCCTGGAACTTTCCCTAGAAGAAAAATATGTGGAACATGTGAACTTTGAGTCATTTTAAGGTACCTCCTTACCATGTTTCTATTCCTAAACCTACCACAGTAACTTTAATTGCCCAAACCTAACCTCCATAAGTTACATAGCTTAAGTTTAGGTAAATAAAGTTAACTAGGTTAGGTTTAGAAAAAGAAACATGGTAACAACGTATCTAAAAATTACTCAGTGTTCACTGGGTATCACACAGTCTCTTGGGGGAAAGTCCTATGTTTGTTTGATATATCCACCAAGCCAACCTGGCTCCTTACCATGAATGTATAAAAAGACCTGGATACAGGGTGCAAAAGCTGCTCAGTAGCACATGAAGCCAAAATGGTTTACCTGCCGCATCTAAAAATGATCAGCACTGCTTCTGCAGACCTCTGCAGGCTGAGCTGGCTAACTTCTGGTTAAGTACATGTAAGTCAATGGGAAAAAGTCTGAGACTGCAGGGCATCATGTGACAGACCCAGAAGTTGTAATTCCACTATTTGTCCACTACGAAATTTGGCTTCAAAGCCCTTAAGGGGACTACTTCCGTATCAGCACATTGGTCACATGATGGCAGCCTTCCCAAATATGTAGGTTATACCAGTGGTGGCTGCTGGTCTTTCAAAGAGGGAAAGCTCATTTTCGGCCTACATCATAAAATGTGTCCATTTATTTATACGTAAATTCTACCCTCCGTTCCTTTTCAAGAAAATGATCTGTGACCCTGTCGTACCAACTAGCCATCTTTTCCAGGGACTTGACCAGTGTCCTCTCAATGGCCAGCAGAGCTAGGCTGCTTAGATGGTTTCATCAAGAGGCATGGCCAACAGTACATTTTATTTGTCACAGCACTTCCAGTCAGCCAGCTTACTTTGTCATACAAGGATAGCTGAAAAGACCTGTTACTTTTCCCCACCCTTTGCACCAAATCAATCTGAGGTGTTGATCTGCCCTGTTGTTTAACTCTAACTTTCTCCTCGTAAGGAAGACTACCAAGATTATGTGGGAAATATATCAATAATCAATTATATATCAACCTAGTTTTCATAGGTACACGTATGAACAGTGCATGAGAAGAGGCTGATCCAAATCTAAAGATGTTGGAAGGTTAATGTAATGAAGATTTGTTCAAGGTTATTTGCAAAATGGAGTGACGCCTGCGAGCTAGTTCAGGCAGTCAACTCGAGCTGCACTGATTCATACACACGTGTCATACGTCACTCCCTGTATGTCATCTACAAACACACCCTCCAAATTTGGCGGTTTATTTAAGCTGCAAAATCTTCCCAGCTCTCCCTTTGCATTGTCTGTGCTGCTGCTGCCCTGCATCAGTACTGCCACTCGCTCTTTCAGCCCCACCTCCACCCCAGCATCCACCTGCAGGCTCCGGCTAGGGGGGAAAAGATTTAATCATCAATTAGCAATATCTCATGTAAACATATCTGAGGGAAGTGATGAGTAGCAATATCTCATGTAAACATATCTGAGGGAAGTGATGAGGCCGGAGTCTAGACGCTAAACTCTAACTATGTTCTGCTGTTGAAATAAACATTTAAACGGGAGTTGTCTGACTGAACTGAGGATTTATCAGTATACAGTGGCAAGTCTGTAAGACAGCAGCACTGCTACAACGGCTACATGTTCAGATCAAAATGACCTGTCAGTGATGTGTGCGCTCTCCATTTAAGAGATAAAAAAAGGTATGTCAATACATAGTCAATAGGTTTTTCGGTAGGCAGCAGTAAAGACATATAGCACACAGTTGTCACTGCCATCAGCTTTCTCATAATGGCTCTTCTGTCCCCCAACTGTCCCTTCCGCACAGGCTGTCTGTGTGTGTGGTGCTTATTATGTTTCTCTCGCATGCTCTCTCCCTGACAACCTAATTACTACTTTCAGCAATACACTGACATACAGATCGAAAACTGCAATTGGGAATGCGGCTCATTTTTGACAGGGTGGTGGTTTATGAGATGTTTGTGTGGGAGGAGATTTTTTTCTGTTTTTGTTTTTCATTCTCAGTACTATGGGTAATTATTTACATTGCTGGTGTCACTGAGAAAAATGGAAGAGAGGGACTGAGGAAGGAAGAAACAGAGTGAGATTTGTGGGGAAACATGAAAGAAGACGACTTTCTCTGTCTGGCTTTGTGTGAGTAACTTCAAGTGTTTGTACTGCAAGCAACTTGGCTGGTGGATTGATCTATTCTCTGCTACGGTGGCAGGTGTTCCTTTAATAACATTACATCATTTTGATGAGGTAACATGGCGAGGTAGTGAGGGTTAATTAGATGGCATAAACTTAAATTAACGAGTAAAATAAAAGACTTTCCTGCAATCTCAGCTCTCTATAGTCTCAGTGGACCATTGATTTGATGCAGTTAGAAGACGCAGCAAAGGTTTTCCACTGTATGCCACTTATTGTGAAATGTGGTAGGGCCACATTCTCCAATAGATTTTCTTGCCAAGATTCTATTTAATATTTTGCACTGTTTTATATATGCTTTATACTTGCCAAAAAAGGGAGAGGCAGCAGAACAGTAAGCGCTGGGTTTTTAGTTTTATGTTTTATTAAAGCACAAAAGCTCAGTAATATACAACATCCAATTCACTACAAGTTCCAAGGGAAAGATTTTAGAATGTACTTCTGGGTAGAGAACTCAAGCCTATACCTAAGCACTGCTGTTTTAATCAGAAACTTTCACATAAGCAACTTTTGTTGACTCCCAGTCTCTCTTTATTAAGGGTTGCAAGCGATGCCCATCTACACTGCTGTATTTTTTTTTCACCAGCTTTAAAAGCGCAGCACAACTGAGGGTAGGAATGGAAAAAGAATCAATGAGTGGATGGGTCGAATTTCTCTTTCTGCCTTTGAGTGGCTGAAGGTGTTTCAGTGGTGTCAAGATTAGTTTTTGCTTCAATGGAGGAACTTCTACAGTGAGCGAGGCCACCCAAAAATTGAATGAATGGACTTGTAACTACCAGCTCAATACAGAAAAAAAGAGTTACTGTGAAACAGGGAATCAAGAGTATCCAAACATACTAACCAGCTGCTGAATAGTCTTGCTTTTTAACAAAATGACTGCCACTTAGAGTTCTGGTATTGTCTCTCCCTTGTGTTTACAGAGGCCTGTACTACAAAGCAGAATTGGAGTTAAAAAAGTAACTTCAGGGTTAACTCTGGGTTTTTAGTACTAGGAAGCTTGTTCTCTTTTTACTGGGATAAATCACTGTGATAACTTTTGCTTAACAGCTGACCTGCTCCAGAGCAGGTTAACTTCAAGGTATCGGATCACAGGCTGTCAACACCCTGACCTCTGACCAATAAGATCACAGAAGAAAAAAGTATCAATGGATGAAAGTCCAGAGTGACAGGTAAAAAAGAGGAGCCTATATGCTTTTATAGGTCAGTAGAATCATTTAATTGCTATTTGAAACAGAGCTTCTAACAAATAGAAAGATCGTTTCCAACACTTAACACATGATTTTAGCACTATTTGAAATTATGCAAAGTTCATTTTAGTCTGCAGTGACAGTGCGGCTACTTTTACACTCTGAGTCCATCACTGCAGCTCAAATAACATGAGACACCTATGTGATTTGAACTAGGATAAAACAGATAATATTTTATTAGTAAAATAATCCACATGCTGTTAATTGGCTCTCATTATTATATAATGACAAAAACTCTGTCATTATATACATTATATACTGTCTGTGTGTCTGTTCCACGTTTTTCTCCTCACTGACTTGGTCAATCCATGTGAAATTGTAGAGAACACAACAGTGCATGGGGTGGCACGGTGGTGTGGTGGTTAGCACTGTCGCCTTACAGCAAGAGGGTTCCCGGTTCGATCCCGGGTGTGGGAGCCCTTCTGTGCGGAGTTTGCATGTTCTCCCCATGTCAGCGTGGGTTCTCTCCGGGCACTCCGGCTTCCTCCCACAGTCCAAAGACATGCAGATTGGGGACTAGGTTAATTGATAACTCTAAACTGTCCATAGGTGTGAATGTGAGTGTGATTTGTCTCTATGTGTCAGCCCTGCGATAGTCTGGCGACCTGTCCAGGGTGTACCCTGCCTCTCGCCCAGTGTTAGCTGGGATAGGCTCCAGCCCCCCCGCGACCCTCAAGAGGATGAAGCGGTTAGAAAATGAATGAATTAACAACAGTGCATAACCGAACACATTTTTCAATACCCTAATCACTTCATTACAATTTTCATTTTGTGTCACCGAGCCTACAGGCATAACTACATAACGTCCTGGACACACTGGACGCGTTCATGTCCTTATTAATGCACACTTTATAACTTGCTTGTTGGATTTATTAAAAACAAACGAATGAAAACTAAATGTCTTTGAATATATTTATTATCATTTAAAATCGAAAATTAAAATGACCGGTAAAAATAGATTATGACCGGATTTTTATGACCCTGACGGTCAAAATGACCGGTGATGAAAAAGTCTAGTGCAACGTCTGCAATCGTACTATCAAATTCACAAAAACTCTGTCTGAATACATTGCTCTTCTTAATGGGTTCAGCTGACTATTTAATCTGCAATTTCCTATGACCTATATCCCAAACACACACCATGTGAAACTGTACGTGGGCAACTGTGCACTCAATGGGTATGGACTAGTTATTATAAATGTAACATTTCTGTCAGATCCTCATTAGTCATTAATTACTTTTTCACCCTTTATGTCAGTAGCAGAAACAGTCAGGCATCCTTTTAAAGTGTTTAATGTGACATATTCAGAGTAGTATTATCATCATCCAACTACACAGCAAAAAATACTAATACTAATGTCACATAGACCCACAGCTCAGTGATACCTGCACGCAATTTACGTCTCCGATGACAGTGAATTTTTGGATAGTGTTTTCAGTGTTTTTAGAATTGAAAAGAAATGTGTCAGAGTGAGAAGTTTGGTTGTACTAGCCAAGTTGGATGAATTTGCTATGCTACACGTTAGAGAGAAAATAAAAAATTTAATTAAAAAAAGAAGTTTTTGCGCTTGGCTGTGTGGTATGTTATGTAACAATGTTTTATTCAGTTAAGGCCAAAGTTGACTGTGATACAATGTTATGAAGTAAATGACAATAATCTGTCCGCTGAACTTCACCTGGCAAAATATCATATTGAATAAAATAAACCAATGGGATTACTGTCATTGCCATATGGGGTGCACTTATGTTATTAAGGCCATATTTTTCCAGGACTTATTCAAGCTGTTTATCTTTTTGACATTACATGTCATATCAGCTGCATGCGAGTGGAGCTTTTTGTGCTTTAGGTGTCAGCTGAAGACACCTGAGGAACAAGAGTGATAATGACAGCCAGCTACCTGCTACTAATTAAACTTCCCAACACAAAATTAACTACTGCCTACAGCCAAAAAGCAAAAGGATTTTTAGGAAAGTTAATCTTGTTAGTACAGTGGACAAAGAAACAACTGCAATGCTCGATATTCAAATATTGCTCATGAGCAGTGGCTAACTGTCATGTGGTGTGTAATCATATAGATGATTATTTACCTGGCAGTTTTCTCTTGACTGTGACCGGTATTTTCCGAAGGCTCTGCCTGAAAGACAGAGAGTCACACGTGGAGCAACATATGATCCACCACATATCCAGTCCCAAGCTTTGTGAGTTCTTTGTAGCCTGCAGCTGTAAACGATTAAAATCCAGTTTTAGTTACTCAACCAGTGTAGGGCTACAGCCAGCATCTGCGACTGTGGAGGGCTCGCCTTGGGGGGGATTTATTTCATGGTGCTTCACATTGTTATGCTGTCAGTCGTTGTAGGTGTTTCAGACCGAAGGTTCCAGGATGTGTTTTTTGCAGTGAAAAGTTCAAGTACTGCTACCTGCAGCAATAGAGTTTTTATCATCTTTCCTCCTGACAAAATCAACGTAATGGGAATAGTTTTAGCTGCTTAAGGTAAGCATTTCTATCTTCCATACAAGGTTACTGCTTTGTGATATGCATGTGCAGTGATAGGGGGGTTGAGTGATATTGTATTTCAAGTCAGTAGTGATGTGATGACTTCATAACGTTGTAACAAGTTGTTTGGTTTTGGGGTAACTGAAAGATTATTACTTAAATTGTATCACTACTCGTTACTAGACAAAGTAATACTTTCATTGTAGTGCATTACCAGTAATGTGTTACTGCCCAACACTGATAAAGCACACAGCACACTGTGACAGCTAACCACACTTTTTTCTCTCTCCAATTTTTTTTTTTTTTTTTTTTTTTTGCTGGAGTGGGTCTAACTCTGTATTTTGTTGTAAAGTGGACAAGGACCAGACTTCCCTGGACTGTTTTTCAGCATTTTATTGCAAGGCAACAGATATGGCAACAGCATAACCTTCCTGCTATTGAACAGAAACAGAGCTCTCACAGGGTCTCTCTTGCAGAAATGCTTGTGCCTTCCTGGGGAAAAGTCAAGAATAAAAAGAGAGGGTAAATGTGCTTCTTTTTCACAGTACAAGATAACGCAGAGTCATAATAGTAGCCACCGTGATCTCACAGAAAAATGCGAAATGACTGCAACCTCTTAACAACGCAAGACATTACTGTGATAAAGCTGGGTTTAGGCACCAAATCTGCTTGGTTAGGTTTACAAAAAAACCAACTGTTTGTTATGTATGAGATGCAAGTACATCGTACAGTGACACAAGTACGTCATGTAATGTGACATAACTACACAAAGGGCACAAGAATGTAAAGTTAAAAGAAGTCGACGCTGACTTTTAGTTTCACTTACGACAGCGGTTTCCTGTGTGAAAGTCCTGTGTATGTTTGATCCATCCTCCACCCTGACCTCCTCCTTAAGCAGACTTTCTTGCTGTTAATACTATCTATGGGGTCATAACATTAATCACCGCCCATTGTGTATGTTGTTGAATCAGGGAATTTATGTGCCCACCACAACAAAGGAGATCTGGAGGACCAGGTAATTTGTAGCAACAACCATGTCCACACCGGGCAAATTGTTCAAGCTGTGGGAAAAATCACTTTTCTTCATTTTGTATGGATCACATTCAACATTAATTAATTCATTCATTTTTTCATTTCGTTGACTTTTCAATAGCCGTGTTTTCATGATGCTGGCATGTAATTTTAACACATTGCCACACATGCCACCACCATGTAATGCATTGTTATATCACAGCCTGCACCCTGCTTCCCTGCTCTCCCAGTGTTTCTCCACTCTCCCCACCTCTGCCTTGCTCTACCTGCCAGCCACTCCCAGCTGATCACCCCACTCTGCTCACCTGCCTCCACAGCTGCAGCTCATTAGCCAGTCAGCCTGGTATAAAAGCCTCTCCAGCACACACACTCTCTGCCAGATTGCACTTTACACACGTGCAAGACTTTCCAGCACTTCTTACCTGCCTAATCTCCCGTTGTCGACCCTGCCTGCCTCTGCCCTGCCTGCATTGTCTATTTCCTGGTAAACTCACCAGCCTTCTGTCCCTGACCACGAGTTCTGCCTCTGCGTCTCTGGTGTCCGCCTGCCTGTGGCTGTGTGGTGTTTTCCTGCGATGATGCTTAAGCGCGAGTGTTCCCACCTGCTCGCAAGTTGCCTACTGCAGCTCAGAGATTATGTGTGAGATGCCACATGCTGCCTTATGTGTACGTTCTACTTTCACCTACCTGTTGGCTCCTCAATCCATCACCTGGCTTCTACTTATCTCCTGCTCGTCCTCAGAGACTGTGTGTGGGCTCTGAGCCCAAAGAATTAACTGTTCCCTGAATAACTTCGGCAGCTCAAGCTCCCGTTTACTCTGTGTATAAATAAAAGTCATAACCTAAAGTCGCTCTGTGCCTATGTGCTACATCTGGTTCCAACACATACCGGTTTCATGTCAAGTGGTTGTGGTAAGTTCACGTATTTCTGTGAGACCAAGTTGATATTAGCAGCAGTGGCGCCGGCAGCCATAATCCTGTATGCACTGTGTGTACTACTTTTTTTTTTTTTTTTTTGTTAAATTTTATATACTTTATTAAAAAAAAAAAATAGTGGCCAGCCACCAGTCCACTCTGTATTTGGTCCGGACAGGGACTTGAATAGGTGAACCTCGGTTTCCAACCCAGGTCCCTATGGACTGAGCTACTGATGTATCATATCTTGAAAATAAAATTGTAACAAAAGCAGCTGATTGTATTTTTTCTTTTTTTTTTTTTTACTGAATGTGCCTTCTATGACACAAATACATTTGGATGCCAATGATTGGTGCCAGAGGTTAGTGTATGATAAACATTTCTGGCGCTCACTTGTGATGCTAGCAACGTTGTGTTACTTACCTTGTGTGTTAGCAAGCAAAAGTAGCTAGAAATGAGCAAACGAAAACAACTGAGCATTTTTCAGGCTGGCATAAGAAATCTAATGTTATTGCTGCTAGTATTAACGTTACAACATAAGAGGCTAGCAGACAGATACATGTCGAGGATCCAACCGGTAAATGTTACATTGGACAGAAAGCCTGTTTCTCCAACAGCCAGTTATCCCAGAAACAAACACCCTTTAATGATCCTATGCGATAAACCATTTATGGCTGGTAGAAAATAACTGTATATCACAATGACAAAACTTTGTCTGTATTCATTGTTAAATATAGGTGGATGCAAATGGTACCATGGTTGAAAGACTGATAATTAAAGGTTCTTGAGTCACAAGAACAGACTCCATTTCTGGTAAAGATAAAGCACCACTGAAAACGTACCATAAGCCTCGTAAGTGAACAGCTACAAACTAACTGTCCTGAATTACTAGCATGGTACAGTGTAGTTTTAACCACCTAGCAAGATTATGGACATAAACAGAATTGACAGAGTTCAGTTTCTGTCACTAGACGACACATGAATATAACTCTTAAAGGTAGGATCTGGAGGATTTTCAAACAAAACAAAATATAGACATATACAAATGAAATCCCGCTTAATCATCACCTATGGGCTTCTACTCATGTGTGGTGGTGACTCTGTTTGCAGAGCTCCTGCCCTTTAACTGTATTTTGATGTTTTTGTGAGCTCAGGCCGCTTCTGGGCGGAGATTTCCCCAGCCAATGAGAGAGCGCAGGTGCCGTGCCTGAGCGTGTCCGAGCGTGTCCGAGCGTGCACCAGCACCAGCCTTGCCTGAACCTCTTCTGTGAAGCCTTCTTCCGTACCTCCGGGCTCCGTACACCCGGGAGAGTTGAGCCTGATAGGAGGGGCCAAATTTGAATGTGTGTTTACAAACAGCAACTGGAAAATCCTCCAGACCCTACCTTTAAGCTTGTTAGAGTAAGACAGTTGACTTTCTGGAAATGATCCTACATGTACAGTATATAATGTGTCTGCACATCATACATGCCTGTGTGCTTACATAACACTATACACATGCCAGTGCTGAACACCACAGTTAATCTATTTGCTCTCTAGCTGAGTCACTTTGACCTGTATTTAACATGGAGCTCAGTTCCAGCACACACAGCATTAATCCAAATTAACCTGTGTACTTTTCCTCATGAACTAACTACTCCAACTGAAGTCTATCATGTCTGAATTAACATATTAATGAACTTGCTTAAGGGCATATTTTAGATATTTGCATTAATTCAATGGGGAGACATTACAGGAGTGTGATTTACCATGCACCACTCTCAGAGGTCTGGCTGAATATCTAAATAAATAACTGAAGCGCGGTAATAACCACGGGAAATAAAAGCATTTGGCTTCTGTCACTGTATGGAGATCATTACATTTTCAGAAGTGCAAGTGGATTTCAAGTCATCTCATACTGTAAGGACAAGTTGATGGGTGTAAAAAAAAACCCATTTATGGCGCTTTAAAGAGCTCCATATCAATTTTACAAAGTGGTGTTATTTCTCTACTCTGCCTGCATTTATTTCATATTGTCGGAGGGAGAATTTCCTGTGCAAGTTTGAGCCGGGTTCCACAGTTCAGCTGCAGCAAGCTATTTTCAAAAGCAGATACATGGACCTCCTCACCCAAGTTGCAAAGGTTACTTTGGCATAAAGGGATTGAAGTTCAAAAGAAAAGAACAATTTCACACTAAAGAATTCTTTTGACCCACAAAGTCACTGCTAATGGAAACATAGTTTAACCAACAAAGAACATTTCAAGCCTTATAGACAAGGATGATGCAGTGGCTCAGGGTTGTTTCCACATGCTTTGCTTTATATAAGGTAAGTGAGTGTCCTTGCAGTTGTTTAAAAGAATGTGATGACAATTTAATGGTATTTCTTGTATGTTTCACATTACATATGATTTCCCATATTGCCATACAGGGTGGTGATTGCTTTCTCCTCAGTGTTCAGACAGAAAAACATCTCCTTGTCTCTGAGTCATCAGTATGAATAATGACACCTTGGGCTCAATGTTTGTTCACAGTTCCCCAAAAGAACGCCAATTTAAAGAAGGCAAAGTGAAGGACGGCCCGCTCCTCGCCTCAAGTGTTTGAAGGGTGGCAGGCGGCGACAATACACACACGCTGAGCGAGGAGGACTGGAGTGGGCGGAAAATATACTTGGAGGGTGCCTGTGTCCTCAACTGGATTAGAAAGTTAAGAGAGGGAAAACATAAGCAAACAGATATATATTAGTCCAAAGCTGTGAACTGCAATGCTGCTCCCTGCAGAGTTACTATTTTAACCAGCAAAGCAGATTTACACATTTATCTCACTATTTTTGACTCCCTGTTTGTACTGTATGTGTCTGTGCTGCTGTGCACTGATTCATAAACATGTTTCAGTGTATGTGTGTGTCTGTTTGTGTTCATTTCAGCACCACCTGCATCTCAGTCACCTCTCTGCGGCAGATTTTCCACTTAACATGATAGAAATGCCTTTGGCCATGAATAACACATTTACTCTCTACTGTACCCCGGGCGAAGTATTACATGATCGGTTTCCTCTGCTAGAATATGTTAAATATGGAAAAAGCCAGCGTTCCTTCAGGAAGCAGGAGCCGGGGAAGCAGCATGATTTTAAGGATTGAGAAAAAATGCTGGAAGACACAGAAAACAGGGAAGATCAACAAAAAAAGGAAAAAAACAGCCGCAGCAGTCAGTAATGATTTGCGTCCCCTCTAGAATTGCAGTTGCNCGAGTGGTGAGCGTGTGGTTCTGGGCCGGGGGGGGGGGGGGGGGGGGGGGGGGGGGGGGGGGGGGGGGGGGGTAGTGTGCATTTGTGCGTACAAGTGTCTGCCTGTCCGTGTGTGTATGTGTGTCTGTGGGTGTCAGCCCATATGTGTGTCTGAGGGCTGAGTGTGGAGGGGCTAATGGAGTGTTGATTGCCTGGCGGTAAGCAGGCATCAGTGGGTAATTGCAGCTCTACGGTGTAACAGCTCTAAAATGAAGACGCATTTCACATTTGATCACGGAGCCTCCAGTATGGATGCACGTGCATGTAGTGGTGGCTGATGATGGAGGGTTAGAGTGTGCATGTGGTTCTATATCGAGCTGGAGCCAGATTTAACAATTGGAAGAGTGATATTGAGCAGCAGGCCACGAGCAAAATGACACTGACAGCTTACCTGCCTGCCTCAGTGTTCGTATGTGATTCAGTGTATAATCGCAAGCTGTTTTCAGCATGCTGCCGAACTGTAGGTTTATTATGGAGTTGCCAGATTTTAAGAGAGTGAAGGCAGACACTGTGTAACGCTGTAGAGCCATGCAGGAGAAAATCAAAAGGTGGAAAGCTAGAGGTGGAGCTAATGCGTCCCGCCCTTTCTTTTTTCTCTCTGTTTTCTCTCCCTTTGCGCCTGGTTGAAGTCTCCCCTCGGTGAACCTCACTCGTGTTGCCAGGCGACAAGGTTGCCTGGGAGCAGGGCTTTGATGAACAGTCACAGTGTAATGGAGGTAGGCCTGCCAACACACTAAACATAGGGACGGACAGGCGGACAAACACATGCATGTGTGCAAACACGCCCGAATGTGGCATGTGTGCAGCCACAGCAGACAGGACACAAATGTGCCCGGCGGAGCCATATCTAGGTTTTCTTTTGTAACCGCTTTGGCTCATTCTCACATTCATACAGTATTTAGCATTTCATACTAATTTATTCTCAAGAAATCTTAATAATTTTTCTATTTCACAGTGTCTTTAATTAATGTCTGGGATGAATAGAACCCCATGTATTTATCACAGTCAGGAGCTTCAGCCCTGCTGTTGATTTCTCCTGCAGTGACCTCCTGAAGTCATCTGCTCCCTGTGTTTTCAAAAATCTATTACTACATTTCACAGAAACATTCTGCTGCCTTGGCAAATGCAATCCATCATTTTAAATGCAAGAGTAGAATTTTTTAAAACTAACATTACTTTATAAGACTTACCTGTCATAGGCATTAGGTGAGAGGAAAAATAATAGAAGTTACACTTGCAATATTACTTAACACCTGCAGAATGTGAACTGATGGCTCAATAAACCTCCAGTAAAATTCACAAACAACAAATACAATTGCTGCACACAGTAGGTGCATTTCAACTCCCTTATTTTTATGCACATTTATAATTTTGCAAAAAAACAAAGCAAACATTTTTAAAAATCACAAAAATAGTTTTCATGAACTTCTGGGAAATGGTGCGTGAGGAGCAGATGTGTTTGCCTCCTGTTCCCACACTTTTTAACTTTATCCTTCAAACCCCATAGCTCTCTTTCTAACTTTTTGCAACTTTATCATAAAGCTATTGAATAACTTACGGCCTCAGAAAGAAATGATAAATCCGAATAAAAAAATCCCTAAAGCAGACATAGAAAGACAAGAATGATGTAGCCGCTAGTGACATTGGCTGCGAACTTGCAAGAGGATGACAAGGCAGCTCTCAATGCAGCCAATGCCACTCTGAAGTTTAAGTTTGATCTGGTGCAAGCAACTCTGTCCAACCACTGGCAGTGAATTACTTTTTTGGAATCTAACGCAGACTTGGTTAAGTGAACGCCTGTTGACTTAAGAAGCTACGTGTGTGGAGTTAGCTGCTAACAATGTTAAGCTGAAGGCGAAAGCTGTGGACCTCGAAGCCTGAACGTACCGTAACAACATTCACATCTTAAGACTCCAAGGGTTGATGGAAGGCCGACTACCTTCTTCTCTGATCTTCTACCCCAGTTTTTTGGTAAACAAGCTTTGCCGGCACCCCCCCCCCCTCAGCCCACCCTCCAGTACAATGGCGGGCAAATGATTACACGGAGAATGGGGATAAAGTGCAGCTTTCATTTGTCAGTGAAGCCAAAAACTACCTTTCGGCTAAACACACTTAGCATGGACTGCTAAAGGCACAAAAACATTATGGCTAATGTGCCAAGTAACTAGCAAAGAAAAATGTTTTATGATGGGGGGAGGTGGAAAAGTTGGTTTATCGATAAAAGGTATGTGACTAAGTGCAATGGAAAAAGATTCAGCGAGTAATTCATGATGTACAGTCATGCTGCTGGCCTACCGTCATTGCATAGGCCACTGCAAGCACATGTAGTTGTCTCTGGATGGCTTTTGCCAAGTTTAATTTTTATTTTTTAGCTGTTTAAATCGCAATCAGTCAGTAAGACGGATGGAGAATTACACGAATGCAGTGGTCAACACCATCAAAGCTAATTATCACTGTCGTGGCGAAATGGCTGGCTGAAGGGCCCTAGCACACCCATGGATGTGGTAATTAAAGAAGCGTTTGATCAATCCAAGTAATGAAGTGTCCAACCCACACACGCCACTGCCTGAAGCGCAGCTGCTAACATGTGGTTTCCATATCTCTTTGCATTTTTAAAGTAATAGCCTAATCTACAACTTTTTTTTCAAATAATTGCCCACTTTCTTGCTCTCACTCTCTCTCTGTTGAACATGGTAGTGATTTCAAACTCTGACTCCGGTTCATAAAAGCTTTTACAGTTGCTCTAGGAAAAGTTCCCCTGGCTCACAGAAGAGATGTGTTTTACATTTCCAATGGCTCCAACAGCATTTCAATTATAGCTGCAGGCTCGAAACTCTCTCGCACAGCTTTCCAGTCAGCTGCGTACACAGATGTACACAACACTGACTGTTATGTTTGGGGTTATGATAAGGGGCTGTGAGAGGGCTGTCAGCAAATGTACAGCTGGTGGTGGGAAAAAGTACCAAACTTGATTTATAAAAGCATTAGTACAACCGTGGAATAATACTTAAATGGTAAAGTCCTGCTGTCCAAGTTTTACTTATAACTGATTATTTTTGACAACTTCAGAATAACAAGCTGTAAACACGACACTGACATATTATTATGATGCATTCATGTGATGATTGAATAATCAGAAAATTAGTTCCCGGTTGTGAAGATTCATGCAAATGCCCCCACATGTTGAAACGACAACTCAGAATGTCGATAAAAACGTTGGTACACGACTTGCTGACTTGAACGTCAATTACGCAGAAACATGGTGGACAAAGTAAATTTTGGGTTATGGTTTTAACTAATTCACATATTGCTGTCCACATAGAGTGACCCAAATTAGAAGGGGAACTGCCCATTGGTTTGACAGCCCATTGTTCCGACCATATTAAACTCATTGTTTTCCGAAGTCCGTTCTGAAATCATCATGATGCCCTGTGGTTAAGGTCTGGTTAGGTTTAGGCACAAAAACCACTTGGTTAGGGTCAGGAAAAGATCATGGTGTGGGTTAAAATGAAAAAGAAAGTGACAAACACATAAGCCGTGAGCCTGCTCCGCCTCAAGCCGGTCGTGGCGCACCATACGCCCGCCGCGAGCCGTTCAGCACCGCGGACAGTCGGACTAATGGGATGTCGAACCAATGGGCTGTCGAATCAATGACATGGACCCATCAGAAGAGTCTTCTATTGGCATTACCTCTGATAACAAGCCAAGTAAAGTCATATTTTTAGTCACTTTAGAGAATGTACTGGCTCAGAAACAGTTATTTATCAACATTTTGTTTAGGTGCTCTGAGCAGTAAAATACAACACATCTTCTCTTGAGCGTCCATGATATTTCACAGTATGATTTAAAACCTCATGAACATGCCAAAGTCAGAAGAACAACTTCCCATCCCCGGTAATGGGAGCACATGCAGCAGCCTTGAAGATGACACGGGGAACTTGATAGCAAACAGTTCCCTGCTAACACATGAAACAAATATGGAGCTACATTCGCAATCATTTGGAGTGGTGTTTCTAGCCACGTGACAAATGTAAGTCTAATATTCGCTCTGCTTTTTGCTCTGTTTTGGTCTCCACCAAGTCCTGTGGGAAATATTTGATGCTTTGGCTGCTAAATGCTCCAGTGTTCACCAGCTAGTAGCTATGGTAACTCTGTCTGTTGGATCAGGCTGGGCAGGTAGCATACAGTGGGTTTTTGGAGCTTTGTCATTAAAAAAAAAACTGCCTGCTGCTGCGCATAACAAATCTATGAGAGCGGTGAGAGTGAACCAAAACAGCAAACTCCTGGGCCAGAAGACCAAAACAATTACCTGAAAAACTTGAGTTGTACTTAACCCCCAAATCACCCTTTTTTATTTAGCCTACTCTTACCTGGAGTGCCATTCATCAGTCCAGATAGTTTAGTGAGTTGCAGAGTGCTGGAGATATTGGGCATAGAGATGGCTGCCTTCTTTCTAATCTAATGGATCCAGATGGCACTCAGCTTGTGCTGCTCAAAGCACCAAAAAATACTGAACAAGAAAGAAAGAAGTTTCAGCAGTTTCATAATGGAACTATTTATATATATACTGCTGGCTCACCTAGCACCATTTAACGTTACAGCTAAGCTGAGGAGGACTGTAGGCTTGGGTGGTATCTATTTTTCATACCTTCATGCCTTCCAGAAATTTCACTGGGGTATACAGTGAATGGTGGTGTTTGTGTGTTGTGCTGCCTTCCCAGAGGCCACCATTAATGTTTACATCTTGCGCTGTCACGAGCACGAGCCTCTCGTCCATGAGAAGATGCATGCTTCCTTCTGTGCAATGATACAGATGTCACCACTGATTTGCATAAACACTTAATATGTCACCGATACATTATCAAAGCTTCCATACCTTCCTAAAACAACAAAAATCTATGAAACTCCTTACTATGTCTGCTTAACAAATTGCAAGAGAAAAACACTTAAGGATATATTTGAAAAACAGAAAAGAAAACCCCCACATAACCATAAAGTAGCATTTTCAAACTCCCTAAAACTTCAAGAAAAACGATGTGACATTGCTCGATTGACAAGTATCACTTATCACCCAATTAAAGTTACTACTGGATAAAAAGAAATTGAGGATTACCTCTTTACATCCTCAACTGTAATTTCACCAAAGCTGCTAAATCTGACAGTGCAGGCAGGTTGCAAAACGTTTTTAATGCCTATAATACTGAATAAATTGTCAATCTGTTGCATGCAGATGGGTGGGGTGAAACGGTGTGTGTATGCAGTGTGTGCATCCCTATAGTGTACCTGTGCACAGGAGTGTGTAGCAACGTCTGTATCCATCAGTCTAATTGTGATTATGGCATTTAATTAAGCCAGATGATTTCCACTTCTGTGCTAATTATCAGTTGTGTGTGTTTCCGTGTGTGTCTGTGCACATGTGTTAGGAGTCTGGACGATGCCGTTTTCCTAAGACCAAGGATGAAACTCTCTCACTGTCTGTCTGTCACTGCAGGATTAGCTCCATGTCATGTTTCCATGAAAAGAAAAACTCTGTTGACACTGAAATCCTCAAATCATCAAATATCCTCTTGCTAAAAATAGTCACCTCATGTCAAGCCATGAGAACATTCACATTTTCTACAGCAGCGACTCAAACAGAAGACAACACGATAAAATGTCACTGTCATCACTCAGAACGGCTGCAGCACACAACCGTATAACAACATAACCTCTGTCAAAGGAGTTTCAACAATAACACGGTGACAATAGAGCTGTTTGTGGGATTTGTGAAAGCTTGACTCACTTCCGGCTAACTAAATGACCTGTGACAGCTGGTATGAGAAACACAAAGCTGTGATACATAAACAGATGGAACTTTTTACAGGCATACAGTGCTAACCAGCCAAGTGTGAATATGGCTAATTGGAATAACAGCGATGTAAACATCCACACCACATATGGACTTGTGCAGTTGTGGGTGTGATTTGCGTCAGTGGTGAATTAAATGCAGGATTTCTTTTTTTGTTTGTCGGCAAATGTGTAAGGGCATTTAAGACAGAGCTTGGCATGGCCCTTATCATTTTCTGTCCTATTCATCCAACATCACATCAACAGACATACTTGACTCACTTTGGGGACTTTGATCTTGCAAAGAGACAGTATGACACACATAAGCTTCAAAGGTTCAAATGGTAAAAAATTAATGAATAAACAAAATATTTTTCCACTGATTAAAAAATGTTCAGCCTTCTCATACTATTGCCCCTTTTGTTATGCACAGGCATTTGATAGGAGTTGAGTTCACATAAATTGAAGTGGGCTTTTTTGCTGATATTCCTCATCATGTAATGTCAATGTGGGAAGCAAAATCTAGAATTTGTTTTAAATATGTTTACAAATATGAGCAGGAAAGTAATCAATAATCAATGGTACATATGCAAAATAAACCATATACAGAAAAACTGCACTTTGTACGTGGATCATCCTGTTTAATTGAAGATCTCTGAAAAATATGTTCTTTTTCCTGCTGAAGGTTTTTTGTTAACAAAATCAAGTCCATGTATCTAAAAAGCAACTTAATGGACCTTTATGCAATTTAAGGTAATACAGCTAAACAGGATACTCAGTATGGTATGTTCATGGATGGTGGTGAAGGTTCATGTAATGGAGATGAGATATGATCCATAGAAAGCTTGCACATTAATAAACCAAATTACATATAGTATGTGTAATGTAAAGTCATAGTTCTAAGCCTTTAAAAACAGAGAGAACCTGGATGTCACTTAGCTGCCGTTTAATTTACACATCATATATCAAAGTATTGTGCAAATTCCTTCAATGCAATACAGTTTTAAAGTTTGACACATTTAGTTGTTAAACTATAATGATACAATGGAGCTTAATACTCCTAAAATTCTTTAAGATTTTGTGCCAACAAAGAAGCCTGATTCAATTAATATTCAAATAACAAGAGACCATCCTGCTATGAGATCAAACTAGCAATGATACAGTGATCTGCGGATTAAAGTGAATGTCTGCCAGGGGTGTAAAGTGGGGGGCCAATGGCCCCTTTCCCACTTCCTACCCTCTAACTTATGGTGCCCTTGGTAAGGCCACACCAATCTTCAAAATCAACCTTCATTTTGATCTCAACTACTCACCCGTAAAGTATTGTGAATGCATCTTGCACATATGCAATGTTATCAGGTTGACAAAAATCTGTCCACAGACAGACAGACCTGCCAGAATACTCAAAACAGCCTCTGTGGTGGTTCCTGCTTCAGTAGGAGTCTCTAGGACTAGAGTTTGCCATGATGACACAAACACACATACAGACTGACAAGGTGAAAACAAACCAGCAGTCGTGACTAACCGTGTGTGTGTGTGTGTGTGTGTGCAATCATAGCAAAATATGGTCCAGGTGACAACAATTGAGGTGGTTTTGAGTAGTTTGCCAGTGTTTATACGTCAGTCTGCTTGTCTGTCTGTCTGTGGATGAATTTTTGTCAACCCCATAACGTTCCAACCGTGCAAGATGCAGTCACGATGCTTTACAGGTGTTTAGTTCAGATTAAATGAAGGTTGAGTTTGAAGATGGCAGTGGTCCCAGCAAGGTTGCCGGAAGTTAGAGGGTAGGAAGTAGGAAAGGGGCCACTGGCCACTTCACTTTACGCCCCTACTGTAGCATACATTCACTTAAATCACGGATAGCTTTATTGCACCTGGAGTGATCCCATCTCAAGAGGGTCTCTAGTGTATATTGTAGTTTACTGAACTAAATGTGGAAGGAAGAATGCCTGCAGAAATGAGCAGCCTGATGGCAGACTTGAAGCCACAGTCTATACCTGATGAGTCAGACTACCCCCAGGTCAACACCATTAGCTCTGTCAGCACTGTTGCTGTTGTTTAGCACCATTTATGGACTTAGCACTGTTAGCTGCTAACAGCTGACTCAGCCACGTCATACGCTCTGAATTTCACATAGAACCCCTCGAAACACTTTTTGTCTCAATACACAATGACATAATAAGTGTACATGAGGACGGTGTTAAAGTTTCTCTGTAATGATATAAATTTTAACCAGGAAACAAGTGAGCTGTATGCAGCAACCTGCAAATGATGAACTCTTAATAACTAATCTGTAATGATGATGACTAATATAAATGAAGTAATTCATAAAACTCGTGGCTGAAGTGTTTGAAACGTCTTTTAATCTACAAGACCTTTCTCTAGCGCTGGCTCAGTGCAAACATAGTATTGACTTAAATCTGGCAATGTAAGACTGCCTTAATCTAGCACTCTTTGAATCAAACATGTAACCCTGTTTGTTTTCTACGTCTTTTAATCCTTCAGTATATGTCCAAGTGTGTCTCTCAAGTCTTAGAGAGTGTGTTACCCCTAAAACCATTTTGTTGGTAAACTCCAAATGATCACGAAACATATAAAATAAACCAGAGGCAGTGGAGGAAGACTGAAACTGACATTTGGCTTCCTTGGCTAGAGGCAGAGACAGAGAGAGTCCAGCCTGAGAATTAGAGAGTACAGCAGGGAGGGGTGAGGGAGGACACCCAGCGCCTCTCACTCAGCAGTTAGCCCAGCAGTACAATACAGTATACTACAGACTAAATCCAATTTGGCGTGCTGGCGAAGGCTCGGAACTGCTGTTGAATAATGGCACTGTGAGCTGATGCCAGTGTACTCACTGTGACTGGAGGTCTGTTTGCTTATCGCTCAGATATTAAATGCCCTCGTTTTGAGAAAAATACAAATACTTCTGAGCCAAAATTTAATAGTCCACGTATAGACTTTCAAGCTAAAAAAAAAAAAACATATACAGTTATAGGAGTATGTAATAGTTATAGAAGTATTGCAAATGAATAAAGTTCTCCATTTAATACCCCGCAAGTAAAACATGGAAAAAAGCATACACCGCCGACATCAAAGGACCTTTTCCTAAATATAAAATGCTTGAGTCAGAAGACCTTCATCAGATGTTTGTCTGTTTGTGTTCAATTTTAAAACTTCGGCCATGAGCTAAGAGGACATTTTGGGATTAAGGGGTGCTTTTGTGTGCTTGAACAAATTCAAGGAGTTTATCTGTAAACACTTTTCTTTAGTTATTTCACTTCTAATTGAGAACAACTTGTGCAAAGTGACAGCATTTCCACTTGAATAAGATACTTTGGTAGTCCTTCCAATCAGCAGCACTGTCCTCCCTAACCCGACCCTCCCTTGTTTTCCTCTGTTTTTCCTCTGTCCTGTCGTCATCTGACAGCAACAACAACAGAGGCGGCAGTGGCGGCGGTGGTGACAGTGCCAGAGGCCATGCTGCTCTGTCACACAGCGATCTGGCAGTCTGTTGCCACCCTCTCCTCCTCCTCTCCCTCCCCCTCCCCTGGCTCCCTCTCTGTCTCAGCTGATAGACACCTGAGCAAGACAAGAGGTCAACTTAGCCATCGTGCATGTTGGCCTACCTCCACCGTTTGATGGAGCGTGCGTAACTGTGTGTGTATGTGAGTGTGTGGTTGATGCGATGGATGGGTGTTTATTTGGCAGGCTCTTTGACTTTATGCCCTCTTTTTATTTTGTAGTTTTGGCCTTTTCTCCGCCTCCTGTCCCTCTCATCTACATTAGATGAATTTTGTTCCACCTTTTAAGGCACGTTTTCCATTTTTACATCGAAGAAATGCCAGAGATGTAAAAAGAAATGCTAAATATTGAAAAAAGGTGTTAATGCTTGACTGAAGTGGAAAAGGCTGCATATCAAAAAGACGAGATGTGATAAAAGGTGATGAAAGTACATTTTTAGAATGCTCCTTGACATTGCGCTACCTCTGATGTGGACAAAATGTTTATGTCATGCTGGAACCATAACAGACCTCAACCTCATGCAACTGCAAAGTCTCTGATTCGACCCCAGGCAGAGACCCTTCTCTTAATCAGCATGGTGGTTGAAAAAAGCACCATTGTGTATACAGAGAAGACAACTTAGTTCCTAACAAGTTTGCAGTCATGCTAGCTCTTTTGTGAGGCTGTACTAGAGTTCTGATTGCACTAAAAAAATTACATCCTGAACCGAACTGACCAGTGTGAACTGAAGCCTGAACCTGGCCCCTCCCAAATCAGCCTGAGCTAGACCCCGGCCCCTCCAAAAAACTTCTAATGCCCAGGACTGTGTGGCAGTGCAAGCCACGCGTGTCTCCAGTGGAAAACAGACCAGCTCGGAGGACTCTCCACGCTGTATTTCCCCACCAGAAAAGCTCCATGTTGTGGTCAGGAGGAAGGACAGAGAGCCCAGTAGGGAGCCTGGTGGAGAGGCAGCTGCTGCTTGGTGCTGGGGATGAAGAGGTTAAAGAGCTACCAGGTTACAGAAAAAGAAACAGGAGATGATATCAATCAATCAATGAATCAATATATATTAGCAACAGACTTTAGCGAGCTGAGTGGCTAACATCCAGTTTAGCCCTCTGCTATCTCGAACGGGGATAAAATTATTATAATCCTGCAGCTATTCTAGACTTTCAAAGACGTTATCAGACCAAATAGATCAAATCCCCATAGTGAAATGAGTCACTTCAAGATGACATTTGAAAAATGTATCCACTGATTTACAGACGTCACTTTCCCAATGTAAGTCTATGAAAAAAGTCTTTCTAGGCCAAACAACATCATGTGACGGACCCAGAAGTTATAATTTCACAGTTTGGCCACTACGAAAATTGGCTTCAAAGCCTGGCACATCCTGGGGGCCAGGGAAACTTGAGGGCCCTTCTGCCACTGTGGGTTGAGACAGCGTTATCAGCGGTAACTGCGGTATGAGCGCATTTGCAGAGTGGATGCAATTAAATAGCCAGTTGGATGCACACACAGGGACTCACATTAACTAATATGCACACACAGCCAGACCGTCTGCCAAAACAAAGAGCAGGGAAGCTCGGATTACATCACAGAGAGGTAATGTGACTTCATTTTTGCTTAGGATGCCATTACTCCACTATATCTTGACATAGCAAATAGTTGTTTGCTGCTATATTAATGCCCTGAATTTTACATACAGCCCCAATAAGGCAATATTTCCTTGTTTTCTTCTAAAACATATGTGCTTTTTTTTTAATATCAGGTCACATGCTAAAACACATTCACATGTGGGATCTGCACAGAACAACTCTAGTCATGTACTATTAGCCACCAGCAGCTCTACTGAGGCAATGTGTCGGATTAAATGCTTTGCTCATGGGCACACTGATGGTAACTAAAAGTGCAGACAGGGTTTCACATCCTCACCTGCCCCTACCACATTATCCCAAGATGCCTTGGGATTCAAACCAGGATGCCTCTGGTGACAAGTCTGCAATTCTAATCTGCTGCCCTGCTGGTTCATCACCCTCCCTCTCGCTCCTCCACTCCACAAGTATTTATTTTCCTTCCCTGGGCCAGACAGATGGGAGTGTTTAGGAATAAAAGCGTCAGTATTTACCATATTATTTACTAGCATCAGTGCTAGCCCCTTTGGCCACGCCAGCCTAAGAAAAAAAAACACCTTCTTTTCCTCCCCCTCCTCCTCCTCCTCGGCTTACCTGGCTTACCATTCAGGATTTATGTGGGACACCATCCTGTTGGAGCCATTTCCTAGCTTGATCAAAGATGTGTCAGCGCTGGGATTCACTACCCTGACCCACAGGTTAAGAGTGTGTTTCACACACTGTGTAGCATATATATCATACTGTGACAGATGAATGGTTCTGTATCTCCTCGGACAACCTGAAACCAAATACAGACACTAATGGATTTGTCTCTGCAGCGTCAGTGTGACAAAGTCATAACAAGTGAGTGACTGGGATGATATTATAAAGAAAGATCTTAATCTGGGGGGGTTTATAGAATGTCATGCAAACAGTGGGAGACAGAGTGCAGACATTATGTCATCAACAGGAGAGAAACTTCATACTTGCACACACAGGTTCACCTACACAGGAGATAATCTGATGAGATTCTGGAGTGCTTTTGCTACACTTTTGCATATTAATTAGGAAAAACTGCCTGCCTCTGATCCACTAGAACTTCTGAAAGATATAACACTGCATTTGTGACATTACACATGTTGACATGAGTGTTAATTATGAGTCTGTGCATAACAATCTATAAATATATCAAATATATGAATGTGTTTACAGGAGGACACTAATGGTGTGAAACTGTCCACAATGATTTCAGTTACCATGGGGACAAAGCATAACCTTAATATGAACTGTTTTTAAAGCTGAATGAGGCAGTACGTGTGTGTGTGTTTCTACACGTGTATACAACTTTGTATGTGTGTGTTTGTCTGATGCTGGGAGTGTGTAATTATGGGCAGATTATGGGAGAGGCGGACGGCATGAAGCAGTCTTTGATGGGATTAAGCACTCAATTACCCAGCTAAGTCTGCCCCCCCACCCAGCTCTCAGGTTCAAACATTTCACACACATGCATACGCAATCTTGAACAGACACCTTTGTGAAAACACAAATACACATGGACGGAATGATTTCTCTTTTACCGTAACTTAATACATGACCCCCACACCTTACGCAACATATCTTTATCTCTTTCTTTATCCAGACCATTCATCCAGCTGTTACTCAGTCCATTTGTTTCATCTTGGGTGTGTCAAACATGTTCCTATGATGATGGGATTTTACACAGCGAAGCCCTCATAAAAAGGATTGTATCATTCCACAGATTTGACTTTCATATCTATCTAAAGAAGAAAAACACCCTGAATTGCATTCAAATCGGCATCGCCATGTAATAGAATGCAACTTTCAAATCGCAAAAGCTGTAGAAAAAAAACAAATAACTTTTTTGTAATGCTACACAATCCAACCAACCAGAGGGTTGGTATGCTGCTCTATGCTCCATGTGACATATGCAAATGAGACTAGGAGAAAACAACTTGTAAAATGCCACACTACATGCAAGCTTTGATGCAATTCACATTTTTACATATTACATTATTGTGAGAGTAGTGTAGCTCTTTTGGGGATCACCTAAGTGCTCATGCATGCCAACCCAATCACAGGAATAAATATTGGCATTGTACATTTCTGCAGACCATAATTATGTTAAATTCGTAAGTTATTATGTAGCAGATGTGTTGAAATTTCACATTGTAACAAAGCTGTGGTTAGGCATAAAAACACTTGATTACGGTCAGGAAAAGATCATGTTTTGTCTTAAAATGCCCAGTTTTGGTGTAATAATCCTGGCTGGAAATGCAGCAATATCTCAGCAATATAAAACATCAGCAATACAAAAACACCCACATTTGGTGGCTAAAAAAATTCTGGAAGACACAGCAATGACTCACGAAAAAAATACCCAGTTTTGTTGTTTGTTGGTCTCAAACATAAACTGTATAAAAAGAGGGACAACACATCTCCTCTTACCCTCACTGTACAAAAATGAAGGCAAAATATCCCAGACACAGCAGCTGCCATCTTTCGCTTGAGATGTCAAGTCTGTGCAGGAGATCCCTGTGCCGTCGAGTTCCCGCCCAAACACTCATCCAACCAATCCAGAGCAGCACCATTGACTGCAAGCACACCAATTGGCACATAGCTGTCAATCATGAGGTCATACCCCCTTTTTATGCATTAAATAACTAAATACATCAGAGTGATAAGAGCCACTTAAAATGAGACACACCATCTTTTTGAAAAATGTATTTGACGTGTACTTTGTTTTTTAAATTTTAAATTTTAAATGTCCCATCTGCTAACTCAAAAGGGGTGGGGTTTATGGCCTGTACTGCAGCCAACCACTAGGGGGCGATCCAGATGTTTTGGCTTCACTTTGGGGTCATGTTGTCTGCCTTTTTTTTATAGAGTCTATGGTCTTGAACAGTAGTCTGCAGCTTGGCAGCCATCTCACATGGGTATCATGCCATCCCCTCCACCTACAAGTGACAAAGTCAGCTCATATACTTTAGAAATGTTGATATGTTACGTATGAAAGGTACAAAGGTAACATATTTGTGGTTTGCAAAAACGTATACAGCCAACATTTTCTTCTGGCGACTGGGGAGAGAGAGAGAGAAAGGATGGTGGATGCTCTGAGAGCAGACAGGTGTTGGTGATCAAAGCAGAGAATAAAGAAGCAATAAAGTTGTCAGGGGGGAAGTTTATGTACAATTTAGGTGTTAGTTTGTCCATGAATAAATGCTGCAGCTTCTCAAATCCAAGTTAAGTTGCTGTTCTGCTTTCTACTTGCTGGGTACTGTGAAGAGGTTGGCCTAAACGTGGACATCAATGTCTGCAAATCAGGGTTTTCCTTTTGCTTCCCGACTATGTTAACCATTTCTGAGGCAGAAATGGATAACAACATGTTTACAACAGGTCAATGTGCACTTTAGTTCATGTGATTTGTTTCTGTAACTGACTAGAGACAGTAAGATAATTTGATAAGTTGACTGTATCCAATTTTTTGTTCATTTTCAGTCATATAATAGAATGATATATGCTTGTGTATAGTAAACAATACAGAAGACAGTTGCATACTGTATCACACAGTTGGGATGTTGGTTTAAAAATTGCAATTAGTTTATTTTTTCATATAGTTCAGCCCTACTGACTACACACTCCTCAAGTCTTACTAGGTGTTGCAGAATCAAATGCTATGAATGGGCTAGTCTTATCTGCGACTGCAGGAGACTCTCTGATATACTTATACCATTGGAGAGTTTTGGGGAGTGGCTGTGTGCTGCTGATTGGGTCGGGTAAGTTAACCTGAAATATATTTGTCAAACCTATAGATTAGCCTTAATTCTTAAAGTCTTTTCTCTCCCATTAAAGTTTGAATGTCACCTATGAGTTCTTTATCCAAGTACATTTTGGAATTCAGCATCTTCTTCATGTCATTCTGGTACAGCAATTTGTGATGTGGTCATAGCTGCACTGCAATGGTACACATCTGGCATGAGAGAGTACCAAATGGTGCTATGAGTGGACATGTTGTCCACGTGAAATGTTTTACAAGAAAAATAGTTTAAACCTTAAATAATTGATTATTTTGGCCACTTTGGCACTGGAGAAACAAGGTTGGAACACAACATGGACACATTTTCAACTTGTTAGCAAAACAGTTGCTTGTTTACACATCCAGCAGATCTGGAGCAAAATTTGTTTCTGGCTTCATGTTGAATGAATATTTGAACTCTATTTTTGGTCTCTACAAGCTCCTACGAAAAGCTTCTAAATGGTCGACTATCAATTACATAGAGTGCACAGTGGGTTTTAGAGCTTTCATGTTGAAAATAACTGCCTGCTGCAGCTGTATATGATTCATTTACCATAAAAATGCCTGACATTTGAATTGATTTCAATATACGCATGTAAGTATCTATATCAGTCAGAGTGATTTTAAAGCAGTAAACCAAATGTGCTAATGTGGGCTGACCTGACTCCTCTGCCTCTGGAGCTGCAGCCTTTCAACAGTTTGAAAAATGTTCAGGCCTAAGAGCTTCATCAATAATCTGAAAATATTAGTGAGCTGATCCAGTTCCAACAGGGTTCAGCAGGGCAGTGTGACACCTTCCCCCAGAGAGCTGGCCTGGCTTGCTAAGATGTTACTCAGCTGTAGTACAGACAGACCAGTTTGTCCAGAGAGATCAATTGAAAAGTTGATTGTGAAAAAAGAGAATATGTTTATTTTTCCTCACAGTTCATTTTCAAGAAATCCTAAGAAAAGCAAGTAAATTCATTGGTTTTGTACATCCATAATGGTTTTTCAATGGTGAGAGGCTTTCTATTAATACCTAAGCAGACAGTTCTGTTTTGTTATTGAACTGAATAAGTTCAAGAGGAAATGTCTCATTTAGGCTAAATAACAGACTTCTGAACATTTGGTGTTTAGCTGCACAGTAAGTTGTTTTGGCAATAAACATTACTCCTCAGAAGTTATGGCTTCAAAAGAATGAAGATTTGAAAAGCATAGTACAGCTGTCTGGAAGTTATTGTCAGCAGTTGAAAGTAACCACATTTACAAGTACTCAAGTACTCCAGTTTAATTGAGTACTTCCTTTTCATGCTACCATAAACTTATAAAACTTAAATATAGTACTTTTTCCTTTGCTGTGGTAACTGGTTTCCTTTCAGATTAAGATTTTACATAAAAAACATAGTCTGGTAAGTTTTTAAAATACATCACATTGATTGTTTAATTGAGATCAACCAGTGGTTTCCCAACCTTATGACTCGACCTCTAGTTGGGTTCCCTTGTAACATTTCAGATGTCTACAAGGTTACAGGGGTTATTAATCTTTCATTTTACAAAACAAGGTGACCAACCTGTTCTTATTCCCAACACTTTGTCATGCCCCTCAGCATCTCACAGCACAGGGCACTCTTTAGCGTCTACATGTGATGCACAGCTGCAACACATTGTAACATGTCATTAATGTTGTGAAATGATCAGGGTGGGTTAGGGCAACTCAAGTATTTGGTTAGGTTTAGAAAAAAGATCATGTTTTTGCTTAAGATTAACATGTTTGTTACGTTGTAACACATTGCAATTACATAATGTGAGTGACACCAGGGCGCAACAATACGGGAAATGGTGTATTGCTACATTTAAACAATGCTGACTTTGGTTTCACGAGGGACGTAGATACATAACTAACATAATGTTACATTAAAAGAACACTCATTTTGGTTCCAAATGGGACGCACTTATGTAACTGATGTAAGGTTACTTTAAAACAACACCACTTTGGTTTTATAAGGGGTGTAGCTACATAACTGACAGAACATTACGTTAAAACAACATTGACTTTTGGTTTCACATGGGACATAAACTGGGGTTTGCCCATTGGTCCGACAGCCCATTGGTCCAAACATGTTGCCTTTGCTGATCAAATACAGTATAGCCTAGTATAATCACATACATCGGACCAATGGGCTGTCGGACCAATGACATGGACCCCATAAACTGACGTCTCTTGGATGAAAGTCCAGTTTTGTTTGACCCATCCAAACACTGGGCAGATTTTCTCGCTCTTCATACTATGTCATTTGCTTTTCGCATCAACTATTGCTTGGACTTAGTTTGATGCATCTTATAAACGTGCCAAAGGGTGCCTTTGGAGTCAACAAAGTCTTGGTTTTTAACACCCTAGGAGTGAGTTATAAGTTGTACACGCATAACATATATAAACATTTAGATTTGAATATAATAAAATGAAATAAGATAAAACAGTGTATACAATTACTTATACACAAAGACCATACATGCATAATACGTAGAGTGACTTTGATTTATACTGGGAATGAAGGTAATGCAAAAGGTATTTGTATGGTAATGTGCAACCAGCAACACAGAAAGTTATGTGTCAGTTATATCATCTATGATGTGTTAGCAGTTAACTAAAGAGTGATTTCCCCTCAGAGTGTATTTGGTGGTTTTATTTGAATTACTATTTTAGGCTCAAAAGGGTCAAATGATGCAATCTTTGACCAACAAAAAAAACCAAAGATAACAGAAATGTTCCAAACAAACATAGACATTTCTGTAACAGAACTTATTTTTTTCGTCTTTCCCTCTCTGTTGATCACCTCTCAAGCCCTTAGATTTATCTTGTATCAAAAAAGTCAATAATTGGCTTTACTTGCTTATGTTAATGTGTTTTGCATTAATTCTGTTACATTATATGTCAGTTTATCAAAACTCTTTCATTTGGGTCAGACTTTCAGCTCACTTGATGATCAGCGATGCTGCTCTGTCTGCTTGTTAAAGTGCCATCAAAGACATTACGCTCCACAATGTCTCTCTTTAATGATTCTCCTAGACAGACACCAGGAGGGTAAAATTGGCTTCATTCGCACCCAGGGGCACAGCACCAGCAGGCTATGTCTGCAGTATGTATGACCAAAATGATGAAATTATCAAGTTCATCATAGTCTGTGGTGTTCACTAGTGCACTTTGAAAGAGATATGATCATTTGACTTGTCTCAGCAGGGAGCCCAGTGTCTGCTCTCCAGCAAATGGATTCATAATGACACAGAAAACTGAAAGGTTATTGTTAAAGCCATCACTGAGCTGTGACGTCTCTAAATGTGGTCTAATTGAGACCAAGTATAGCATGGTGCCATTATGAAATGAAGTCACTTAGATAGCTGCAACAGCATACAGACATACACTGGTGAACCGCAGTCATAGAAACCGCATACTGTTTGTAAAGCAGCCTGGGAGACTCCATATCTTTGTATTCTTATTGAAATCCATAAGAAAAAAATAGGAGTTCTCCAGCTGAGCTGCTTGCACGATGCTGGAAAGGTTTACAGTTGTAGGCAAGACTAATTCCTGCACATAAAAGCGTAATGGTTTGTCTGCTGTCTGCTTTCAGTTTCCCCATCATCTGTTGAGTCTTTTCAATAACAATATGCTCTCTACATGCACTGGTTATGGTTATTCTTGCGAGTGGTATAGTGACAGAGAGAGAGAGAAAGAAAAAAAAAAGAAAGATTGCTTGCCAAGCAGGGGTCGTTTAAGGGTGGCCAATCATCCAATTATCTGGATAAAACAGGTGGCACCTCATTGGGAAAGCTCATTAAAATGGCGTTCAATCTTGGCTCTTGGCTGCCTCTGGAAATGAAAGCACATTTCCTGTTTGGCCTGTTCAAATTTTTCAAATAAAGTCAGGCTGGGAAGAGTAGAGGCTTTCCCTGACGCTGAATAATTGGATGTTTGGATCTAAGCCAGTCGAGATTTACTTGCTATTTCTCTTGTGGAAACCACGGTGGACTGGTCATCATGATGGAGTCTGGTCTTAGGCCTTGGGCTTTGTCAGCAGAGCAAAGCATCCCATCTGTTCTGGGGTCGTCCTTTTAATGCAAGAGCTGTCTTTTCCTCAATCTCACAAGTTCACAATGTCCGCTTGATGGCTATTTATGGTGCGTGAAAGTTCAAATTGAACTTCTGGATAAAGGTACCCATACCAAACACACACACAAGCACTACAAAGGCCTTTTACGGCCATTTATTCTGAGGGCTGTTGGGTTTTTCTTTAATACTCGAGGTAGTTAGAGAAATCACACTATGACATTTTTTTTCCATATCGCAAATGGTCTATAAAACCAAAGGTCAGGCATTTTTTTCATAGCGATTGCTCACCAATGTGGAAAAGAGAGGTCGATTGGGGAAAAAGAGGGAAGGAAAAGCATACAGTATTCACATGTATTCATAATTCCTCACATTGCATAGAGCTAAAACAATTAACACCACCGTTTTACACTGTTGTTCTACTATGAACGTTTTTATGTTAATACTTTGTTGGTGTTAACCCAAAAGCGTTGCCTATCACCTGCAGAGTATGATGGTGCTAAACCTCAACAGTAGAATTTCGATGTCTTTACCTGCTTCATTAGCATCGCAACACATAGTATTTCACAGGTGTTAACTTGAACTGATGACACTATGATGTAGCAGTGCTGATTAAATCTAATTTAAATCATATTCGTCTACCACCAGATAATGGTCAGCATGCATTTCACTGCAATATTTAAGAAATTAAATAGTGGATCTCATAGAAAGGAACAATGTTTCGTGGATATATTCACAGATATAGTGCAAATTACAGTGTGTTTAATAAAATAATGCATACTGTAGTTTTTTTGTCATTTATTAATTATGCTCTTTTTCTATAGAAACTGTGTGGAATTCAGTTCAAATTCAAGCCACTTTATCCTCTACAGAAAGCTTATTAGACACTGGGACTTGAGCAGTTGGCAACATATATAAATAATAGTGGCAGACTAATAGCAGCGCTAAACAGTCAAGAATACATCAGTATGCAAGCTGCACCATGACTACAAACCATCTACGTAAAAGACGCTGGTAACACTTTAGAATATGACCCACAATGAAGAGTGTGATTCTTCACAATTTACAGTGTAATGTTTATGCGCTGACAGTGCACCAGCACAGTGCATACTGATAGGTACAGTGGAAGAAGATATGATGTTTGGGAATAAGGAGTAACAATCTGGGAACATAACAGTTCATACTGTAGGTGTTTTTAAAGTATTGGATATATGTATGTATTTTAAAATTACCATAATACCACTGACCAACACTGGAGGGGTACAGACATTAACAAAAAGAGGAAAAGAAACATACTGTACATACTGTAGGTCTACAGCCTATGTACCTGTTACTGCATATGTTGTTAAGTAGGCCTGTTTACAGTAGTTTTTGTGTTTCTATGGTAACCAGGAGTGCTCACCTCACAGTCGACACAGTTGTAAAAGATGATCGATTTTATTTACTCTCCCAGTGTCACGGTCTCACTTTATTTTTACTCAGTCTGTTTTTAAGTTATGGAGTAGAAGGCCACGGGTGTCATGGAAATAATAATAAAGCATTTAATCAATTAATAACTAGTTGTACAATAAAAATAGTTAACAAATTTGTGTACAAATTAATTTAATTATATGCAAATACATAAATTACAGAGTAATTCATTATTTGATATTTAAATGGGCAATAAAAAGAGGAATTATGAAAAGAATTCATGAATGAAATATTAATCCATCATAAAAAAAGGGATCAACAAAAACAACATAAAACAGTCAATAAGTACATAATTTAAAAATACATTACTAAATTCATAAATGACTAATGGAATTTAAAAATATATTTGAAAATGTAGTTTAAAAACAAACAAACAATGATTACAAATTGAATTAAGAACACAGGCTATAATCAGGCATTTAAAAGGGCGATTTCCTTTGCTATTTGCACTTCCATTTCCCTGCTTTGCTATTTGATTTGCTCAGTCATTTAGCTTCTCCTTTTAGCCTCTCCATTAAGCCTTCCTGTGACAAACAATGCATGGCGTGTAACAAGCTCTCTGATTGGCTATCACCTGTCACTTCCAGACGTATGACATGGATATGGGAAGGTAGGAATTAATATGTCATTTATAAATTCTTTTTATAATTCCTTTTTTTTTAATTGCCCATCTAACAATGAATTACTTAAAAAAATATAGATTTATAGATTAATCAGATTATTTGTAAGCAAATGTATTCACAACTATTTTTATTGTACAGTTAGTCATTAATTATTCATCTTTACTATTTCTGTGACACGTTTGGTCCTCCATACTCAGTCACTGTCTCCAGCCACTTCCACTTCCCAAGGCCCCCTGCATTGCCATTCTCCATCCATCCACCAAATGCTTTAAGACTCTCCCACCTGTCTCTGTCACAGCTCACCTGTTTCCATTTTCCCTCATCAGCTCTGCAGTATATAAGCAGCCCCTTTTCACTCATTCTCTGCCAGATTGTCAACGATGCTTATGTCTTTGCTGACCGAACTTGAACCTGTGAAGCTGAACTTGAACCTGTACCTGAGGCCTGCGCTACAAAGCGAATTCAACATACCCAAGATATCTTTTCGCTATCTGTCTTCATTAACTCTAACACCAGCCGTCTGGACAAACGGTATCATGAAGCCAGTTATCACTCTGGGTTTTTCCATCCAGCCATGTTCATGAGAAAGAAGTCATGTTGTTAATTAGGAGCAACATCATCAGAGCCATGACTGAGGTACTTTACATGATATGAGACAAAATGTTGATACTTATTACCTTTGGGAATGTCCTGTCGAGGGAGAGCAAAAAGTCATATTCATCAGAGTGAAATGTAAATGACTGTAGAAAAACTAGAAAACTGCAATATTTCCAAATACTGAAAGACAGCCAAGGCTTAAAATATGTGTAGGTATTATTTAATATGATTTAAGTGTAGAGTGAGGATTCTTTGCTATTTAGTTGGATGATAAAGAAACTACTCTGAATATTTCACAGAAAAACACTCAGTAAGTAAGTAATGGCAGACTGATTCTGCTACTGATGTAAAGAGTGGGAAAGTAGTTAATGACTGATGAGGTGTCTGAGTGAAATGTTGCATTTATAATCACAGGAGCCAATTAACAGTGTGTGGAATATTTTTTTTTTTAAATAAAAGACAGTCTTTGGTTTTTACTTCCACTTCTCATCTCACAGGTGTCTCATGGTACTGTGAGCTGCAGAGACGGAATCAAAGTGAAAAGAGCAGCCACAGTGGAAGATATCACTCTGGGAATAAAATAAACTTTGCACAAAGAAAATGAGGCTAAAAGCAACGTTAGTGTTATAAACCATCTCTCCGTTTGTTAGAAGCTCTGTTTGAAAACCAGAGTGGACATAGAAAGCCCGAAACAATAAAATAATTCAGGACTTAAGTTCATGTCAGTATCCTTTTTTTTTCTAGTGATCTGATTGGTAAGTGGTCAGGATGTTGACATGTAAAGTTAACCAGCTCATGAGCAGGTTAGCTGTTTAAGTAGCCATGGTGATTTATCCTGATAAAAAGCAAACCAGCTTCGTAGTACTGACAACCCAGAGTTAACCCTGAAGTTGCTTGGCTAACTCAAAATCTTGCTTGGGAATACAGGCCTCTGCTCACCTGTCATGCCCTCTGGGATTCGTTTGTTCGGGCTTTCATCCTGTTGCAGGCATTAAGTAAGTTCCTGACTTTTGCCTTGAGTAAATTTCCCTTGAGTCTACCTGCTTGCCTGAAGTGTATTTAAATGCGTTTGAGTTCTCCTCCCTTTCTTGCAGTAATTCATCCGATGTGACAGTAACTGTCATGAACAGTAAAGAATACCAACACTACAGTCATTAAAAAACTTTATGTAGAGTCACTCCACAATATCAAAATAAAAATATGATACAAGGAGCAATCAGTCATGTCATAACTTCCAAAACCCCAAGCAAGATATATTCTAGCTATCTGTATACTTGAAAAACAAACCAATTTACCTGCTGCTTTAGCAGTGGTGAATCTTCCCATTGGTGACATAGAGGGACACCTAGGGTGCGTAAGGCAAATATGATCCAAAGGTTAACTGTGGGTCTGTAGCAGGGGTACTGCCTCTAGTCCTGGTAGTGCAGTGTGTAATCTTTACAGGTCAACATGCTCACCAACGCATTCTCATCCCATCTCATCAAACCATGGGAGCACCATGGGAAGCTTGCCCAGGGCAGTGAATCTACTAGGTCCGGCACTGTGCATATGCATAGTTTTAAATCAGTTTTATACATTATCACAAACTGTAATCATATAACGTGAGAGTTAATTACTGGAGTCATATGTGGAGGGGACATATGCATGTACATCATCCAGCCTGGGTGTACAACATATTGTCACCATAGTGTACAAAACACGTCCAAAATGTAATCAGCCAAAAAGTAAAATTATTCCATTTCAAATATTGTGTTGTTTTGACTAAATAAACTGTTTTACAAAAATGTTGAATGTAAGACACATGTTGAGTCCCAGTGAGAAAAAAGCTTTCTCATCAACCTAGAAGACAGAAGCAGACCAAAGTGAGATCACTCATCTGTATGATGTCTGTTCTTGCTCAGTTTGCTGTTTTGTGCCATTAAACAGCCCACAATGAACATATAAGGCACTGCAGATGGTGGCGGGGGTGCTAGTCTTCCTGGCAGTAGTCTTGTTTGTGTACAATAATGCCTGGCATTACTGTGGTAGTTTATTTCAGTTAAAACAAGATTCAGCACCTCCAGGTTTTAGCACTGTGTTCACACCATTCTCATATGGCTGTAAGAGAAACATAAATGAATGCTGTTAATTTTTAATTCAGACTAATCACATACATTTTTATGATTAACAAACTTTAAAATATTCCCCATCATCAGTGCATCATTTACGTTGCTCTTCATATTGTAAAAAAAAAAAAAAAAGAAAGGTCCATGTGGCCCAGTCCGCCCAGTGATGTGGAGAAGACCCTATAGAAGCCAGGTATGGGGGCCAGAAGGCATCCCCAGTCACCCTGAAGAAGGAGAGCTAATGCTCCCAGACAGCGGGGAACGGCTGCTATCCCGGCCTGTCACAACCACTCTGGGCCCTCACAGCTGAGGCCGTCACACTGAAAGCCAGTGCTCCGCAGAGAAGAACAGGACACGGGGGAGAGGAGGAGGGACAAGGAGAGGATTTACATGCGATGCTGTTCTTTTTATGCCACCCAGAGGACTCAGGTGGAGTAGGAGGATTTATGATACCACCTGAGAGGGTAGGAGGCTGCAGTGGGCGTGAAGGATATTAATGTTTTTTATTATTTGGGCTTTTATATGTGATACACCTTCTGGTCATACGGTCTTGTTATGCCCTTCTGAGTGTACTTTCAGAAGTTTGCACTTAGTGATTCAAATGACATGACTGTAGACTCTTAGTAATATAGAAATAAATAAATATAGGACTATTTAGAGAAAAATCCTGTATTACATTAATAGAAGAGTTGCCATAATTATTTTGTTTTAAAAAAAGCTTTTGTGTTTCATGATGTTATATTTACTCTGACAATCCATAAACATATTTTACATAGGCCTACATTCTGCCTCTTCCTGTCCACCAGATGTCCTCTGACTTTTCATCCCGTACCAGCCACTCCCTCCTAACCGGTAGTGACCCCTCCAGTCCCAGTCACCTGACCTTCCCTGCATACCTGCTCACCTGTTCTCACTTCCCTCATCAGCCCTGCAGATATTTAACCAGCCCTTTTCCACTCACTCCTTGCCAGACTGCCAAAGTTGCTTTGCGGTGTCATGCCTGTGCTGTTGAGCCTCTGTTATCTGAGAGAAGGAAGCTGGAACCTGCCCATTTTGATCTTTCTGGACTTTGGATTTCCTGCCTGCCCCTTTGGATTTGTATGGACTGCCTTTCTGGTTTGACCATTGCCTACCTGATTACTCAGTAAGTCTATACCTCAAGTTGTTGGCTGGACAGCAGAGCACAAAAGTCTGTCCATGAGTCAGTGAGAAAGAGAGAGTGAGTGATGAAGTTACACCATTGGTTGTAGTGATTGATGGTTTTTCCCCATTGGCTGTTGCTCTTTTGAAATGAGTAGGCGCAGACAGCCATGACGATACCTTATATTTGTTGTTGTAAACTGAAAACCATTTCCCTCCCCATATTTATTTCACAGATTAAAAAAAAACAATAAATTGCAAAGACAAGAACGCCCCCACAAAAATAATATATATTAATAATATATGTTATAATAATTCGTAATATAATATTAATCGTGGCTTCATATGATTAGAGAAAAAGTCCCGCTAGGCTAATTCATACATAGAAAATTATCATAGGCTTAGGCTCAAAATGTTAGCATGATGGCCTATATGTGAAGAAAAAGTGTCTAGTACAAGACCATTATTCTGACGGTGAACCTTGTGAGTTATAATGGAGATGAATTTTGTAGCGCTGCAGTTGTTAAATTCTTCTGTTGTTCACAGCTCATATATAAATAGAGGAAAAGGCTGCTAGCTGCTAGGTTAATGTATTCAATGGCAAGTGCTCTAAGTGAAAGTCTGTGACTGGTTGAATTCTGCCATAGTTTCAAATTAAAAGCCCTCTAACATTTCATACCTGGTCCAGTTATATATTCGGCTTCGATCTAGTCTTGTTTTGATAAATCTCTGAACTGTGTCAGTCTGCCTGCATTGTCTACAATTACATACATATCCATGTTGCCTTACAATCACCAACACTTTGACAATTTGCCTGTGTATTTCAACAAGGTATTTCAGTTTGACCCAGAACATAATGGATGTTAATGTCTTCATGTTTTTTCAAAAACATGAAATTGGCCTACCAATGTAATGAAAAGAAAATGTGATTGTGTGGCTGTACTGGCAATGCAAACAACGTTGGAAGATTTTCTTAAAGGTCACATATACAGCATCAATTTTGAAACTTAGCCCAAATGATCACAGTGGATTTAATTTCAGTTCAGCTTCTCAACAAGGAAGTGCAGCTTTCCAAATTCACCACGTAGTTTGATTTACTTCATTTTAACTTGCAATAAAACCACAACCAATATGCTGTCAAATATAGATAAATCTACAGTACAGCTTTGTCTTTGTAAGTACTTAGATTGTCTCATTTTGGTTTCCTAGATGCCTTATTCTGATACGCATTGCAAAGAGAGTGGCTATGCTCTTGCATGCAAGGTGCAGCAGCTTTCACTGCACTGAACAGAGAGCAGTAAAAAGCACAAACCATTGGATGAATGGACTTAAAGGGAACAGGGGGAGAGTTTTTTTGTCATATGTGAAAGCTGCCTAACACAGCTTACCCCTGACCAGTCACATTTGAAATTCCATCAGTAGTGGTCTTCTTTATAAAAAAAAAAAAAAAAGAAGCAGAGTAAAAAAAAAAAGAGGATGGGGGTTAGAATGAAGAGAGAAAAATAGATCAATATTTAATTTTCTCCCCAGGAGATATGTTCAGGCACTAATCAGCAGCGACTGGAAAAGATGACACCTGGAATAGCAAGCAGCAGAGCTGAGCTGTCCTCTCCTTCCACCGCATCTTTTGCCTCCCAGGGCAGTCTCTCACTTCGGCTCTACTGTCTCTGTCAGCCCTGCGGTTCTCCTTTATTCAGTCAAATCCATCACTCCATCTCTCTCTCTGCCTTCTATTAGCTCTGCAGCTTCTTTCTCTCACTCCTCTCTCATTCTTCCCCCTTCATCCTCTGCCCTTGCTCTCTCACTTTTCCTTCTGCCATGTCTCTTGCCCTTCCTCCCTTCCCCCTCTTTCGCCAACCTCTTCGCCCAATCTCTTCTTTCTCACTTTCAATCTTTTACTCAATAACTACTTGTCCAGCATGACAGACCAGCAGAGATTGGTCTCGCAGGGAAAAGCAGAGATTCACTTAACAAAATCACTGTATGTGCAGCAGGTATCATTCAAAACAGGCTTTCCAGCTGTGTGTGGAATTGGTAATCCTGCATTGTGTGCTCTTTCTTCATTACAAAGCTCACCAACATGAATCTTGCCTGATGTGCACGTACGTACAGTACCCTCCTTGGAGATACATGGCACCGGGATAAAATAAACCGACACACTTGAATGATATTTCCTAGAGAGAAGAATTATAACATAGGGCTGCAGTGATTTCGCCGGGCTAGTTGTGATTTGATTTGCAAGGCTTTCACATTTTCATTTAACAAAATGGAGCAACCCATCTGTATTTCAAAAGCATTTCAAATTCATGTTCCTTCTCTCACTCAGGGTTTAACAAGACCTCAAGCACAATGTGCTTCATTTACAACTTGAACAAATTCATACAAATTGGGTCTTATCGCTTCAAATTACTGCTCTGATTTTTGTGCAAGAGATGCCTCCCTGATAGCAATAGTAACATTGTTTTTAATATACCAGATCAGTAGTGGAGGAAGTGCTCAGATCCCATACTGAACAATGGCACAATGTTAAAATACGACATTACAAGGAAAAGTCCTGCATTTAGAACTTTTCTCAGTAAGAAAAATATAGAAGTACTTTCAGCAAAATATACAGTACTGTGACAGTCCCTCTGCTTGGGTCCTCTGCTGTTTCTGCTTCTCATTGTAGGGCTGCATACCTTCATGAGTACAATTGGTGACATGGGACACACCTTGGCCTGGTGCACCCCACGAATATATAAGACAGAGCAGCCCCGATGTTGGCAGATGTCCTCGCCATACCTCTTTGCTTTGTGTTTTATGAGTCAAAGTTGAAGCCATGCTGAGGTCCACGATACCTCCAGAGGGCTCATTGGCAACACCTGGCATCCCAGGTGTGCCCCTGTCTTCTTTTACTCCTTCAAACCCTGCTTTTGTTAGTGGTATTTTAAAGCCCAAATAGTATCTACTCTTAATCCACTGCCACTGGCTTGCCTGTTAAGTTTAAGTTAAGTTTATTTACTTTATTAATCCCCCTGAGGGGAAATTCAATGTTTTCACTCTTGCTTGTCAATTACACACAGGTCCGAAAGACACACACATGCACAAACAGGACCTATACATGCACAAAGTGGAGAGATGTCAGAGTGAGGTGGCTGCCCTTGGTGAGGCGCCCCGAGCGGTTGGGGGTTCGGTGCCTTGCTCAAGGGCACCTCAGCAGTGCCCAGGAGGTGAACTGGCACCTCTCCAGCCACCAGTTGGCTGCACCAGAGAGGACTTTGATGGCCTGATGTTTCACTTGGCCTCGAATTCCCATTTCTTTTAACAGCCTGGTAGTTGATTTGCCTACGAAGCCTCTGCACCCCACTTTAACTGGGCAAACTTTTGCTTTCCAGCTGTGTTGCTCAGCATCGTCTGCTAGCTCGGCGTACTTAAGGCTCTTGGCTCACAGGCCTTCTCCACAGCATCCTCACAGGGCACAGTAAGCTCAATGACAAGTGACGAGGCACAGTGAGGAGGACCAAAACATTGTCTGGTCTGAGATTAGTAGAGACCTTAGATCTCTATTAAATCTCAGATTTAATAATAAATCTCTCACTTTTTTTGTCCAGCTTAATGGTGTATTCACATGGAATACAAAGTGAGCGATTCGCGCATTGTTATTAACATACAACGTCAATGCAAATGACACTAAATTCACTCTATTTGCTTATTTGCATGAGTTTAATTTTTCAGCTGAAACAAGAAAGTCTCGTGACACTGCGTCGCAAAAACCTATTAGCATTGAGATCTAGTTGAGATTCTCCTGATGTTACCGAGAATCAGAAATGGAAGACAAACTTTTCGTCACCATCTGCGAGCACCCGGAGCTCTAGTTCTCAATGCATAGAAAGAACAGAGACAGAACAAAACAAGAGAAGGCTTGGCGAATAGTTAGCGAAGCCAAAGGACTAGTTAGTAAGGCATTTCATTGACACAAACAAATAAAATATCTGGGTCCAAACAGTAAACCAAAAAAATTGTATATAGGATAAACCCATTAGTAAAAACATTAAAAGGTAATACAACTAACAACACATTCAGTAAAGGCCTGCTGGTGCTCCAGTACCACAAGACATATGTAACATGACTAGGATTCTTTTGTCAGTGTCCATGAAGGGTGAGCTCAGTTCAGTGGAGTCATGTCCATATTTCTCATGGATATCCTGTGTATGAGAGCACATTAGAGAATGTTCCTCATTTTGTATGCCAGTCTTACAGCAACACCCATTCTGGTGGTGTACAGCTCCACTTCCCCATTTCCACCCACATTCCGTGAGAAGACAACTGGAACCATGTAGAACTTATTCTCAGGTGGTCATCAATGTATAATGTATTGCTGGTAAAAAGTGTATGAACAAATATATCCTGACCAATCGCTTGGTAGGTCTCGTATCTTGTACCCTCTTAATTTTTCAGTCATCTCCCCGCGGTCAATCTCAATACGATATTGTTTCTCCATTATCTCAGTTAAGTTCAGGACTTGATTCTCTTTTCTTGTCATTTCTAGAACATACCACAAGGGCTCATCTAGCATGCCATGACATTACTTCATCTTGGTCAAAGACCTCGCTTGCCTTCCTCTCACTAAAGCTTGCACTGATAAGGAGTCCTGCCTCCAACAGGCAGGTTAGGTAGGGATTTCCCCCAGTCATGTAAAGGATTCAACATACTTTCTCAGTTAGTTAGCAAAACTGTTAGCACAGCTATTAAGGCTGAATATCGGCCAGTTGCAAAACACTCCAGCTGTGTTCGGGTGAGTAATACGACTTGAAAATTCGCTTCACGTTTGGTGTGAACACACCATGAGAGTGTATTGAATCCTATCAATAGTATAACTATTGCCAGCAATGAGGATAAACACTAAATGCCGCCCTGCTTTAGAAATGTGACAGCTGCTGGAAAGCTGAAGCCATGCTGCATGATGATGCCTCAGCAAGGATTTCGAGGTAGTCTGACCTAAAGGTAGATGCATACCGAAGGCAGCGAGACCACCAGGAACCACCCACGCTCTGCCACCTGTCGGCAGACTGATCCTGCTGTCAATCTAAATTCAGTTTCCTGCTTGTTTATAGCCTTGTTGTTGCTATATGGACTCATGATACAGATAATGATACAGATGGTGCAGGAGCTGCAGGTGGTAGGAGTGTTATTTCAGGGATAAAATGCTGTTATTTGCAATTTTTTTTTACGATACATTTATAACTGGTCAGGTGTGACTGGTAATCACACTATTTTTCACAGTTTCCAGGTCACAGATCATTTATCAACTTTGTCATTACCACTACCTGCACATTTCTCACTGTGCTTCTCAGCAGGAACTTCCTGCTTCTCATAAAAAAGCTCATAGCGTACCCTAAAGCTGGGTTTATATTTGATGTAAGGTCTATGTCATAGGTTTTTATCTATGGCTCAGTATCACATTTCCCCCATTCATAGCACCACCACCTCAAGACAAATATACAGTATTACATGATCAGGCCATATATTGCTGTAATTATATTCTCAACAGTAACTATTTAGATTATTTTATTTACTTTGTAATATGATGGGTTACACACATACTTGTAGAACCGGAGTTACATTCAGGTAACTTACCTCATCAAGACCATTGTTGGGTAATCACCATGCTTATGTTCTCTCTTTCACTGTGATAGTGAAAGGCAATCATCTTGAGCAGTAGATTTGCAGTAGATGGATTTGCTAAATGTGTGTTACTGAAACGGAGCAGATATCTTTAAGTCCTTATTGTTGTCTTCACATCAACAATTTTCTCCAGTAAACTTGTAGAACTTGCCCCCACACGATATCTCCTTAGTTGCTATAGATCCAAGCTAATATGAACTACTTTGTATTAATGCTTCTTTAATCTACAATAATGTTTGTGTGTGTACACTGAACAAAAAAATAAATGCAATTTTTTGCTCCCATTTTATGACTTGAAATTAAAGATCTAAGATTTCTTCAATGTACACAAAAGACTTATCTCTCAAATTTTGTTAATAGATGTGTTAAAATCTGCTCTAGCAAGCACTTACACCAGGGTTGAACGTGAAAATACCCGGGGGCCAACTGTTTCTCGCATCAAATGGGTTTTTAAAAAAAAGTGAGACAAATGCAACTATTCTTATCTTTTAAGGATCTATTACTACATTGAACCTGTCAACAAACTGCATGATAGTCCTGTCATTGTGTGGTGAAGGGTAAAAATGCGAAGTGATCTTGCTCGTTTAACCATTATTGTGTAAAGGGCCACATATGGTATATTTTAAAGTCAAGCCGAGGGCCTATTAAAATTGGTCTGCGGGCCACAATTGGCCCCCGGGCCAGACTGTGGACATGTCTGACTTACACCTTTGCTACGATAATTGATCCACCTGATCTGATAGGTTTGGCATATTGAGATGCTGATCAAACAGCATCATCATTTCACAGCTGTGCACTGGGAAGGTCACAATAAAATGGCACTCTAAAATGTCTAGTTTTATCAAACAATACAACCCTACATAAGCTGTCTCCAACATCCTTTCCTTGAATTTGGCAGTACATCCAACCATCCCCACAACTGCAGACTACATGTAACCACAGCAGCCAACATCCAGCATCATGGCCTGTAAGATCGGCTGAGACCAGCCACCCAGACATCTGATGCCACAATTGGTCTGCACAACCGAAGAATTTCTACCCAAACCATCAGAAACCATCTCAGGGAAGGGTGTCTGCATGCCCGCTGTCCTAACCAGGGTTTTGACCTGACTGCAGTTCGTTGTTGTAATCAACTTGAGTGGGCAAGTGCTCACCTTTGATGGTATCTGGCACTTTAGAAATGTGGTCTCTTCACAGATGAATCCCGGCAGATGGCAGACAGCGTAGCGTGTATGGCATTGTGGGGGCGAGCAGTTTGCTAATGCCAGCATTGTGAACAGAGTGCCCCGTGGTGGTCACTCCAGATACTGACTAATTCTTTCGGGTATCTCTGACCAAAAAATGCATTTCTGTAGCACTAGTCATGTGAAATCCTTAGGTTTCTGACAGTTTATGCAGAATTTTTTTTGGTTGTGTAAACCAATTGTTGCATCAGCTGTTCAGGTGGCTGGTCTCAGACAATCTTGCAGGTGGAGAAGCTGTATTTGGAGGTCCTGGGCTGGTGTGGTTACACGTGGTCTGCAGTCGTGAGAGTGGTTGGATGTACTGTCAAATTCACGGAAAGAAAATTAGAGACAGCTTATGGTGGTGAAATAAACATTTGATTAATGGGCAACAGCTCTGCTGGACAGTCCAGCACTTGGCATGCCAATGGCATGCTCCCTCAAAACTTGTGACATCTGTGGCATTGTGTTCTGTGATCAAAATGCACATTTTAGAGTGGCCTTTTATTGTGACCATCCCGAGGAACAGCTGTGAAGTAATCATGCTGTTAAATCAGCATCTTAATATGCCACACTTGTCAGGTGGATGGATTATTGTTGCAAAGGTGCAGGCACTTACTAAGGCAGACTTTCACAAATTTGTGAACAAAATCTGAGAGTTAAGTCTTTTGTGTGTATAGCAAAATGTCTTACATCTTTTATATCAACAAATGGGAGCAAAAAATGTAGAATCATATAGTAAAATGTAATGTAGTAGACGCACAATGCAGAAGAAAATAGAACAAGTAAATTACAAGAACACTGAATTGAAAGTGCCAAGGTTTAAATTATTACCTCAAAAAATGTTCAGAGTTTTTAATACACTAAAGTGTCAAACTGAATGTGTTATGTTGTATTGATATTGCAGAATGTCTTTGAAGCCATTCTGCAATATCTCTCTGTTCACTTTCCTCACCGCAGTGAATGAGTGAATGAGATAAGAGCTTTTGGAGGTAAGTGGACCTTATCAAGTGGACGGAAAGGTTGTTCAAGGTTGATCTGTTGTGGGCAATTTTGACATCGGACAGCTAGCTAATCAAGCTGTCCTGCAGATACCCAGGAAGCACACACACACACACACACACACACACATAACCAGAGAAAAACAGAAACTCAAGAGACAGAATTACCATACTAGACTTCCCTTTCAATATTTCACTTTACAGTGTATTTCTTCTGACACTCAGACAACCATCTGCGGCCTGTTGGTGGGCGTAGCATTGGTCTGGAGGAGGAAGAGTATGTGTGAGTGTGTATGGTGTGTCAGTGTGTGGATGGAGGTCTCTTCTGTCGACACAAAGCCTCTGGGGGAGAAGAAAGAGAGGCAAAGAGACAGAGAGCGAGACAGGAAACCTTTGGCCCCAATGGGAAGTCCCAATACAGCTGCTGCCTGCCTGCCTGACTCTTTCTCTCCGACTCTCTGCATGCACTGTCAACCTGTCTGCCCACACACACACACACACACACACACACACACACACACACACATTACAATGAAAACAGACAACCGCCTTTACACTGCACTGAGTATGCGTGTGTGTGAGAAAGGAAAGTGCAGTCACAACTCAGAAATAGTCGATTTCATACTTAAACCCTCTGCTCGGCCTGTGAGACAGAAGGTGACTGATCGCGCGCACACACACACACACACACACACACACACACACACACAGCTTCTCCCCTGGTGGGAGACAACGTGTTTAATTAATACTGACACCATACTCATAGCAGGAAACTGTGCATGTGTTGCTGTGTGTGATTCTGTATCTGTGTGTGTGCGACAGTATGAGCTCACAAGTAGCTCCAGCTACACTATATGGAGCATGAGCGACCATTAAATATTATGCAAAGCTCATTCCCACACATTGTGAAGCCAATCTCCCTCTCAATGTCACCTACAAAGTCTTAAGAAGCCTTCAATTAACTTATTAGCAATTCTGCAGAGCTTAACATGGGCGCTAATGAAGGAAGTATGGAAAGGAAATGAACTTAATGGTAGGAAACAGGAATCTGGGGCAACGCGTTCTGCAGTGCTCTCTCTCATTTTCGACGGGGTCAGAAGTTATAAGTTGTTGATATCTTTTGAAATGTTTGCTGGCATATTTCAGGCTAAAGCAGTAAGACTTGTCTTGTACTGGACGTCAGTGTGGGTGAGCTCACTTGTAGAAGCGCAGCGCTGTGCCGTCTCAGCATCTTATGGAATGTGAAAAGTCAACCTCTCTTTCTTTTTATTTATTTGTCTCCCATGTGTTGTTTTCTATCACGTTACAATCCTCTTTTACTAAGAAACTCTCTTATTATTTGTCTAACCCCGTTTCCATGATGCTCTGTGGTGATAATGGCCACTGTGGCAGCGTGTGTATGCGTGTTCTCCTGTTTGTGCTGGTCTGGGTGTAACAATCTTGATGCGAGTTTGTTATGAATATTCTGTCTACTCTTTCTGTTATCTGGAGATACTGTGGATGCACATACCCACAGTCTCTCTCATATTTTGCTGATACTAGCTGATATCAACTAAAAAATATCATAAGCCAATCGGAGTTGCTACAGCCACACACATGTCACTAGATGATATATTAAAACTAAGATAAATGTAAATGAAATCATTAGGTATATGCAATAATGATGGCACAGAAATGGTTATATATTTATATTCAAACTTGCATTAATAGTTTTTTAAAACTTGGCAGCAGAGGAAATGAGCTGCAAGCAAAGCACTGACATATCACTACCTATTAAATTGTTATGATGAGCCTGTTGCCAGCTTCCTATTAACACATCCAGCAGATACAAAGCAACGTTAGCATTCATCTGGACATGTGTGTCTGTCTTGCTTATAAAAGTCAGTCCAAATTTCACTTTCCTTTTAGCTCTGTTTTGGTCCCCACCAACTCCAGAGGGTAATATCTTGTTCCTTTAGCTGCCAAATGCTCCATTATGTTCACTAGCTAGTAGCTGATTTTGTCTGCAGTTTGGTGCTGGACATGTACATAGCATACACTGGGTTTTTTAGAACTTTTAGGGTGAAAGCAGGGTGGACTGGCAGAGCAAAGCAGCCAGGGAATTTGCTGTCAAGCATTCCCAATTTAATACACAAATCTAATAAACAATCTCTTAATTTGTTTTCTCTTAATCTCAAATGTTTTCCTCCTTATGTTTGTGTGTGCAGAAAGCAAAAACTCAGAGTTGAATTAATGTAAAAATCACCTCATAGCCAATTAACTTGAAAGCCTGCTTTTTAGAATTCTTTATAAACAGTGTTCACAGAACTAAATTAGAACCAGCAGACTCTATCCATAAGAGTACACTATACTGACACTACGTATTCACACAAAGCGCTGTGCTGGGCTGGCTATCAAATATTATATGCCTTATAAGTGGCAGCCAACGAAGTACCCATGAGCGCCTGGTTACCCACAGGGAGCCAATAAGTCGCCCATAGGGCATGCTTTTAAAACAACTGCGCTCAAGCCAGCCATTACTCATATCTCTGTGGCCAAACCCACCGACACTACAAGTGGAGTGCACCCTGACACTCGTGGTAAATGCATTCAAACGACCAGGGAGCTCACAGTAAGGCTATTTTTTTTTCTAGGCTGATGAAGGCATAACCCACCCTATTCTCTTATTAACTGGCTAATGCCCGCTGCCTTTGTTGGTTGAACTGGTTAGGTTTAGGTATGAGAAGTGAAATTGGTTAGGGTTAGGATAAGAAAGTCAGGGCAAGGCATTCAGAGGCAGAGCAGGCAGTTCATGCCTTCATGCCAGTTTGCGACAGTGAGAGCTAGTGACGGACATGGCAAAGTCAATGGAAAGATACACGTGTGACTGTGTCCGGTTTTCAAAATAAGGTGTTGGCCCACTTCCAACTCCCATCTTCCCAGTGGCCAGTCGGTGTTTGGTTGAATGCAGCTGTCTGCTGCAGCTGAAAAAGTGCTGCTAAAAGTGATAAGTGAACCAAAAGTAGGTTAAGTAAAACAGTAATCTGAGTTTGATGATCATATTCCCAGTGCTTTTGGCCACCAATGGGCTTCCTCACATTACCTGGATGGTATTTTATCCAGCACCTGCAAATATTCTATGGATCTACATATGCCATATGCAAAAATGTATTGGTTAAACTGAGTTGTTAAAAAAAAAAAAAAAAGTAATTATCCTTTACGTAATTTTCTCTCTCTCACTCATTCGCTCTTTATCATCTCCCCCTTCATTTCTTTCCTTCTCTCTCTAAACTCTTTGTCAGCTCCTTCTTCTCTCATTCTTTCTCTTTCTCTCCATCCATTCTTCCTGCCCTGCCCCACAGTTTCTTCCCCTTCTTCCACCCTCCCCCTGCAGGCAGTAACCGTCTTGCACAAAGTGACGCAATGGTTGTAATTGGCTGCCCTCTGCCACAAATCAGATCACAGCTGGCGCTGGGAGTGCTCTAGCGATTACCCATAACCCCCCACCCCACGGATCAGGGGCTAACTCCACAGAGAGTGGAAGACAGGCAAGAGGGAAAGGGTTAGAGACTAATTCTGTTCATCTACTGCGGTTTTTCCTCTAGTCAGCCCCCCACCCCCCTGCCATTTCACCGCAGCAATAGTGGTCATCCATTGATCTGAGGTATTACAAACAACAGCTCATTCTTAAGTGGCTCCTTTTCAGATTAGCAGCTGATGAGACGGAGCATTGAGAGGGCGAACGATGATAAAGACCTAGTCTGTTTTTAAAACATCAGCCGTCAGTTGCCTTTCTCCTTCCTTTCCCAGTCTCTCCTTTTTCATTCGCTCTCCCATCGCTTTCTTTCTGTAAAGAGAAAAGAAGCTGATGAGATCTTTGGGCCTGTGAGCAATTGACTTGAGATTGCATGGGCTCCTCCGACACTCCATCGACCCTCCATTCTCAGCAAGGGGTCACGCTTGATGTGGTCCTTTATTAGCTCAAATTAGGCCTCTGTGTCTCCAAGAAGGGAACATCCATCTCCTTATTCATTTGTTCGTCTTGTCCAATTTATTTACTTAGTTGGCTAGGCAGTGGGCTGTTTGGACAGAGAGCATTGGTCGCCCCAGGCAGGGACACAAATAACGTCTTATGCACATTAGTTACAAATCACCAATGCAAGGTGAAGGTCAGAAAACGGGGAATATGTGAGGCTAAAAGAGGAATGGGGCGATGTGAAATGCAGTCAGCACGCGTAAAGACTACACTGTGCAATCTCACTGGAGAAAGTACATTATTTCATCCATCTGTATTTGTGTATACTTCACATTTTTGCTGTTCTCTTTTTTAATACTTCGTGATTTAGACTGTTCTTCATCCAGCCATGTATTTCTGTTCACTTTACTCTGGTATGAAAATCTAACACAGTCTGAAAACTCTCCATGGTGGTGCCGTCAAGGAAGGTTGGTTATCCATTATTTGAGAGCCAGCTGCAGAAAAGCTTTGCATTCATGAGCAGATGATAGCACCAGTTGTGGAAGAAGTACTTCTACTTAAGTAAAAGTGGTAGTCCTACAAGAAAAAAAATCCTACATCACAAGCAGTAGGCGATTTGTTACGCATTTTGGTCATTTTGCTAACAAGGGGAAGTAAAAGTGCACATTAGACAGGAGAGTTCATTATTGTGCCATTGGAGAGGTTGAAGTGGAGCTAATTGTAACTACTTGATACTGTTATATAGTTTAATCTACTGATGGGTTGTTGAATCTATGAATCTAAATAGCAATGCTTAATATCACAGAGGATCATCATATGCTTCTATGCTATCTACAGAGTAATGAGCAGCAGGTGTCAACTGCAGTGAAGAAAATGTCTAATATTTCTATTTTAAAATGTAGTGGAGTGGAGGTAGACTATTCAGCATGAAATAAAATAATCAAGTAAAGTATAAGCAGTAATTACAAGGGTTGCTCTGAAATCTCAGGTGTTGGACTGCCCTTTAACATGATCAGTATGACGAATAAGTTAAAGCTGTGGTAGGCAGTGTAATTTTGGCGCCATTGAGCAAAATTCACACAGTAAATTTTAGGTTTATTATAAAGTAGGTGGATTAAGAAAAAATTAGACTTCTGCACCTCCTCTTGGCTTTGTTTACAGGCTTTAGAAAATCTAACTCGTGACAGGAGACTTTGGCCAATCACAGGTCAATTCAGGGAGCGGGCATGCCTATCAGCTGTTCTACAAATACAAATGTATTTGCAGATCCCTTGTGTGAAAGCCTGTTTCAGTGGCAGAGAATCCTGCAGAGAAAGTTGCTATTCCAGTATTATCAACGACTGCCTACACTGCAAAACAATCCAAAAAAGGAAGATGGGCCTCTCAAATAGAGTCTGACATGTCTCAATAATGACAAAGCATTTCAGAGCTAAAGGCTAATGGCTGTTGCTTCACATTCATGTAGCTAACATTACCTAGAGCCTTGAATCACAGTGTGTCCTCCACCTTACTCCCGACCTCGCTGGGATGAGAGCAGGCAGCAGCTCCGGTGACAGACCCCAGTAAGAGGCCGCAGCAACCCAAATCCAACTAACGCAAAACCTTGCTCCAGGAAACTGGAGATCAGCTAACTTTCTGTTGCTGCCATTACACAGGTTGGACCTGGTGCTGCTGCTGGCTACCAGCCTGCCGTGACCCTCAGTGCTGGGAGCTTTGTGCTGGCCAGATTTGAATCACTATAGCTGCAGATGAAGGTTCGTCCTCTGAGCTGAAGCCTGTTGTCCTCCCAGAGAAGAAGTCCACAGCAGAGGGAAGGTAACATAGAGGGAGTATGGCATGGCCAATGTTAGCTTGCTAATGCTTGTCTCATTTCTGCTTTAATAACCAGACAGAAAGAGCAGGGCAAGGAGGGGCTGTGTGCTACTCTAATGAAATAAGATTAAGTAAATCCATGTAACACTGGGTTACTGTGTGAAGCATGTGCATATGCCATGGATGTCTAATGGAAGAACTGTAGGACAGAAAGACCAGAGCTGCAGGAGGAGGATGTATTTTTCACTTTTTTTTTTTCTTGTCTAAATTTCTGCCTACCCCAGCTTTAATGAGCTTAAACATGCAAAACCTCTGGTAATGCCTCAGGATGCTTCTCTTGAAGTAATATAACTTATAATTGTTTCTTCCATGTAGTCTTTTTACACCAGGTTTGCCATAATTAAGAAAAGCAGCTGTATTTCAAGGTTCTGCTGACTCTACACGTCTAAAGGATGAGCACCAAAATTTGACTTTCTAGTTTCTGAATGGGCTAAATCTTGCTCCAATTCAAATCCTCCACACACAGTGTACAGTGTTTATTGTTTCCTTTGTTTCTGGCCGAGGGGTATAACGCACAGATCTTTTATCAATGACTTGCCATTGCCCATTTCCACAGCTGATTCACGACTCAATTATCGGCTCATTAACACACCATATCAATTTATAGATTGATGGCTGAAAAGCGGTGCGCCCAGAGGCACTGAGGGATCAGGCTAAAGAAACAGAGTTAAACATGAGTAATTTGGTTGATGGTGGAGCATTTCTTGTAAATGGAGGTTTAAGGTGCCTTGTGGCCTATGTGCATCTATACAGCGAAACAGATGGTAGTGATCAGGAGGACATTTCTACTACAAAGATAGATGTATTCTATGTGGAAAAGTCCTCGAGTGCAGATTTGCATGTTTCAAAGTCAGGCAGTGCATCAAATAGAATGACATCCAGCTCGCACATGCAGACACACACACACACACACTTACAAACACACTAACAAGCCTCCTAGCAGTAATTCACAGGCACCCACCAATGACATGTTTAACCCCCACCCCTTTGATCATTACGATAGCGCCGCTGCAACCGGAATTTCTCCCCCATAGAGGCCTGCCTCCGCTAACAGGATGCAAAATGTCACCTGGCTGACTTTACCCTGGCCTCGTGTCTCTTTCAACACAGCAGGAGGGATTGGGCTGAGCGATGAAAGGTGACGAAGAGGTGAACAAGTGTTGTCGGTGTTTTTCTATGAGCGGTGATTTCGCCCATGGTCAGAGTACGGTCATCTCTGGAGGCCAGGTCTGTGTTTTCTCCCTCAGCTTTGGCTCTTTTAACAGTCTCTATTTGAATTAGGATAGAGTGAAAGAGAGGTGGAGGGAGAGCCTGCTAGGGGCTGATGGGAGCAGACAGAGAGCGCAGGGGTTACTGTCAGACAGAGAGCTTCTTCTCCTCTGCTTATCTCAAATTCTCTCTCTGTCTGATCACGAATCATAGCCTTGACTCAACTTGAGCAAAGAGGAGAAAAGCTGGACCCCCTCAGCCATCTTCATTGCTTATACCCCCTCTTCTCTCTTTCTCCTCTCCGTTTCTCTCCCCCTCTTCCCAGCCATGCAACTCGGGGCGGCGTGCTGGCCTTTAAAAGAGGCAAACTTGTAATCTGATAATTAACAATCTGCTAAATTTCTCAAAAGGAAAACAGTCATGAGAAATGTCTGCCTCGTGCCTGTGAGTGGGATGACCTTTTGCTGAGGCTGGAATGGCAGGCGAGGCAAGGCGACTCACTTAGAAGCATTTAATTAGCTCTGCTCACGGCTGTGTGCACTGCCAATGGACAGAGGGGGGAGGACGAGAGGGAGGAGGAGAGATAGTCGGGGAGCGATGGAGGCAAAGAAAAGGAAAAACAAATTATTTAATACTTGTTCTCCATCTTTATGCAACAGTATGTAACTTAGTAAGTGTGGAGTGAGGGTAGAAAAGGAGTGGAGGGGAACAGGACGGAGAAAGAAATCGGTAATGACTAGCTTCTGTTTTTCTTGCTGTTATTGTCGACTCCATGGGGAGTTGTCTGTGAAAGCCTCGAGGTGAGCCTCTGAGGTCATGAAGCGCGCCTTTAAAGTGTGACTCAAAAAAAAAAAAAAAAAAAATGGATCAGGACTCTTACCATTTTCATTCTGTCCTCTTCTTCTGTTGCTCCTTGCCTCTCTCACTTGCCTATCTGCACACTAGCCTGTGCAGCAGTGGAGGAACATATCAGCCCTTTGGCATATTCAGTGGTTCCCCTCTTGCATGTCAGTGTCCATCTGCTGCAAATAGAACAAAGCATACAAAGCAGTAAGAAATGTTTGGATACACTCTCCCCTTTTAAGGAGGCTCTTCTGTCCTTCTCCATAAAATCCTACATTTGGGAATAGGAATGTCCGTTTCAGTTAATTTTGCTTTCAATAGCCTGATACCCATTTACCAGTAACTAACAGTTTAATTTTTAGGAGGAAAGTGCAAAATTCTGTGAAATACAAGAGTTGCTTTCCTTCTGGTCTGACAGTGCATGGACTCAGTGTGAGCTTTAGCAACGCATTTCAAAGCGCTTTGAATTTAGAGGTGGTGAAAACTTGCATGTTTTATGATGTAAATGTCTTGCCTTTTATTTTATTTTATGTTGGCAGTTGGCTAGCTGTGTTAACAAGCAGAAACATACAGTGCCCCCACTGCCCACACTCCAGTCTCCGCTGGTTAGCTTTGGCTGTTCTGCACTACACACCAGTTAAGTCTGATGGGAGCTATCCAGGGGTGAAAGTAGTTTTAAATTCTTGCTGGTACTATTAACAAAACCTTCATTGCTTCATATTGTTCACCTCTCCTCGCTTCATGCATTTTTAAAAAGCAAAGTAAAAATCCAAACAAACAAATAAAAACATTTCAATATTTTACTGTACCTGTATGGAGTTGAAAGAAATTAGAAACACTTCACAACGTGTATAGTAAAATATTTGTTTTAATGTTTAGGGTGCTGGCATGTATGAAACTTTAATGAACACTTAAAACCATGCATGTCATTTTTTTTCTTTGTCTCTTTTCCTCTTTACCTATTTTTCGTTGTAAAACACATTGATCAACATCCGCAATAAACTAGATAAACTATTTAAATATCTACTATTCAAATCACGCTGACAGCGTTTGAGCCAACCAGAAGAATGTGTGGAATTTTGTTGGTTTCATTTGTTGTTTTTGTCCTGTCCCGGTGCAAACGACGTTTTTTGACATCCGTGGTCCAGTTGTAGAAAAATCAAACATCCCAGTACAATAAATCAAACGCACCCCAACCGCTGTGTTTCGGACGTAGGCGCGCATGCGCGGTCACGTACTGCTGAGAGTGAAATCCCTGATGGTTAGCTCACACACTGCTGAGAGTGAAATCCCTGATGGTTAGCTCACACGCAGCTTGATCAAGCTGTTCTCTGTGTTGCTGAAATTAAACAAAATAACATGGAGCATATCTGCTTATTATGCTACTGATATTAATTGGGATATTTTTTGATGAACTGAATGACATTTAACGGAGTGTTGCAAGTCTCGAAGGCTGGGCTCATAGGGGACCACTGGACTCTCTCCCAGGGGAGGGGCTGGGAGAGAGGGAGATGTTCGGGCAGCAAGGCTTCGTCCAGCATGGACCAAAACACAACACGGACGGTTCCGAAGCAATTCGGAACGAGTTAAAAGCAACTAATAAACAGACAAAGTGGTGTTTAAAACTGCATATATTGCTATCAGATCTATTTTCTAACCTAAAATGCGGCCGTGACTGGTTCTGAATGTGAGCTTTAGCAGGCAGCCGCTCTCTCCTCTTCCTGGTACTGCATTTCGCCACTGAATCTTATAGTGGTACGCAGTACCGGACCATACCAGCTTACTTTCACCCCTGGAGCAATCTAGCAATGCTGCTCATTCTAAATTACTGCTGGTAAAGCCATTCTCTGTCTCCCACCAGACCCGGGTGGTGCACAGTGCAGTAAACTGAAGAGCAGCAAAATTAACTTACAGAGTGCATCAGGGATGATATTTTTTCCGTAGGCCAACACAGTAGGCTAGTTAATGTTGCCCTGGTTCCCTCCTAATAAAACCTGTGGGATTCTCTATTGTATTTTGGATTATTGCAGAAAATCACCTCTGTGTCAAACAAACATTGATGATAATTTCACGTTTTTGTTCAGCAAAATATTATTTACTAATTAACACCACTTTTATGATTTTTGATGCCTAAATACAATTGCCAGAAATAAAAAGCTAGAGTTAGACTATAAATGAACTTCACCACTATCGCATAACTCAATGTCACCACCACAAAGAGGCTGCTATGTTCAATGTGATGATGTTCTATAGTCTCATTTAGTCACTTGTTAGCAACTGCCTTTTTAAGACGCATCAAATACTGTACACCAGTAAATGCCCCACTCCTGAATCATGAAGTTTATAACTTGTAGGACAAAATGTAAAAGTCTCTTAAGCTTAACCACAGACCTTATTTCAGGCATCTAACCAAAAACCCATTCAAAAATCCACTGACTTTAAGATGAGGGAACCATCAGCGGTAAAATGCTAACTCATTTACAGGTTTTAGGACTCAATCATGGGGCACTCTGTAGACTGGCATGTGTAACTAGTCAAAAGTATTTAAGGTGGTTTAATGATTAAGTTAACCATTGATATCCCTAGTTGGGAGTTTGAATTGATGAACCCCATGTCTCTTTTCTGTTTTTCAGACTTACATAGTGTGTGCTATAGTATTTGCGTTGTAATAACACAGTTTCCCCAACTGAGATCATTTAACTTTTTTGCTTCACTGCTTTATTGCTTGATGGGACACTATATGGAAATGTATTTCGTAAATCAGACAGAGCGCACTGTCATAATGTCAAATGCAAACTGAAGCTTCACTGTGATTTATTTGCAGAGAAAAGGAATAATGCATCTCAGAAATCCATAAACAAAACAGCCAGAGGAAACCGATGGAAGTCAATTCAACAAAGTCAATAAAGGATCATTATTCCACCTCATTTCAAGCACACATAGACAAACTGTGAGTGAGATATTAGCGCTGAGGCTCCAAGAAGCAGCCCGAGCTAATGCACTTAGAGGGTTAATCACTGCATTTGTATGCAAATATGTATTTAAGTGTGTCTGCCCTTATGGGAGGGTTTAATGAAGGAATTGGGCCCAGGCAGTAGGTGACATTCAGCGCCTGTGTAACCTCAGCGGATAGCTTCCCTGACGCTATTTGTGAATGTTAATTGCTTTTCGGCTGCTGCCGCCTCCCCAGTCTCCACCTGTCCCTCCGTCCCAAGCAACATGGGACTCTCCCTGTCCTTTAAGCTGGAGCTGTTGTTTAAAAAAAGAGAAAATCCCCCAAGGAATAATGTTTGTTGTGTTGGACCATCACGCCAATACTGACGCCTGTATGATAAAAGTGTCCCAGAGCATGAGAAAAAAAAAGACGCAGAAACTTCAATTATCGGAGGTCTGACCCCTTTGCTGTCTGTCTACCTGTTGGAAAGGATGGAGTAAAATCTTCCTTGTCTGTTCTCTCTTCCTCCTTTTCCTTTTCTCCACCAGAAGAAAAGGCAGCGTAAGATTTGCATATCCAATCGAACAGAGAGCTAATCTGTCCAAATATAATTTAGTGTGAGAGGACCCTGCATAAGACAAGAGAGACCAGTCTCTGTTTTTTTAATTTCCCCAATTCTTCTCATCCATAAGTGCACACAACAACAAGAGAGAGGCAAGGAGGTGAGATGAGGAGAGAGGAGAAGGGGAGTGAAGATAGAGATCTTTCCATTTATGACAGGGAGCTTTGAATTGAGGTAATCCACAGAACTGTGAAAATTAAAACCTCATCTGTTAAAAAAATGCAAATAGACCTTTTGATTCTGCTGCAGAAGGAAATTTGCCCAAATCAAAAGATTAGCACCAATACTTGTGGATTATGTTTCACTTTTATGCTCAGTCTCCTCACTCCCTCTTTTTTTTTTCACTCTTTCTCCCTCCCTCTTGCTTCATCCAGATTTCCGTCAGGGTATTAAGATCTTACTGTTTCAGAGAGAGAACAAGAATTTGATACAGACTCTGAAATCTACCTGTGATCTAAATTTGGCCTACAACACCAGTATCAGGCACAATCCATAAGTACTTTTCTCAGCGTATTAGTAGGATTCACATTGGCAAATGAAATATTTAGCATGGTAAATCAGGACTCAGCATTATGATCTTGACCCCTGAGGGTCAAGACAAAACGACATTTCAAAAAACATAATAACATTTCAGAAAAGTCAACTTTTCACAGTACACAACAATATTTCAGAAAGCACATTTTACAAAATACGACATTTCATAAACTCCAACATTTCACATGACACAGCATTCCAGAAAGCACAACCCTGGACAGGTCACCAGACCATAGCAGGGCTAACACATACAGGCAATTTAGAGTCACCAATTAACATGACCCGCATGACTTTGGACTGTGGGAGGAAGCTGGAGTACCCTCAGAAATCCCACACTGACACAGGGAGAACATGCAAACTCCGCACAGAATGGCTCCTCCACCCCAGTGTCAAATCCCCCACCCTGGGTTTGAACCATGCACCCTTTTGCTGTGAGGCGACAATGCTAACCACTGCACCACCGTGTCACTGTTTTTTGGAAATGTAGTTTTATTTTGTGTTTTGTGAGATGTCATTGTGTTTTGACATCTTTTAACATCTTGTCTTATTTCTATGGTGTAAAGCCCAATCAGCATCTGTCACATAAAGTATTCCCTCCTGAACAAACAGTGCATAAATCCTGAAATTACCCTGGCTCATGATTGGTTGAAAGTGACACTAAACATTTATGAATGTCATGAATCTGTGTTAAAACACTAAGCATTTAGTCGGGAGTGGTGTTTAATGGGCTTCGTTAAGTGGACAACATCGCTAAGTCTGTTTCATGGCTATCACCTGCTACAGCTAACAACCTCTCTTTTTTATTTTGTGTCTGTTGCTTGCAGGCTTCCTCTTAGCTAGTGATATCCAAGCAAAGCTATATAAATGCTAACAACAGACCATTGATTTTTCAGTGTGTGTGTGTGTGTGTGTGTGTGTGTGTGTGTGGTCGTATCTGATACATCAGTCTCATTAACATGGGAAGCTCAGGGCGAAGGCCTCAGCTCGGAACAATGAAAGACGTAAATTCAAAGTGTCTCCTGCACAGAATAATGCAGTGTTGTGAACAGTGGCGTCTGCGATCTGCAATTATTTGACCCCATTAAAGCAGTAAACCTAAACAGTTGGAAACAGAGAAGGGGAGGGGAGGGGTGATGGAAGCCCAAACACATTAAGTTTAACAAAGTGGAGAAGTGTGTTTGTTAAAAAAAGAAAAAGCAGGACACTGCAAGTTGTCACCATTGCATGATGACATTAGAGAGAAAGGGCACAGGAATCAGTGTGTGTATCCATGTGTGTGTATGTGAAAATAGTGTCCTGCCAACAACCTTTTCACACATTATTGAGCCTAGAGAAGGATGCTGCTCTAGTGGGTTGTCAGGCAAGATACAGCTCACAACAAAGAAAGGTTAGATAAGGGGACGCAATAGTGTAGTTTGTGGGAAAACAGTCCGGATAACATAAATGATGCACCACATAGCCACAAAGTATGGTTGCTACCAAAGTGGACTAGACCTGATTTAACAACATTTGTGGACAGTTTTTATTTTTATTTTAAATTTCAGCCCAGTCAGCAGAAGAAAAAGTTTTCATTGTATATTATTGCAAATCACATTTGTGCATCTTAAGCATCTCATATCAGCGTTTCTAAAGTGAAGTAGTATGTGCTGACTTTGTCATCAGGAGGTGGAGGGGATGGGGGGGGGGGCGGGGGATGAGATGGCTGCCAAGCTCCAAGCTACTGCAGACCACTGTTCAAGACCAACAAATGAACAAAACTGGTTGGTCTTTAGGAACCCCTTGCTGTTTTTACCACAGCTTTTTATCCTCCAAATGTCTTTTCTTTGTAGCAACCCATGGCTGTTTTTCTAGCTGGGATATATTTGGGATGTGGCTTGTTTTTTGCTGAGATTTCGCTGCATTTCCAACGAGGATTGTGCCCCCAAGTCAAAACATGACCTTTACCTTGCCATAAACAACTGTTTTTTGGACCTAAACCTGACCACACGTTAACCAAGGTGTTGTTGAAACATAGTTTCAATGTATCTACTACATGTGTGTCAAATGTCACATTATAACCTGTTCTTTTTTCCTAAATGCAACCACGAAACTCATCACATGCTTTTGTTGCCTAAACCCAGCCATGTGCTTTTGTTGCCGAAACCCAACCACGTGTTTTTGTTGCCTAAACCATCTGCTTTTGTTGCCTAAATCCACCACATGCTTCTGTTGCCCAAACCCAACCATCTGCTTTTGTTGCCTAAACCCAGCATGTGCTTTT
>NC_065522.1:8606756-8712706 GCF_006386435.1 Epinephelus moara | reverse complement strand
AAACCATCTGCTTTTGTTGCCTAAATCCACCACATGCTTTTGTTGCCCAAACCCAACCATCTGCTTTTGTTGCCTAAACCCAGCCATGTGCTTTTGTTGCCGAAACCCAACCACGTATTTTTGTTGCCTAAACCATCTGCTTTTGTTGCCTAAATCCACCACATGCTTTTGTTGCCCAAACCCAACCATCTGCTTTTGTTGCCTAAATCCACCACATGCTTTTGTTGCCCAAACACAACCATCTGCTTTTGTTGCCCAAACCCAGCCATGTGATTTTGTTGCCTAAACGCAACCACGTGCTTTTGTTGCCTAAACCCAACCAGGTGCTTTTGTTGCCTAAACGCAACCACGTGCTTTTGTTGCCTAAACCCAGCCATGTGCTTTTGTTGCCCAAACCCAGCCATGTGCTTTTGTTGCGTAAACCCAACCACATGCTTTTGTTGCCTAAACCCAACCACGTGCTTTTGTTGCCTAAACCCAGCTGTCTGTTTTTATTGTCTAAACCCTACCATGTGTTTTTGTTGCCTAAACCCAGCTGTCTGTTTTTATTGTCTAAACCCTACCATGTGTTTTTGTTGCCTAAACCCAGCCATGTGTTTTTGTTGCCTAAACCTAACCACGTGTTTTTGTTGGTGAAATCTAGCCACATGCTTTTGTTGCCTAAACCCAGCCATGTGCTTTTGTTGCCTCAACCCATTCACTTGTTCTTGTTGCCTAAACCATCTGCTTTTGTTGCCTAAACCCAACCACATGCTTTTGTTGACTTAACCCAACCACGTGCCATTGTTGCCTAAATCCAACCACATGCTCTTGTTGCCTAAACCCAACCATCTGCTTTTGTTGCCTAAACCCAACCATCTGCTTTTGTTGCCTAAAACCAACCATGTTTTTGTTGCCTAAACCATCTGCTTTTGTTGCCTGAACCCAACCATCTGCTTTTGTTGCCTAAAACCAACCATGTTTTTGTTGCCTAAACCATCTTCTTTTGTTGCCTGAACCCAACCACGTGTGTTAGTTGTTGAAGTAAAAAAGCGTTAATATAGTGCGTTTATTTTGAAAGAGACTGTATGTAAACAGTAAATTTCTTGTGAATACGAAAACGTATTGTTAAAGAAGACAACAGGCCAAACTTGACAGGGTGTTGAGCTGGGTTGAGCTGGGTGTGCCTTGCACATGGTATCCCAACATTGAACGTCCATGACCAAACGGCGATATATTATGGGGTCGGAGTGAGCATGGGTTGTTCTAAAAGAGCATTTGTGGCTAGTTGCATCAGAGAGCTGCACAATGAAGTCCATTCACACATCCTTGTGAAACAGATGGCAAAGGCTTGGTGATGTAGTGACTACTTGCAAGTGATGCACTGGCTGCTGGTTTTGGAAAAGTGGATACAAAGGGAAAAGCTCTATTGGCAAAGCTTCTCATTCAGCAGAGCAGGGTTATATAAAATTGGGCTGTGCAAGCATGGCTTGATATATCCTTTCCAGACTTTTGTTCTAACTCAAACGTCAGAAACAAAGTTGGCATGGTACAACAGGTATGTTGTATTTGCACATTAATATGTAACAAATATGCTGAAAATTTACACTTAAACAATGCTTTGGTTAAAGCAGCTGTGCGGAACTTTTCGGTTTCGTTGATTATAGCGCCCCTTTGGTCGAAGCGGTATGACACCCACAGCCTGGTGTCGTAAAATCTCAACTGCAGCTGGCAGTTACCGCGTGCATTTGTTTTGGAGAGCAAGAGAATTAACTAATGTCAGGTCAGTCCAAGTAATTAGTGGAAACAGCAGAATGACTCAGTAAATTCTCCGTGTTTCTGTTCTGATCTAATCCTAACACAGCAAAGCTGTTACCTGCAGCCTTCGCTTGCAAAGCTAACGCTACTAACGTTAGGTCAGTCCAAGTAATTAGTGGAAACATGCTAACGTTACACACGTTAGTAGTAAAGTAAGACCTGTTCATAAATGTTCTGGTGTAGCTCTGAATTTCTTATAAACTGAGGACAACTGCCTGCTGTATATACGTGTTCATGGTCACAGTCACAGAATTTTGTGGCGTTTGTTGTACTAGACAAAATCGGTTCACATCAGCTACATTTAGCTTGCTTATAACTTCCATGCCGTCATATATTGAAGTGAAACAACGTCTAACAAGTTGCTGTATATTCTATAAATAAAAACAAAAATTACATACCTGTCGATTAGCAAAAGGGCCAACTCGGGATCAGTTTTAAAACCTTTCAATAAGGGCCAACTCGGGATCAGTTTTAAAACCTTTCAATTCTCTCAGCTCTCTCCACTTGGTGAATGCACGACCGAGGTTTACACGTGTTTTGGCTCGAGCCCTATCACTGTCCCGTTTAGCCTTCTTCTGTTCTTGTTCTTTTAGATGGTGCTCCTTCGTTATCCGCCATGACATCAAAAGTACAACCAAGTCCTTATAGATACATATCTGGTAAAACTGTTATGTGTTATGCGTTCAGCAATGCCCGTTGCGTACCGCTTACTTGGAGAACATTCTCTGTAAACACGGCTCCTTCTTCTTCTGTGGTTTAATGACTGCGGGCCGCTGCGGGCGAGCAGAATCACTTCCACCTCGGGCGCCGTATACTAGTTTGCTGACTTCCGCTGTCCGTCCGACCCGAGCGAGGCTACGCTAAATAGCCATATAGCGAAAGGCTTTTTTGTCGCTGTTGGGTTCAAATAAATATGCGGATCTTCAAGGGGGGGTGACACGAACTAGGGACAGTTTTATTAATGGTAAAAAGTTCCGTACAGCTGCTTTAACATCTGGGTAGGTCTAGTCACAAACACCAAATACTATTTCAGCACTACCTCAGTATCCCTTTTTGTGCCACTATCCCAGCAGGAAACTCAGCAATGTTTAGAATATAAACAAATGCTTTTTGTGCCTCTTTCCCCGCTCTAAACACAGCAATGGGTCACTACAAACACCCACATCTGGTGGCTAAAAAGCCACTGGGAACACAGCAATGACTCACTATATCTTGACTGGCTTTGTTGTTTTTCGGTCCCAAACAGTGGCCTGCAGCTTGCCAGGTGTCTCATGATACGTGTGAAACATGCAATTTTAACATATTTGTGATTTGCAGGAATGTACCATGCTAAAATATTCTTCTGGCAACTTGCCTGCCGCTTCTCTGCATTTCCTAAAAGTTTAAGTATTACTGAACAAGACAGTTTGCAAATGGAAAATGACATGAATTGATTTGTAAAAGTTGAACCTTCATAAGCATATTCACTGATAGTATTAATTCCATTGAAATGAATTAATTTCAGTAAGAAATTTCCCGGGTATCAACGCTGCTGTCATTAAACCCTTAGACCGCTATGTGACTTAATAACTCCTTTAAAACCTAGACAAATAAAAATGTGTCTAATTAATAGCATATGCAAAATAGGAGCTGTATCTAATTAAGTCTTAGGCACAATCTGTACAAAACTGAATTTTTTAGGCATGTCAGATGGTGCGATGAATGCCAAATGCATTATAGTACTGCAATGTAAATAGAAAAAAAAACAGAAGCAAGCAGAGACATATAATCAACCTGCATCATCCATCTGTGCTGGAAAAGTAGTAGCAGTGTTTGTCCCTCTGGGTCATATCAACAGTCACATTGTTACTGATACTGTCCAAATTTTGGATAGGAAAAGCAGTAATGTAAATTAATGGTTGTAAATATCCTCAAATGTTCTAGACACAAAATATTTGGCATTCTGCATATTCCACATACACAGCCCAGAAGTCCTTATTTCCATCACAAGTTAAACAGGTAGCTAATACGCTTTTTACATTATGGTCATCAGCTCACATCAGAGAGCCAATATTTTCCTCAATATGTGACATCTACAATCCTACAGGTTGGGGATGTGAAATCTGAATCTGGAGCTGACCGCTGACTTCATCAGCATCCTCTCCAATCTTCCCTCCCCCCTTGTTCCCGCTGAATGTGGAGGACAAACGCGTCACGGCACTCATAAGCCTTTTTAATCAGCGTGAGAGATTGCCCACATATCTGTTAACTCTGTCACTAATGGCTATTCTTCCTCATTAGGGAATGCTATCGCTCCTCTCCCTCCGCCACATGCAGGCGTGATCAATTCTTCTATCATTTAGGACCAGATCAATCTCACTGCCCCTCTTCCTTTTTAAACTTCAATATCTCCTCCTTCCATCATGATGCATTGCAGCATCTAATTAGTCACACAGCCTGGGGAGTGGAACTGGAGCAGGGGAACCGGTCTGTACATTCAAGGTGGGCTCCGGTTGTATAGATAAGTCTTCATTAAAGAAGCTAATCCCATATACCCACACAAAGTATAAAGGGCAGATAGTTAAGGAAAGTCTCTTGCTGGAAATTTAAAAATATCCCTGGATACTGACAGTTTGAGATTCACAGCAGTTATTTCGTAGTGTTGCAGTGTGTATTGTCATTTATTTTGTGCTCTTCCTTTCCCACAACATGCCTCATATTAAGGCTGCACAATTAATCGAAATATTATCGAAATTGCAATATGGCCAAGTGCAATGTCCAAATTGCAGGAGCTCCAATTTTTTGATAAAGGTAAAATGAATCATAGCATACCATTATAAATAAAGCATCGTGGTGCTACAGAAAGGCCCCAGCCTAAAAATCATATTCCAGACATAAGGGAAGTGCTTGTGTGGTTCAGACCCCAACAAAAACAACATCATCATTTTTATTTATTCTTTTTCAGTGAAATAAAATGCAAACATTAGAATATCCAGTTACTTTTTACCGTCATTACATATTGGCCTATAGCGTACAGTGGCTGACAAGGGCAAACATGCTGCAAATAAACACAACATAGGCAAATGAAGAAATATTTTATCTAACTTGGCGAAACAAGCACAGCTTTTAGAAAACACTCACCAACATGACAGCGCACCAAAACATCAGCTCGATGACAAACGAAAAGCTCATGCAGCATTTAGCACACTGGAGGAGGCTCAAAACATAAGGTAAACTGTTTCCAGGGAACACTAAGTGTGGCCTAATCGTTTTTTGGCTTACTTTAACATTGTAATAACAAATCAGATATTATTTTAAATGTGCTGTTAGCCTAGCATTAGCTTTTTGGGTATTATTAGACTACCAAACCAAATAATGTGACAAAATACACACAGTTAATAATGAAACAAGCTAATGTTATGTTAGCTGGCTATAATGTTAATAGTTACTTTCAGAACCCGTATAATGGGACAAGCAGTAAAACTAGCGATAGGTTTTGCTGACATTACTAATACAATGGAAATAATTTGCTTAATTTGTTGATCAGCTATTATTGAGGTAACCATAGCTGGGGATCTATAAATTATCTAATCTCGATTTGAAGGATAGGCTACTAACTCTAGTTAGATAACTCTGTTTATGGCACTATTCATTTGTTTGAATTGGCAGTGTAATATATTACAAAAGGCTAATGCTAGGTTAAGAGCAGATCTGCAATCTGCAGAAAAATTTGAGACAATCAGGAGTCTGGCTGATGAGGGCAAGGTAGGGCTGAGCGGGGCAGGCAGAGGAATTGGTGGCTGGACAGTCCAATTGGGTAGCAGGAGACGGAGAGGAAGCGAGTCATGGCAGGTTTTCTGGTAGAGCAGGCGTAGAGAATCTGAGACCGAGAAAATGTAGCCAATACTCAAAAAACACCAAAAATGCAAACAAGCAAAAATTTCTCAGAAAGAAGGCCTTGACGTCTGTACCACATGAGAGACTGAAGACCTAATGAGTTAGGTCTGTCAGCATTGTTGCTGTTGTTTAGCGCCGTTTATGGAGTTAGCACTGTTAGCTGCTAGCCACCAGCTTAGCCACCTCCATGCCGAGAACTGTGTGCAGACAACTCATACACTCTGAATATTGCCCCTTTAAAATAAGCCAAAACATGTGGGACTTATATTTTAGGGCATTTTCCAACACCAACCAATCTCCCAAGAACAGTGCAGAGCTTTAAAGCCAATTTTACATAGTGGCCAAGAGTGGAATTACTTTTTGACTTGTTCTACAGACTTACATTGTGAAAGACACGTCTGTAAATTAGTGTATAAACTTTTTTTTTCAAACATCACACCCCCTGTAAAATGAGGGATTTTGTCCATTAGGTCTGATAAGATTTCCAAAGTCTCGAAGAGCTGCACAATTCAATCATTCTTCTCTATTGGCGTTATTGGAGGGCTATTCATGCCCGACTGAGCAACTTTCGTGGAATGAATGAGCGGGGGCCCACCTCTAATGCTGTATCCAGTTTTCTTCATATAGCCATGACACCAACACAGCTGTCAATCACTTTGTAGTGTTCCCTGGAAGCAGTGTCTGTTAAGTTCTGATTTTTCCAAATGTTATGCATCTACATGCATCAAATCGATGTTTCCTCATGTCGTCAAGTTGGTGAAGATGTTTGTTTGCATGTGTTGTGTTGATTCACAGTGTTTTTGCCCCTTGTCAGCCACCGTAATTGAGGTTACTGTCAGTACAAATGAACATATCTTCTGCTTCCATGCTGCAAACATCTTGTCACTAATCAATAATTGTCATTTATTGAGTTGTTAAGTTCTTAACCTTAATTAACTTTTTGTGTAGTGTGAAACTGCACATTTGGTGAGATTACTTCATCTGTTTCCAATACAAATTAACTTGCTTCTAAACTCAAATATCTGGTGCAAAAAATATATCAATATATTGACACTCATTTGTAAAGAAACAACCAATCATCATTTCCCACTGGCATGTAGAAAAAACCTACCACCACAAAATAAAATGTGCCAAGATATGGCATTACAGTTTTAAAGTGGATGTTTCCTTTAAGAGTTTGATAAAGGCTTATCCTTTGTGTGAAAGTGAATGAAAGTACGGATGGGCAGGCTTTTAGCAAGGGCATTTGGGAACCATTGTTTCCTGAGCGTTTAGCTCTGTTATAAGGTCAATACAGCTATGAAAGCTTTAGAGACACATAACACACTTATAAAACCTGAGTGTAAAGTCGTGCCTTGCAGCATAACAACAAAGCAAAAAGTCAAAGCTCTGTATAGTAAGAAATCCACTGTAAGTAAGAACAAAGCGAGCAGTGCATTAAAAGGTACATTGAAGGGGTTTTTTTTTTTCTCAGGAGGTGACGCCAATTTCATTTGGAATGATAATTAGACATATTGTTTTGATGACTGTTTAGTCTGGCTGATGTGATTATAACTTTCTCCCTTACAGCGCAGAATCTATTAACTGGTAGCACAAGGTTAAAAAACAGCACTTGTCTTTATGATATGCAATACACAGGGCACAGTTCTTTGAAATATTACACCTGATAAGGGTGGGTTTAATTATTATTTCTATTTCACTGCTAATGCAAAATGTTGCTGAATTTACTACAAAGGTGGCAGCTGCTAATAGATGAACAGCATTTTATTTTTTCTAAAAATCAAAATTAATTCCATTTACACCATTTATTGATGTAACCTGTCTTGCTCTGCCTCCTAACCTTTAGCAGGAGAGTACTATAGGTGACAAAAAGCTGCTGTTACCTCTCTGCCATTCTCCTCACCATCCCACTGTAGTGTAGAGATGGAGGTGAAGAAAGAGGATCGTGAGGTATTATTTATTAATAGTCAGTCTCCCCAAACCTCTGTAAAACATCCTGTTGAGCTCCCTGAGGTGAGCGCTCAGCTTCAAAGCAATTAAAACCGAGGCTATGAGAGTGGGTAGAGGAGCAAAAGAAAAATGGAGAGAGAGGGAGAAGGAGAAAGAGAGAGAGGCCTGGACAGCCACAAGGCCAGTGGGTTTGGCTGGCTGCACAGTCAAATACTGTACATTCAGCTTTTATGCCTGGGAGGACAGGGGCCCTGAGCGGAATCACCTCCCCATGTCAGGGATTCCTTGTCTGAGTTTAAAGCCCCAGTGAGCCTTGGGACAGGCCAGCACCTCTCTAAGGGATTATGTAACCATAATAAGCGAATGTAGTGATCCTCTCCCTTTCTGTCCCTCTGAGTCATGTTAAGATATTGCAGCAGAAGGGCTGAAGAAGAAGTCCTCTTGATGTCTGGTTTAACTTTCTGTCAAAAACACTTTACACTTTGGAGCGATATTTTAATCAGGTGGATTGGAAATGCTAAACAGCTGCAGGTGTGAATGCATCCAGCTCAAATGTTATCATTTGATGGAATGAGCGCTGTTAGTGGTTGTCAGCTTCATAGATGGGGGTTAGAGGGGGGCCGCTACACCAACTACTAGATTAAGGACACCATTATCAGCGTATTAAATATCCAGGTTTATTTTTACACGTTGACCAAGGAAGTCAAGAAAGTCCACATGTGGAAATGGTTTGGATAGTGGATGGGACTTTTGCCCAAAAGACTTGGGTCTGTGTCCCATGTGAAAATAAAACTGTATTAAGTAATTTTAACGACATAACTTATGTGACGTGACGGTAATATTACATCACTAGCAAACACACTTATTTTAACCCAAATCATGTTTTTTCTCAACCTAACACATGTATTAATCTAACATAAGTAGAGGTGAAAATGCTCCAGACCCCAACAGGCATTTAATGGCCCGATAACGACGCTCTCAATCTACTAGTTGGTATTGCAGGACCATAGACTGTAGCCACGCAACCACCCTAACATCACCCATTGGTTTGTGGACTCCAGCTAGGGTGCCTCGGGTTTAGCATTTTTGCTGTCACCATCTTGTTTCTTTGGAGCCAGAAGTGACCATATGTGGACGAAAAGGTGGAGATAAACCCAACGCTAGCTGCTAGCTTAGTTAGCAGGGTGCAGTTACAGCTGTGGTTAACTGTGAATATGCTAATGCTAATTAGCAAGCGTAAAAGGTTGAAACCATTAAAAAAAATTACTTATTGGAAAAACTGAATATCTGACTCCTTAGAGGGTCTTTTAGTACAACCGAACGCTGAACAAGACTTAATTAGGTGATCAGAACATTACAGCTGGTTTCATTTGGGGGTTGCCACTTGAGCAGGACCCTGCTATATCTACGGTACAACGCTGATAACCCCTAATAACCTCCATTTAATCAAGTGACAACATTTAAAATTAGTATATGTTGTATGTTTGCCCTGTGATAGACTGACTGCAGAATGTTTACCTGCCCACTGCTGCATGCTGGGATACACTCTAACCCCTAGCAGACTCCAAATAGGAATGATTAGCATAACAAAATAGATGAGTATCCAACAACATGTTTGCTTAAAGCAGCCAATAGCTATGAGCGTCTCTATATAATTCCACCTCCTAAAGCATCACTCTTACATGCAGGAACAGTCACCAACCTCCTCACACTGTATCCAAAGCCATTCTACTCATAAACCATAAACCTCATAAACCAGCATGACGCAAGGTTATGCCTATAACCATCAGCAAGTGCTGTTAGGCATCATAAAGGCAGCTTAAGTGGTCTTTAATAAAGGTAGGTTTTACATGCCTCTCGGGCATTTTCTCATAAAAACCTGAAAGGTTTTGGCGAGTCATTCTCTCTTATGAGCCTGTAAAATCGTAGCATCCTCTCCTGACCACAATGACAATATGAACATCTTAAGCCGAGGTTCCAAGAGCCTCATAACCCTTGCATAATTGCCCTCAGATGATGCTCTGTCCTGGTGTACCCTCTTGATGCAATTCTTCTTATTTCTCTTTTCATTCCTGTCTTGTCACTCGCCATCTATGATTATATGTCATAAGCTTGATTCGATCAGAAGAGAGAAACAGGGGAAAGAGAGGATCTGTGAATAACTTATGAATGCTCCCTCCTTGAAATTGAGGCATTATGATACGTATATTAGTTCCACTGCTTTGCCATTCTGTGCCCATCGTCAAGGTGGGTTATGCAACTGAACAGGCTTAGCAGCTATTCTGGGCAGAAAGGCTGTGTTTTCCTCAGAAGCATGGAGGAGATGCCTTGTCTCCAGGACAGAAAAAGACAATAAAAAGACACAAAAAAGGACCTGGAGTGCAGAAGAGTTGGCTACCACTTTTGAACAGGAGGTATTGAAGAAGACAATTATTTACTTGTAACTGGAGGGGACACTGAGTACACATCCATCCATTTTCTGTTTATTCGGGTCCAGGTCTCAGTGGCAGCAGGTTTAGTAAGGTAGCCAGTAGATCCTCCAGCTCTTTCTGGGGGATCCCAAGGGGTTCCCAAACCAGACAGGATATGTAATCCCCCCAGTGTGCTCTAAGTCTGCCCCAGGTCTCCTCCCAATTAGACGTGCCTGACCATTCTTCCACAGAAAGGCATTCAGGAGGTAGCCGATCATTTGCCTGAACCAACTTGCAGCAGTTCAATTCCGAATTCCTTCCAGATATCCCTAAGGGTGAGCCCAGACACCCAGTGTAGGAAGCTTATTTTGACCTCTTGATTCCACAGTCTCATTCTTTCTGACACCCATAACCTACGGGCACTGTCCTAGACCGCAACCTAGAGAGGGCATTTAAACTAAAACAGAACAGCAATATCCACATCTCATCCACCACTGTCCCCTTTCCTCTGCAGAGATTTTTAGCTACCTCAGTGACCTCTGCCAGAAAGATAGGCGATGCTTCCACCTAAACCTTCAGTTCTGCCTCCTCCACAGAGTGTGTGTGTGTGTGTGTGTGTGTGTGTGTGTGTGTGTGTGTGTGTGTGTGTGTGTNTGTGCGTGCGTGCGTGCGTGCGTGCGTCAGGTTAGGAGTTCTTCAAAGTGTTCCCTCCTCTGCTTGGGTATATCCTCAGTTGAGATCAGCAGTTCTCTCTGCTAAGAAGAGCCTAGGCAAGGCCCTGCCTCCACTTCCTTTGTTTGAGCAATTGCCAAAAAAAGTCTGTCTCCATGGCGCCCAGCAGACCTTATCTACATTCAAGTTATTGCTTCCAGGACTACATTCACTGAAGTCTTTCTGGCCTCATACCTGGAGATCCTCCTGGGCTATCCAAACCTGAAAGGCCACCTTTTTTAGTTTGATGGTGTCCTCAATAAGCAGCAGGTTTTTGATGTTGGGCCACATGGTCAGTAGCACCCCAGGAAATTTTTCATAGGGGTGGCTACTTGGGGGCCACTGAAAATCTTGGGGTAGCAGACCAAAACCAAAAGCCATAACTGAATTTCAGGAATTCTATCATGCTGTTTTAGTATAAAGGCTATTAAAACTATGTCAATATGGAGAGTTAAGGAATCGCATTCAGATATACTTTGGTTTATTATTTTACAGTCAATATTACTGATTATGTGATGTGTATATAATAGTACAGTTAACATTCTGGTTGTTCTTTTCCTTAAAAAGACAAATATGCAGCTTTAATTTGAAGGGGTACATTGATTGTAAGGCAAAAAAGATATCTGGAGGTGAGAGTTCAAGAGATCCCTTTAAAAATGGACATGCCATTTGTTCTCTCGAAAAAAATTGCCTAAATTCGGAGCATAATTTAGCTCTCTTTTAGACAAGCTATTTTGTATTACCTAGCTTAAAAAAAGGAGTAGCTGGGAGCTCTGAGTAGCCATGGCCTGAAGGTTCATAATGCATAATATATTCAAAGATAATTTTGTGTTTTTTTTTTTCAGTTTACTTGTGCAATGATGCAAGATGTTAATATATCTCAAAATGTATATTTGGTGTCCATTGGAAAATATACACAATGCATTATTTAGCAACTAATACTCACATCCAGCACCCCAGTGTCCGGTATATTTCCCATTGGGTTATATTTATTGAATTTACTGGAACTGACTACAAGAGTAGGCAGGTTTAATTCAGCTGATCTGAGATATTTACAAATTTGGATTTCACATGGAGCTTGACCTGTAAAAGCCCACCATGAAGCATTTACGTCTGGAATTGAATAATCAGCACCAAGTGTTTGCCTAATGAGCACCAAAGGGATATTCAAGGGATGGCCAGAATCATTCACTTGCCATTCGTGTTTAGCCATTTGTGCATACCTTGCAAAGCTCACCGGTGTCTCTCTCTGTATACAGCATCCTTGTATCAACTAACATGATAGCAATGCTCTCAGATCCTCATGTTGCTTTGTCTAAATTTAAATTGTAAAAGGTGCCAAAGACCAAAACCTAACTATGTCTTCCAGTCATAAATAAACTGTGTAAGCATCACTACACACATAAGCAACATCAAACAAACAAATGAATAAATGAAGGACACTAAGCTACAAAGGGCTTAAAATCAGAGGATTATTGAGGTGCTCTGGACTGAAAGCAGACTATTTGATGCATTCAGTGATGAAATATACCTCACCTTTCAGAGCGATGAGAGCCTGTGTTAAGAGAAAGCTCTGTATTGCAGTCATTTATGCAGGCACACTTTTATAGCCTCTCATACCTATGCTTTCATGAATACCTCAAAGAAGGAATGTTATATGCACCAAAGTCCTGGTTTAAAATCTTCAAATAACCAAAGGAATGAAAGGCAAAGTGACTGGAAGGTAAGCAGAGGGATATGCTTGTTTTCTTCTTTTTTTTTTCTTTCTGGGAACTCTTGACAACAGCGCGACCTGGCCGTGCGGGTTGTACAAAGATAAGTGTGAGGGTCACAAGATACAATCTGTGGGTCCATCAGTCAAAACACACTTGCCCGCTGCTGAGGTTTACTTCCCTCCATCCTTTCCTCCGCCTGATTCCTCCCTCCTGTCCTGCAGCCTCAGGAATATTAAATATGCGAGCTGTCCCCACTGCAGATGCACCGCCATTGATTTTGTGTCAATCTCCCAGGCCGCAGTAACTTGATTTGGTATCAGTGATGGCTAAATAAGACTTCTCCAGGCAGGAGCAGGGAGAAGAGAAGTAGAAGAGGTTAGCAAGTATCTCACTCAGATTATCCTCATATTCACAGGTAGGTTGATATATATCAATTATAGTAATCCTAGCATGGGATCCTGTACTGGTGTTGTCCTCTGTAGACATCAGAGCCTGACTTTACAAGACATTTAAAGAAGTATAATACATAGCGTTGTCTCCTTTTCTCTTTAAGTCAGGAAGTCTTTTAAAAAGCCTTAGAGTATTGAAACCGCAGTATTAAACCTGACGATTGAAGTGTTTCTTTAATTCTTTATCATTACACAGTTGAGCTAACAGGTCCGGGCCACATCCCATCGGGTTTCTTTAGCATAAGTTACATTTTCTTAAAGCAATATTCGTCATAACTGATTCTACTCTAATGAGGATTGCAACCCCCTACAGTGCTGAGTGCTTCACCAGCAATGAGCTTAATGCAATTAAGGCTGCAGCCCTCTCACGGAGCTTCAACTCTGTGAGTTTGCAGAGCCGCGTCTTGAATGTGGACAAAGCCAGATTAGCAGAATTTGAGCACAAGAGGCACTTCCACTGGAGGCTGTTTGACTTGTTTTACTTGCCATCAACTTTGTTTGATTTTTTTAAAAATTACTTTTACTTGAAAGTGTCACAAAAACTGGTGAAACACAATCACATGTGAGAATCTGCAAGCAAAGTGTTGTAGCTGCAGTGATACTGGAGGGTTTTCCTCAGTTTGTCTGTGTGTGGGGGCGAACGAGAGGATGCAAGAGAACTGTCAGCTTTTGAAAAACAAGCATGAAGCAACATTTCATTTGATTTACAGTGTGTGTCCGCTTGTGCATATGCATAGGTTTGATTTTTATGGGAAGCAACATATAAACGACAGAGAAATGTGGTGCTGTTATCTGCATTGTAAAGCTGCATTGTGATTCACCATAAACCCAAACAGAGGCTCTGTGTTTTTTGCCATATCACTGGCAGCGCTCCCACCTTCCTGGTAGAAATCCCCCCACGACACGCGCATTTCCATTTAACAGCTCAACATTGCCACCAAGTGGCACATGATGCCCATGACCCCCACTTTGGTGTGAGGTTAACAGCTCCAGATGCTTGCAGTCAGTGCACCGCAAGGGGAACAGCATTGCAGATGCAGGTGTCATGGCGGGTTCAAAAAGACAAGTAGACGTCAAATCACAGCCAAGCTTGGCAGCGGTCCCAGTTTTTGATGAGCGGACATCAAATCAATAATCTGTTCATTAGTCTTACAAGAGGAAATTTAAGAGTGATGTGCTGCTCAAGCAAATCAATATTGCATGTGGTTACTCATTGTGCCAAATCCTTTTCTCCATCCATGATAACCTTTTATGTGTATCTATAGCTGCTAAAATACCTACCTGCCAATATCTCTGGCACAAATAGCCTTCTCAATAGCCTATCAGGGTGATGTGCGTTGCAATCTCTGTCTAATTGCACGGGACTATAAGCCTGTACCATCTGTTGAAGGGGCGAATGGCATCTTTTTCGTTTCATCTATCAGACCCTGAATCTTTCCTTTCCTTGCAATCAAGGTCGCAGTGTGAGAGTGCTAACAATGAATGAGGTTATTTCTCTCCTGTCCTCATTACTATGTAATTAGCTGCAGTGCTATTCAATTTCCCTCATTTCAGATCAATATCGCATAGGGCTGCCCGCTAAATGGCTGTGCTGCTAGGAGGGCTTTTCTATAGCTGAATGGGAGGTATCAATCACTGAGCTAAAAGAGACGTTCGATGCTGCAGAAGCGATGACCACACACACACACACACACACACACACACACTCTTTAAGGCACAGTCGTGCAGACTTTGGAGGGAAAAGTGGCAGTGGGGAGATGTGGGGAGTGTGATATTTCAAAGGGGATATTATGTTAGAGTGTCAGGTTTACAGCACGGCTCCCGCTTCTTTTTGTCTACCCTGTATCGACCGCTATTGTGGTAAAGACACAAATCTGGAAATCTTGACTTCATTGCTTGCAGAGACATTGCCTAGCATGTCGCCTGATAGAAAGAAGCCTCTTTGTTTGCTTCTAAGCCCTGATCCTTTCTGTGTGGAGTCTGCATACTCTTCCGTGGCGCCTTCTTCTTTGTGTGGATTCAGCATGCAAATCAGCTCAATTGAAAACACAAAAAAGTAAATGTTTCTTTGTCTGTTTATCAATGATGTACCCTGGATTTCCTTACTGTTAGAACAAGCAGCTACAGGAAATGATTGAATCGCAGTTGCATAATCGTGTGTTAACACCGAAAGCAGCTCTGTGTGTGAGCGAGGTCGATAGGCCAAGTTATGAGCACATCACCTCTGCAGTTCATCAGCTCATTGTTAGCCGACACAGCCCCACATGAGAGCATTTAGCGGTATCATAGCGCTGGATGAGATATGAGCCGACTCAAAGGCTGGATATAGCTGGATCGATGTCCTCCCATTGAACCGAACATACAGAGCGGGAGCCAGGCAATCAGAGGCCCAGACTGACTTCATCTCTGATAGTAATTAGATGTGGCACCAACTGCAAGGCTCATTCAGGGCTGGTTATTAATGTCTATAATAGACAGTCAGAGGATACTGGGTCGTGGTCACATGAAGGATGGCAGAAGTGTGCAGTGGCAGTTGTAGGATCGATTTCAACATCTGGGATTGGGATGTTTTGGGAGGGGATGTGGTTTGAGATTGTGCTGTGTTGCAATGGCAGTGAAACCCTTCTGTTGGAAAGGGTGGAGTTACGACATGATAAAGTAGTTGCATCAATAAGTAACAATGTGCTGTGGGCTATTCTGGTATTCTAATGGGCTATTTTGTATTAAGTAATATTGCAGTTGGAGTGCCAGCCAAATCATCTCACACCCGCCTCAGTGTTGGACCTCTTTGTCTTATGTTTTATTCATCGGAACTATTTTGAATTGTGCATTCAATGCGGGGACAGATTAAAGGCTGTGCAACAATAGTATTATCGCTTTTGTTAAGTGAACCTTATTTCCAAAATGTCATCTTTTCAGGATTGGAGAAAAATTGCTTTGAGTTTGACTTGACAAGTGTTTCCAGGTTGAGTTTTGAAAAGGTTTTAATAACCTAAGATTTCTTAACCCAGAGATTAAAGAAGTATTTCACTGCTGGAAAGATGGTCTTTTCATAAACTGGGCTGTCTACGCAGTAGGAAGACACAAATAGTTTTGAAATCGGTGCTACGTGACCAGAGAAAAGAGAGTAAAAAGACTGTGTCATTCACATCAGCTCAAGAGGTAGAAAGCCTACAACAACCAGAATGCACTTCGCTACTATCGACCAATAAACGCTCCAGCTGGTGGGTGAAGTAATGCGCGCTTATTCGTTTTGACACAGGCAACAATATAGTGGCCAGTTGGTGACAAATTATCTCAAATTACAGTTAAACAGTAGTTGGTCAGATACAGATTCTGAGAACATTTTAGGTGAAAATAGGGCAACATAGTAACAGAATTTTGGTTCATATTTGATCAGCGTAGCTTGGGTTTACCGTTTGATCTCAATTTTTTTCAGCCTCCATTTTTACAATACAGGAAACAGTATGGCACCCCCTTCCTGTTCATAAATTCTCATATTAGAGCTAAACAGTGCACTAAAATATGTTTCTGAAGACATTTTAGGTGAGAAGCAGGCAATGCAGTAACAGAATCTTTGGCGTTTGATCAGAGTTTGGTCTGAGTTCGAGAGAAAGAGAGAGAGGGGCGGCTCGCTCTCGATCCACTTCTATACTCTAAGTGTTAGTGGTGGTGGGCATACAAAAATGAGGATGTACAATATGTAGTTCAAGCAACAGCCCTAGAGCCAGCAAAAACCCGCCGGATATTGGAAAATGCTGGGAGAAAAGCAGGGAGATCTGGGCACAAGTTAAATGGAGGGAAGTTTACCACAGTTCATTTATGCATACTACCCACAATGTAGTGATACAAAGCTGGTTGAAAATTGGCAGCAGTATCCCTTTAAGTCTTTTGCTGTGTTCACGAAACAGGCGACAATGCAACAGGTTACCAACCATTTTCAGTGAAAGCTGGTGACATGAAGCTACAAACTGATGCTAAACACGTCACTGCTAACAAATGAAAACTGAGCCAGCCTCAACTTTTGTCAACCAATCATATATCGTTGCTTCTAGCTGTGGTACTCATAGATGTATAATAATACATGGTACTGTCTTATTTAGCTCAGTTAGCTAACGCTGCCCTAGCTTTCCATGTATTGCAGTGACCACGGTGATGCAATGAGGCTGCGGAATGTGATGTTAAAATGGAGATGATCACAAGCACAGATATTTTTATGACTGAATACAAACTTTAGATGACAGTGTGGCAAGTTGTAGACACATGATGATGTACTGTAACTAGCATTGCGCTTATGAGCACTTAAGCAACACTCTGCGACTCTGCAATGATGTAGCTGGTTACGCTGTTGCGTTGTTGCATGTAGTGTGAACGCAGCATTACACATGAGTTATTCAAGTTGAAAATATTAAAATCATATGAAATTGTTAGCTTTCACCTGAAAATGATCAGTATTATAGGAATACTTAACCTGCAAAATTACCAATCAGTTATGCATGAAGACAACTTTGTTTTTCTCACATGCCTCCACGGTGAACGGAGAATCCAGTAAATGAGGAGACTTGGAGTGTACAGCCCGGGTTGTGTGAGACTTTGTAAAAGATGTTTTGATACAGTTTTTGCTGTTGTTACATGCAGACCCTGATTACTTCAAGTCATGAAGGATTTTTTGGATTATCCATTCAACGTAAAGGCATGCCAGAAAAACATAATTTTCTTCACAAATTCAAGATAACGCAGTGAGTAACTAATGGTCATTTTGCGGGTGAAATATTCCTTTAACAGAAATGTAAGTAAGTCAAACAGACTGTATTTCTAGATCAAAGCAGCTGCTAGTGAACTGCAATACAAGTGTTGATTTATAAGGACTAAAGCGTTCCATTTAAGAGAGGCAAGACAAACCCTTTTTCTAAACCAGAACACATATTAGTGATGCCTGCTGCATTTAATACTTGGGAATCGTCTGGGGACCACAAGAAGTAACATGACATCAGTCTGAAAGATTCATTCACAGAATGACAACAAACATCTTTCGTCAGGCAGGCAGCGACACAGAAGGACCGGCAGCTATTTAGCTATTTATACAGAAAAATAAATACCAGCAACAGGAAGAGTCTCATTCAATGACAAACCAGCACTTAACAATATGGCACTCGAGTGTGAATTCATCTCTGCACAGGCACAAAGCAACAGAAACATTTCCTCTGTCTGGAAGTTCAATACTTCATGTTTCCTAAATAAATGCTAACTTGGCGTGCTACATTGAAGCATAAAAAAAAATCCTCGATCTCTGTCCAGAAAATAGAGTTATGGTGGGAGAAGCATGCAGGATTAAAAACAGCAAAATACAACTTGCATCAAAACAGATCTTCAGGGAAATAATATACAATTTACACACTGCTGTCAAATGAAAAGCTTCCGTTTGGGTATTATTCTTTTGATTATCTGTACTGACAGAACTCCGAAAACCATTCAAAAACTGATAGAAGAATCAGTGGGAAGTTAGCCAGCCTCCTGCTCTCTGCTGTCAACATACAGCCTTTATTGGGGAAAATGAGATCTTCATCTGACAGCAGTATTTCACTGTTTGTGCTACATTCACAGTACTGCAAAAGGAGAGCTCATCTGTCAGTGCACTGGTACAAGACAGTACTGTATACTGAAAACAACACCACGGCAATAACTACAGGACAGTTACTGATATTCAGGTAAACATGACAAAAATATAACGTTGTTCAAAGTCCATCCTAATTATAACTGTCCACACAGTCGTTTCTTTTGTTGGCCAAACGGTTGCTGTTGTCATCATGCTTCAGATGGGCACCACGAATCAACAATATTTTATCTGACATCAAAATTGGTCCTATTATTGGTCCATTGAAATGTATTTCAAAACAAGATGATAAACAATAAACAGCGGAGCTTGTCAGACAAAGAACACGGTAGCTTTGTCTGGGTGGCAGGTTTACATTCTTGGCAATAACAGCACCTCTTTTATGTTTTAAAGAAAAAAAAAAATAGACAGCCATTCCAATTTGCAGCAAAGTGCGCTCAAATTATCAACTCCACTGACTTTAACATTCCACCAAGAAATACAATTTTATGGATTTTTTTTTCATATATATATATATAGTAAGTTTTACAGCAACACTCTGGGCCAACATATAATCAAAATGCAGAAATTGTACATAGAAATTATACAAAGACATTCCATTCACATTGGTTGTCACATTCATGTGAGTTAGTTGGTGTTGTCGTTGCGGTATGTGTCCACTGTGTGGCAGCATGTAGGTATCCTGGCTTGTGTTCAGTGCAATTTCTCATCAGTGTTGAGGGTTGTTGAACTGACATACTGTAGCACATTCTGTGTCTGGCTCCCGACAGTCGCTCATTTGGCTTCTTGCACACCGACCGTAGGAGGGATTCTGAAATAGAGAGCTGGAGACTGTCACTGGCCTGTTCATCAAAATCACACACAAGCTCAAGGCCTCTGCAAGGATTGTGATACTGATACATCCAGTGGTACAGGTTTAAATATGGAAGGAATATATCTACATGAAAACACATCAGCACTGTGATAAATGTGTATAACGGCAGCGTCCCGGATGGGGCTGGTGATCATCTGGTTTGTGGTTTTCTTAGTCTAACTGATTGGGGAATATGCACCAATTAATACCAACTGAAAAAATAAAGGGCCTTAAGGTGGTGATTATAATCCTTAGTGCCTGTGTCAGAAATATAGCCTCAAGACTTATTATTATTCCAGTTGATACATATTCCTAAAAACATTTTTTGCAAACAACTGATTGCTCATATTTGCCCTAGGGCTCCCTTGTAGCTTGATCAGGCCATGGTCTTTTAAGCTCTTAGGCGTGATCTGTTGTTCTATTGTTAATCTGCCAACTTATGTATTGGCTTAATGATAAAAGTAATGATGTTACATCTTTATTAAGGCTAATAACAAATGAAGACAAGAAAGAAGAACCTTTTTCCAGATTTCCTTTTTCCATTATTTCCAGTCACTTATAAAATGCTGATTAGTTTTCTATCTGCAGGCCTGCATGAAATTATTAAAATCAAACAATCTGAAAAGATAAAACTGCTGTTTGATTGAATGTCTATGATGCCATATTCATATGCAACTTGTATTTGTAGAGTGCTGCAAGAACAAATCCTAAAACCCGGAAATTAGCATTTTTTCACTTCCGGTTTCCTCGTCTTGAAGTCGTTGGGTTTTTTGAATTGGTTTTTGGTTAGATGCCTGAAGTAAGGTCTGTGATTAACACAAGCTTATAATGTTTGTACATTGTTTTGACGACCTAAAATACATCAGTAAATGCCCCACTTGTGAATTTTGTTTTTATAGCTTTTACTTGCTAACAAGTGGCTAAACAAGACTAAAGACCGTCATCACCCCAAACACGGCTTTACAACCTCGTTGTGGTGGCCATGTAGTGTACTTTGTTTATAGCCTAACGTTTGGTTTTTCCTTCTGGCCATCACATTTATTCATTCATTTTTTCATTTCTTGCCAAGAGTTACCAATCTCATGTCTGTCAAACTGACCACCCTGTTGAAATGCCCAACCTTACAGGAGAGACTAACATGTTTATGTCTGCTATAAAATGGTTTTCCTTAATATTAAATTTCAACAAACTGTACACCAGGTGAATTTTTATATAACACACCTGTTTTATTTGATCAAAGCTTAAAGTTATTTATAATTAAGGGTGTGGCTGCCTTAAGTGACAGGTTGGTGCGATCCATTGACAAGTTGCTACCATGGAAACAACGTTAGATAGGTAATGTAGCCATGGTGTAAACCCCAGATACACAGAGTATAGGTGTCGCCGCAGCTGTCACTATTTCAGTGTGTTTTCAGTGCATTTAAGTTAACTGTAACATTTTGGTCACCTAAAAAAGTCTCATTCAGCATTTAATCGTACTAACATAACTCCTAAGGATGAAGATGTTCAGTTTTTTAATAAATAAATTTTGTTTTAATGGTTTTAGGCCTGTTTTTTGCTAGTAAAAAATTGTATTAGCATCATCACAGTTAACTACAGCTGTGAATGCACTGTGCTAACCAAGCTAGCCGCTAGTGTTAAACCTTTAGTCCAAATAAACTAACTTCTGACTCCAAAAATCCAAGATGGCGACAGCCAAAATGCCAAACTTGAGGCTTCAAAAAAGGAGTTCACAAACCAATGGGTGACCTCACTATGGCTACATCCATTATTTTATACAGTCTGTGTTCTGTCCAAATGAAACAAGATCTGGTTACCAGCACCATATGCCAGGGTTATGTATGCCACTATTTTAATAAATTCATAGAGTCTTTGTTGGTTGCATGGCAGTGTCACAGTGACAACAACACTCCAGGAAATAGTCTTTTAAACCCCAAATGTCATTTTTACACTTTGGGTTTTGTGTAGATTAAACAAACAAGATACAGCATGTTTCTTAGTGAGCTTCAGAGGTGCTGGTAGGCAGATTTTACTACGTTCAGACAGAGCCCCTGTTCCCAGTGTTTATGCTAAGCTAAGCTGCCTGCTCCAACTACGTTTTTAGCGTACAGATGTGAGATCTTCTTATTTAGACTCTCAACAAGGAGGCAAGCAAGGGTATTTTCCAACATGTTGTTCTATTCCTTTAATGGTCACCATTGAATCAAAGAGCAGATGTTCATAAAATGTGATTTTCTATTTGCTGCTTCGGTGATTAGGAACACAGACGATGATGTCAATAACAATCATAGTTGGAATTCAGTGAGTAGTGCGAGAATACAAGGACTTTTCTTTAGCGGCAGAAGTGAAAGCCTCTCTTACCTGGTTATAGGTGGACATCAAACACTCCCTCCTCCACTGTCTCTATGTCCTCTTCAGCAATTACTGATGGAAACAGAGAAGGTGAGGATACAGAAATGAGAAATAGATTGGTCAATCAAATGAAAATGCAAAACACTGCCTAAGGCTAATGAAGATGTGCGGCCTTCGTCTGTTTACTGTGCCTTTTCATTTGTCTTGCAGCGTCGTCTGGGCCATTGATCAAGCGGGTTCACAGTGATATTAAAGCCAGGCAGGGCACCACTTTTGCTAATGTTCTGATGAAAACACTGCACCTATGAGTCACTGGCCTCGCCACGGTGGGCCAATTACATTTCCATTGCAAATTACACCCTATTGTATGAGAATATCTTCCAAATGTCAGTGCTCCATATGCTCGGAGGGAGACAAAAGCAACGATCAAAAAGGTGAAGTTGTTGCAGTGGAGTGAAGTGCTAAAAATGTGTTGTAAGAATTTCTCTAAGCTTTACTTTCCTAAGAGGATGGCTGCATTAGGGTTTCTTCTGCCAGTGCTTTTGCAAATTTTAAGACTGTGAGGCTGTTTGCCATGAGCACTTTATTCACTCACCTGTGCTCTGCAGGCTTGGCGGGGTGTTAGCAGGTGGAGGGAAGCTGTAGGATCTGGCCTGTAGGGCTGGCGGAGTTTCGTGGCTAATGCTCTTTGTCCTCTTACGGCACTCCACGGCCAGGCGGCTTCGGCAGGCTTTGTGGCAGTTCACCCCACAGGCTGCCGCCGGAGCGTCCATGTGGCGGGAGAGGGATGGCGGCAAAGAGAGGTGACGGGAGAGAAGGAGAGGACGGGGAGTTCGGGGGAGAGGGAGGGAGAGTCGCCGAGAGAGGAGGCGAGATGGGAAGAAGAGAGGGGAAGGCCGGGAAGAAGGGGAAGGTGGGGAACGGGGGGGAGAGAGACGGAGAGGATCAGACAGAGGGACGGGTGCAAACAGAAACATCGGGGCTAACGGCAGAGCAAGTGGTGACGGGGAAGAGTTTCGACACGGCATGCAGACACAGGAACACTCGCACATGCACACGCTGAGGCCGACTGTGCCTGGCAACAACTCTGTCAACCAGGGGGAGTCTAAGAGGAGAGGAGCGATGGGTAATCGAGCAAAGCATCATGAAAACATGAGTCAAAGAACTTGAACACACACACTCATACGCTGTAGTGTAGTTCAGTCATGGTGACCAGAATTTCTCCTTGACACCACTACAGAAGATTGTCCTCAACATTTAAATTTCAGACACCTTTCACAATGGTGTTTAAAAGATCCCATGTCATGGCCACCTCGGCAGCATAATAGGCTAGTTTAAAAGACTTTTTTCTCCCTCAGTCAGGAAATGTGTGACCCACTTCATCCATGATGAGCCGTCTACCTTGAAATGCAGAGATAGAGAACCTTCTTCTCAACACTCTTTTAAATTAGTTTATTGCTTTGACTTTGCTGTGTTATTACAACCCAGTCACCAAAAAAAAATATGTTTCTGCAAACCACAAATTTGTTACATTTGTACATTATTATGTAGCAGATATGTTGAAACCTTACGAAACTTTACATGTCAAAAACGCTGTGGTTGGCACGTGGTCGGGTTTAGGCAAAAACCACTTTGTTATGGTTAGGAAAAGATCATGTTTGGGTTAAAATAAAAAGACACTTTTGCATCAGATTGGTAAGACATCATCCAGAGTAGGCTTTCATCACCACGCCATTTTTTGGGGAAAAAACGATCCAGCATCTAGCATAGACAGCAACAGCATACAAAGTGGAGGTTAAAGCATGTCTCCAAAAAGTACTTTCAATTAGTAATGCAAGCCTGGCAATGCAACATCATCATCTCTGTGTTCCCTCTTGGTGGGACATGTACATGTATAGTCCCATCAGGAGAAAAATGGAAAAATGCCTACAAGCTGTAGCAGGTTAACCAAGGTTTTCACACAGATTTGAAGCCCATAAGATACGTGAATATTCATTATGTTACAACTAAAGGATAGCTAATGTTAGCTTTAGTGGAAAGCTGCTGCAGCACAGCAGCATCAGTCATCTACAGCAAAATCTCCGCCTAGATCAAACAGTTGGCTATTAACAGGCTGATTATTTACAGACGGCACTTACAGTGATTACAGTGATTCAATCAACTATAGACGTCCGGATAAGCAATATCCAGCCTCTGCGTCATTCATCCCACATGGATGGACGTACACTAAAGGGACCAAGGAAGCTTAATTCATCAAGGTATTGTGAACTTTTAGGTTCAGGCAAAGTCGCAAACCAATTATTAGACATGTCTTTAACACATGTAGACCCATTTTTGTCTGCTTTTTTGTGTGGGACAAGGGATCTTCTGGGGGAGATAGCAGGTCAACAGTATATGCCATATAGAAATGGTATACATCATCTGGAAGCTGGAAACCTCAAGATTAATATGAGATTCAGCTCAGCACTCTGTGTCACTCTGTGTCACTCTGTTTTTCTAATCATAAATCTGTAATAAACATTTCATTTTGGTCAGGCGCCTATTCAGATTTTAAAGGTTTAGAGTGCATATTGTATCATATACAGTATTAGAACATTATAACTTAAGTATTAATCAGCCATTCCTATGATCATTTATGTGTCATAAGTTGTTGCAGCAATTTTGGAGTTGATACCATGTGATGGGTGCTAAATTTAGGCATGTTGAGGACTGAACACAATGGTCAAAATCCCTTTAGAAGACCACAATAAGACACCAAGACCTTGAGGAACACCACAGAAAAAATCTGTGCTTTGATTTGGTGTCAAAAACTTGATATTTGGTAATTTCTGTAAGAATTGCATTTTTCGGCAATTGGATGGCGAGCAATTGTTTTGGAAACTGCTGATAAATCCACCTTATCATCAATATACCCAAGATAGCCATCCATCATCCGAATGCTTAAGGTCTCTAGTGTTTGGCTGTAAAGTTTCATGAGACTGTGACTATCCTAGAGGCCACAACAGGTCATTTTATTGAGTGATGTCTGTTTGAAGAAAAAAAAAGGTCTCATTACAATGAAATACTATTGGGGCTTACATCATCACATTCCAGTCAGACCCAAGTTATGCAATTCAAATACTGTTCAGCGAGATCAGTATGAAGCAATATTCAAAAACAAATTCATACTGCATGCAAAGAAGTCCATAGTTTGTGCCCAAAGTTGCATGGGACTAGCATTAAGTGGGCGTGTCTGTAAAAGGTAGACTTGTGGGTACCCACAGAACCCATTTTCATTCAGATAACTTGAGGTGAGAGGTCAAGGGACCTCTGTGAAAAGACCATGCTGTTTTCCCTTGCCAAAATTTAGCCTGACTGTGGAGCGTTTTTTGGCTCACTTCCTGAGAAGCTAGCATAACATGGTTGGTACCACTGGATGCCTTCAGTCTTCTAGTTTAATATGATACGAGTATCATTACTCTAGCCTCTATAGCCTCTATAGCCTCTAAGTGAGAAGAATGTCGAACAGGATTGCCGGTGAGTCTGAGGGTTCAGACAAATGTTTATTTAAGAAGAAATAAATGCATTAAAAAAGGTCAAAGTTATAATCTAAACACACACAAAATTGCATTGATATCAATAAGATCTTTGGCTTTTTGTCCTCCAAAAGGGCATACGGCTCTGACATTGAGTACCAATACGTGTCAGTCTAATGTATTTTTGGTGTCTAAAAAGCAGCCCATGCAACAATGACTCACTGAAACACAACAAATTCTGTTGACAAAGTCAGCTTATACGTTGACATGATATAAAATGTACAAATGTAACAGATCTGTGGTATGCAGAAACATATAATGCCAACATTTTCTTCTGGTGACTGGGTTGGTTGTCATCACTTTGGCTTCCACCCACTCAGTGGACATAGAACACATCAACCAAAGCTAGAATAAACCTGTAAAATGTTGACAACAAAGGAGGGGTTCAGGCTTACAGGAAAAGTTACACATTTTGGGAAATACGTGTTTTTGTTTTATTGCTGAGAAGAAGTTGCTACACAAGGAGAACAATACCACTGTCAATTAAAAGTGAAGCTACAGCTGATTAGCCAACTGCAGATTAGCATAAAGACTGGAAACAGTAGGAAAATGAAAGTGGTATTGATCATCTCATCTATCCCTTTGCAAGAACGTGAATAAGTGTATGTCCCATAGTATTGACTTACAGTCATTTAAACAGAGAGGGTCAAAGACAAGAGGAGACTTGTCTTTGTGAATACTGGGATTGTGACATCATGCTGATTCAAAGACAGTGAGATGCCTCTCAAAGTGTAAATATCTAAAGTCTACCACTGCAAAACACACATCTAACTACACACACACACATTCAGAGTTCAACACACTCTGCTCCTGCTCTGCAAAGGAAGGGTGATTCATTTCAATTATGTCCCTGCCGCTCTCTCTACCTCCCTGAGTACAGGCTAACAATGGTAATGGGGATGAATGGCTAGCGGCCTCTCTCATTGACTTCCTGTGGTCTCATTAATGCACTGGAACAAGCCAGAACACTCCCAGTCAGACTTTCAGACATACACTTCTCCAGAGAGGAGAGGCGATGGGAAAGTACAGTGTTTGGGGGTATGGGTGTTTAATCTCTTTTCACATTCCTGCCATTTTTTTTTACTCCTTTTGTCTCGACAGCAGCAATCATGTAAGCATGTCTGTCTTTTAATAACTGAGTTGCACCAGAAAAGCTAAAATTACAGAGAAACTAGAATTACTGTCTCATGGCTGTTCACCTCTGCGAAACAGTCAACAGTTTATATCCATGTCTGGGAAAACATGGATGCTTCACACACATCCTCCCCCTGGCAACACAGAAGATCATACAATCAGCACAGTTTCAAGGTGGACACCCAAGATTTGTGTCACTAATTCAGTATCTGACCAAACGGCTCTACATCTGTCCCTGAGTTATGATAATGGCCAGAAAGTGTTTTTTTTTTTTTTTTTTCAATACATTATGATGTCACGGTTGACTTTTTGGATATACACTGTCATCACTTCATTATTTTATCCTGCTAAAAATTTGCATGAAATTTTGTCCAAATTAGTGTATGTATTCTCAAGTTATGGCCAACACGTTTTGTGAGGTCACAGTGACCTTGACCTTTAACCACCATCAGTTCACTCTTAAGTCAAAGAGGACATTTGTGCCAAATTTGAGGTAATTCCCTTAAGGTCTTCTTAAAAGATTGCATTCACAAGAATGAGCTGTAGCAAGGTCACAGTGATTGACCTTTGATAACCAATATCTCGTCAATTAATCGTTGAGTCCAACTGGTTGTTGTTGCCAAATTTGAAAAAACAAAATCCCTCAAGGAGTTCTTGACATATCACATGCAGAAGAATGTGACAGATGAGGTCACAGTGACCTTGACCTTTGACTACCAATATCTAGTAAGTTTGTTGTAAAGTTCACATGGATGTTTGTGCCAAATTTGGAAATTCCCTTCAGGCATTCTTAAGATATTGCATTCACAAAAATGAGGCAGGCGAGGTCACAGTCACTTTGACGTTTTACCTATGATCACCGAAATTCACATATCACTTTAGTATTGAGTCCAAGTGGACATTTGTGCCAAATTTGAAGAAATTCCCTTTAGGCATTCTTGAGCTATCGCTTTCATGAGAATGGGATCAATGGACAACCAGAAAACATAATGTGTCTGACCATGGCTGTCACCGGTGTGGAGGCATAAAAAAACAAACACTTGATTTAAGTAGAACATGTCTTGGTAATTAAGAAGTTAAGCAGTGATAGAATATGAATCTTCTTCTCCTAAACACAAGGCACAGGGTGAGCACTGTTAGTAACAGACCACAAGACCTCAAAGGCCCCAAGGAGCCTTAATTACTCTAGTTGCTATGCAACTCATATGTTTGATGTTAACTTGTTAGCTTTTTAATAAGCGTCAACCTGAGATGAACCTGAATGAATGGGAAAGCAGTTAATGCTAAGAATAAGAATGGATAAGAGAGTTGGTAATTGAAACGTTTGTTTTTCAAAAAAAGGTAGGTCTACTTTCTCAGATTATTCTTGGACTTGATACAGTAATATTTCATTTTTTCCAAAAATGTAGAAGCCAACGCATGCAGAAGGCTGAACACAAACACACACACAGACACACACACACAGCCTTGTGGTTTAAACACCAATTGAAACTAATTTGTTGACCAATTGACAAAACAATGAAATCCTGCCCGTAAAATAACTGCCCACTCAAACCTCTCCCATTCATAAAGCAGAGCTGTAATCAATCACTTCTCCAAACACTCCAGCAGATGGAAACTTGCATAATTTGCATTTTACATTTGGCATCGTTTCCAAAGTTTTTGCTTGACATCTGTGTGGAAACATATGCAGCGTAGGTTATTTAGTGCGCTGAACGTCTGCAGATTATCACTACTTAATTTTTAGCGTCATCACAGACCACCAGCGGCACACCCATAGAGGGAGAAGAGGCAAGCTGTTTGAGTGCGTGTGTGTTTTTAAGGCTAATGAGGATGAGGCTGCCTGTGTGTATGTACATTCGTGAAATGAAGCAGCTTCTTCAAACACTGGTCTACTGGGAACCTTTAAAGGGCAAATAATAGTGTATTATGTGTAGTGTGGTCTCAGCTGATGGAGCTTATCCAATGGTTAGCAAAGGGAGCTTTGTGTGTATAAACAGACATTAAAACAGTGTGTTTTATTTGCCATTGTTTCTGTGTTGATTACATTTACTCAGCACTTCAACTCTACAGATCTTTGTCTACAGTGTGTGTGCATGTGTTTGTGAACGATGGCTGGGATTCAATGGCATCAAAAAAAGAATCGTTAATTCTTTTAAGGCTTCGTCCCTCTGCGTGGAGCACACACATCTGTGCAACAGACACAGGGTTAAGTCTGAGTGCATTGCTCTCTTACCTTTACACTTGTAGCCTTGCTTGTAGAAGCCCCATATCTGTAGAGAGAAAGAGAGAAATTAAAGGGCAGCAAGGGTGGGTGTTAATTAAGATGTGTTTTCATTTCATCAGAGTGATGCGGCAATTACAGAGATCTGAGCTGACAGAAAGTAGATGTTCAAGGTCCACTCTTCTAAGAATTGAAATGCTCCGCTTTTTAAATGCTTTATACATTTTTAGCAAGTGTACTTTCAAAAGTAGAGAGAGTACTTAATTTTCTTTAATGTGGTCATAAGGTATGAAAATTTAATTTTTGTTAGCAACAAAGCAAAACTGCAGAGAATAATAAACATAGCTAGTAGAATAATCAGAATGCTAGCAATGAACCGAAAAATATGAATTAGCTTTGAATTGGCATTCTGTTATAGGTTTCTTGTGCTACAATTCTACAATTTTCCATCCCCCTGCTGTCCAGTGAGAAACCATGTGTCTCCACATGTGTGACTGTTGAATGTTTGTGATAAATATGTTGAGAAAATTCTCCAACTTCTTAGGCTAAATAAACTCTTCAAAAACCCTCTTAGGTTAGCGAGACAATGCATCATCACAAAGCTGAAAACAGGGCTGGTTTCCGACACTGTGAAAAGCTGACTGTGGACGGTGGACTACTGCCGCAATGCTCATATGTATTATTAATAATTCAGAAAGCTTATTGTCGTCGCCAGCAATAAAGTGAAAGCTAACCCCAGTTTCACTATCATTTTTGAACAACCTTTGTCCACTTGGTGTTCGCTATATTTGCGTTTTTCTTAGTTTCCTTTAGGATGCGAGATTCCTACGGTCTGGCACCTGGTCGCTACCTTTTTATAAAGTCCTTACCTCACCTGCAAGCTGTGCCCAGAAACATCCCAAATATAGCAAAAATAGAAGAAAAACCAGGCAGAAGGCGTCTCTGCAGATAAATACACCGCCATACACTTCTAGTGGGTCATAAGTGATGATTGAGAGGTTTGTTTTTTAGGAATATCCTGCATAGTATACCTTTAAAATTAGCACAGCCTAATCATCTATAGCAGCACAATGCAATATTACTGCTGCACAGAATGTAGCAGATAAACATCACATATCAGTAAAACACCACAGGGAACATTTTACTGCAAAATGACTACTTTTACTTTTAATACTTAAAGTATATTTTGCTGATACTACTAACATGCTTGTACTTGCAGTTAGTAAGGTTTTAAATGCAGGACTGAGAATTTTCACAGCGTGATAATAGCACTTTAAGTATGATTGCTAGTTTTGACACACTAGCTTGAAGGATTGTAGTAGTTTTTAGCCCATTAGCTACGAATGTGATTGCCAACTATTAGGCATGTCAAATGTTGGAATAATGTCGTAGCTATTAGCCTCTGTTCATTTAGCTACATTGTTAAAATCAGTAGGACTTCAAATTTGCAGTGTAATGTGGTGAACTGGGACTGTTGGACTGGGAAATTGCAGGTATGTTCAGGGTCCCTCCAATTCAGTGTTAGCTGATGAAATGCAGCTCTTAAATAACTAAAACACAGTATTCTCTTCACATGTTGTGCCTTTGACTTTTTGTCGAAACCACCAAGTCTCTAAGCTGTGATGAACAGTGAAGTGAAAATAATGGAAACCAATAACTCGAGGGAAGGAAGGAAATTTATCTAAAAACGTATGCTTTAGGAAGTGGGTGGCAGTAAAGAGATAGTACATACAATTAGCAGTCAATGGTCTAAAACATGTTTAAACACCCATATAGTTCACATCCTGATATACCCCATTGATACTGAGGCAGGGAGTGAAGGCTGGAGGAAAAAGGCGAATGAAGAAAATGGGCATAATGGAACAGAGAAGGATGTAGGCTGAGAGAGAGAGAGGGAGAGAGAGAGACATGGAGGTAAAGAAAGGAGGAGAGAGAGGAGGTTGGCGGGACAGAGGGGGCGGAGGGGGAACGAGATCAAGCGGGACACAGGGAGCGCACAGACAGTGGGGGGAACAATGACATGAAAGAGCCGAGCTGGAGATCACACACTGCACTGGCACATCTGAGGAGGCACAAAATATCCTGACCTCTTCACACACACACACACACACACACACACACACACACACACACACTCATGCATGCAAACGCATACACTCGTTGCTGCACATATACACACAAACAAAGACACACACAGTTGGAGACGGTGAACACAGCCAGAGGCTCTACAACAAAGAGAAGTCAGTTACGAGCAGAACATCTAAACACAACTATCATCACAGCTCTGCCTACACTGACTGACCTTTACTGCCTCTGTGGACTGAAAAACACAATGCACTACAAACAAGAGCTGGAGACACACAAACTCACTACATTTCCTTCACGGTTTTACAGCAAGCTTTTAAAAAACTGTACTACAAATCTAGAAATGATTTGGCACTAAAATTGCAAATCCTGCTTTTTATTGTGGAGGAAATGTGCTACTTTTACTGCCAGCAGTTACACATTCAATTTCAAAAATGCACTCTGAGAGGTATTCATGTTTATATTTTTGGATCCCTTTGCTAATGTCTCCTTATGTGCTTACAAGCTTTTGAATCAGCAGACTGTGACTGAGCATGAAACTTGAGCTGACATGTTTGATGTTATTGCATTTAAAATAAAATCTTCCAAGCAGAATGCATTTAATTACTCTTTAATAACTGTGGGTCCATTCATGTAATCTTGTATGTTTACTTATTTTAGCAGCAAATTCAAAGTGGGAGAGACTGGGATTGGTTGGCATATTTTTCACTTTTCACCTTCCATTGACATAATTTATGTTAGAATATTCTAACCAGCAGCAAATGAAAGGTTAAGGTTACTCGTTCTCGTAGTTGTCGAATACTAGTGCCTGGTCAGGGACTTCCAGCGTCAGACACCGCCAAAAAAGCCGTACTTTAATATTGGCATGATACGCGGCCGGTTGGTGTTATTGTTTAACAGTGCTCGGCGGCATCGGGGAAACATGGCAGGACAACAATGTAACTTAAGGGGGCGGAAGTCCAAGTAAGGTGGGCGGGTGTGACAGTGGATGGGTCCAACAACCACCAACTTTCAACCAGGAGCACAGTATTTGCCTACTTAAGATTGTAAAGCCAATCCCTGTTCTTTTTTCCTAAACCCAACCAGGTGCTGTTGTTGCCGAAACCCAACCGCATCCTATACATTTCCTGTGACAATAGAAATGCACAAACAATGCATGTAAACAGGATGAAGTTGACATGGTGTCCCAGGACATCAACAACCAATTCACCCAGGCTACCTTGTGCGTCATATGTCGATGTGGAAAGGCCTTGATCGAACGTCGACATGTGACAAGGTCGGAGTGAGAATATGTAGGTTAAAGCCTCTACTACAAAAAACTGTTTTAACATACACAAATGTTTTCTAAGATTAGGTACATGGTAATAAAAGTCATGTTCTGCATTTATGCACAGCCCCATCACCGGGTTGGTTGGCACAATGTTAAAAAGCTATACATTTTGAATCTGCAAATGAATCTGTTTATTTCATTATGGATCACTTCAAATATATTATGATATTTTATTAAAAATAGCAAGTAGTCACAGTGAGAAAAATAAATAATACAGAAATAAAAAAAATGCTGATGCATCAAGACGTATCATGATGCATCGATAATCATTTTATCATTGAATTGTAGCAATCTGAATTGTAATCAGATCAAATTGTGAGGTGCCTTGAGATTCCCACCCCTAGGAATTACTAATTATTTTTGCCACTGACTATTTAAAATAATCAACTAGCTATGTAAACATTGGCTTTAATCTCTCTAATCTCTTTAATCTAAAATTGACGAAATTCTGTCAGCTACAATCGCTCGTCACAGACTTTCAAATCTTGTATCAAAATGTAGCTGATTCCTCTCTCTATTAACTACAGTAACACATTTCCAATATCTCTAACACAGTTTAAGAATACATTCACAGACCACTTTTTTACTTTCAATATTATAAAACTGAAATGTCACCAAAAAACGTTAGTGACTTTCAGATGTTTTATTAAATGAGTGCAGGACAAGAAAGAAAACAATCTGATGTTACATCTTTGTTTCTGTGACCCTCAAAGGACCAGAACATAGCTGTGTGCCAACCAACACCGGTTTCCCCTGAAGTGAAAAGGTTTTTTTTCCTCTCAAGTAAATTATTTATGTTTTGCTATTTCACTACAAAAGGTGCCTTCTATCTTTTCCTACCACATTTTAAGAGTGCCACCAATCACATGTCACTCTGTTCCTGCGAACAGCGAGTGCAGATAAACAGACACAGTGAGGAGAGATTCCTCTTGACATTTTCTAAATTCACGTTGACATTTTTGGCATTCGGCTACCACCCTGTTTTAAAGTGATTTAAAATGTCTTAACAGACTCTCGGGACACTGACATATTGACCATTAACAGAACTAGGAAAACACAAAATAAGCAAAGTTAAACTTTGAAATCTACAGTATCTACAGTAGATATAATGTTATAGGCCAGAGAGTCTCATTTGGCATTTTTGTTTGATCCTTTGTAACTGTTCTTCCCTATCAGAGGTCTGTTCATCCTGTACTTTAAAATATAATTATTTATCACACTTGTACATGCATCTTCGGAAAATGCATTCTTTCATGCCTGCTGGTGTTATAAAGGTATAAGCTAGGGTTTATTTATCTATTCATCTGTTCAATATGAAAGTAGAGGTTAGCTTTAGCATAAAGACTTGAAGAAGGGGGAGACAGCTAGCCTGTCCAAAGGTCAATTAAACTGCCTACCATTACCTCCAACATCCCTAATTAACACATCTTGCTGAGTCTTGTCACAGTGAGGTTGTTGGGTAACCAGCAGGAACTTCAGGAAGTCACTCCACCCAGCCAAGAAATAGTTCTTTATTTCCTGTAAAAACCACAAGTTCTTGTTTTTTGTACTAGATATAACATGTTAATTAGTGAGCTTTAGACCAAGTGGCAACCTCTGCAGCTGAAAAATGAAGCCAATGTGAAAGTGTCCTAAACTGAATGACCACTTAAGGTTGGCTTCAAAAGTGAGTAAATCCCCAGAGACCACCATGTCGAAATGCCCAAATTTACAGCAGAAATAAACATGTTTACAGTCTGGTACAACAGTTTCTATATAGCTAATTAGCTGTAGATAACATTAATAGCTCCTTCATTACAACTGTACGGGGGGGTGGATTTTTATAGAACTCATCCACTTAGATTCATCCAAATATGGTCACCTTGAGTAACCTCTGGCTCCAAAACTCCAAGATGGAGATGGCCAAAAAGACAAACCCGAGGCTTCAAGGCAGGAGTCAACAAACTAATAGGTGATGTCATAGTAGCTACATCCATTATTTTATACAGTCTTTGCTTTAGAGATCTATGTAATCTCAAACAACAGTAACAGTTGGTATGATATCAAATAAATAAGTGCCCCACTACTTAGGTTATGTTTAGGAAAAGAAATATGGTTGGGCGTTGTCGCAGTATGTACTTAATGTACAGTTACGTACTAAACACAAAGTTAGCACAAAGGTATGGTTTAGGAAAAGATATAAGGTTGGGAATCATCACGTTCTGGCTCCAAAAATCCAAGATGGTGACAGCCAAAAAGCTTCAAAAGTCAAGGCTTCAAAATAGGAGTCAACAAACTAATAATGGTAGCTACGTCCATTATTCTATACAGTTTATGCTTTAGAGGTCAACAAAATCTCAAACAAGGGTTGGTATGATATCAAATGAATTAGTGTCCCTCGAATGGCGTTGTCACGTTATGTACTTAACATAGAGTCACACAGAGAAACACAGTTGGGGTTCATCACGTGACATACTTAACGTAAGTTACTTAAGTTAGGACAAGGCAAGTTAAGTTACGTAGGTTAGGTTTCGGAAAAAAACATGGTGAAGATGTACTTTAAAATAACTCGTTGTTCATTTGGTTCCACACATTCCAGAGCTCCGTCTCTGGGGAAAAGTCCTCGGTTTGATCCATCCACCACCTCAACATGTCTCCTTAAGCAGACTTTCACTCTTTCACTTATTCCTTCTTTACTCCCATCAGGGCATTGGTCATGTGATAACAGTCCTCGCGATTACGTTGGATATACATGAATTATCGGCTCATGATTGCTAGGGTTATAAACAAATTGTGGTGTTACTTTTTTTAGGTATACATACAAACTATACACGAGGTCAGGACAGGACAGCCTGTAGAGGTGCAGGGAGGCAAATTCTTTTAACATTTTCCCCGTTACCAGTCTTCATGCTAAGGTAACTGCTACCTGGCAAACACATTTCCCAAAAGCTATCCCTTTCACCTCTGCAACATGCTAACACAAAGGAAGAAATTGCAGCTTGTGAAATTCGAAGACTCCTCTCTACCTCCTCCACAACACATGCACAGCACAAACAGGACTGAACAGACCCAGTGTGGAAACTGAGGACTTAGTGTGAATGTTGCTGACAAATAGACGGTGTAATCATCTGTAGGTGAGCAACCTATGTAAGTTCTGCATGTTTCAGCTGTTAAATAAGTCTCATACAGTTTGTGTCCTTAAATGGTTTGAGCATTACAGGAAGAAAAATTGTGTTTGGTTAAAGTAACAGGGACTGCAAACAAATTTGTTTTTGGCACGACCCTCTCTAAATCTGGAACGCAGCAGGATAAGGTCACCCAAACATGTTAATGGAAGGTTTGTTTGCCAGTCCAGTGTGAACCGAAATGCACCAAATACATAAAAGGAAATGAATCTGTAGGTGTGTGATCACATAAAGGAACAATGAATATGCCTGCTTTTGTTGCTTCATTATAGATTGCCTAGACAGCCATTTTCCCCAGTGAGATCATTTTCAAATACTCGATTTTTCAGTCAGGTTGAGAAGACGAAACAAGAGATTTTTTTTTTTTGCTTTTCTTATTCTGATTCTACGAAGCTAAACTGTCAAAAGCCCCAAAGAGACTTGTGCAACGCTGTCTGCAATCTCTCATATAAAAGTGCTCTGAGCCTCCAGCTACAAACTTGCGGTACTCCCCCGAGATGCAAAAAATCTCACACCCTGTGATGTGTCTCCTCGCTTCGTGCGTTTAGTGAAACTCATCTGTGTGCCATTAATTAGGGTTGCAGGCAGAGCGGAGTAAGATTACGACGATCCGTGTGCGACACTGGAGGTGAGTGAACTCTGCAGTGTTTACAGGAGGGCCAGCTTGGCTTGTACGCCGTGTTTGAGACAAGAGCTGAAAAATGGGCTGCGGGAAAATATTGTTTTTGCACAGGAGCCAAGAGGGAAGCACAAAGCAGGCAAAGGAGGAAGTGGCTAGTGTATCTACCTCTGCCACACACACATATTCAAAGGAAGAAGCATGCTGCCAGAGTCCTTATCTTTCCATGCTCTCTATTCTGAGTTTCCCCTCATGATGGTTTGAAAATGCTCCAGCTTCCCCCGGAGAATGACTGTGTCTAAATGTGTGCTCCTTTGAGTGTTAATGAAAGTCTATACATATAATCTATGGCGTACTTCTCTTTGAGCATCCTCTCCTCTAGCTTTTTTTTTTTTTTTTTTTTTACATATGCAGCATAGACAAATGAATGGGATGTCATTTCATTGTCTGCAGTTCAATATGAGGGCTCTGTTCCTGTTCTCATTACAGCTGAGTGCTGACTCACTGTCTGTGTCTAAATAACAGAGAGATCCTTGGGGGACTTTGGGGAATGTTAAGGGCCAGAGGACACACACACATACACACGCACACACAGATGTAACACTGCCACAGAGGAGGGTTATCATCTCGCCCAATTACCTTCCTCCCATATTTCCCAGAATGCAACTTCAGCAGCGCGTGGCTGTAGCTCAAAGTAATTGGCATTGCCCTGACCTGACAGGAGGAACCTCTGAGAGATGAGCCTATCACGCGCCGCCGGTGACTGCTGAGACAAATAATGAAGTGCGGATAGTCTACGCGGCTACATGGCTGTGGAAAGGCAGGGTGAACACAGCTGACCTTTGACCTTTTTTTTAACAAACTATGACACGTGCTATTGATTGGGTCAATGAAGAAATCGATGCATTTGAAAGCACAAAAGCAAACAACAAAAAGATCGATATCTGTTAAAGACCTCCACAGGAGCCTGAAGGGTTTATATATCATACAGCTGATTCTGTATCGAAAACAGTTTTTAAAAGTATCGCAAAGTATTTTGTATTTTTAGGACTGAGGGTGGTTATAGTGAAGTAAGGGATTGTTCTTTATTTATGTTTATGCTGTTTAAACCTTCCAGCAGGTTTTGAGGCTCAGATGGTATTTGAAACAAATACAAAATACAACCATTTAAAGTTGTATGTCCTTCCCCTAAGCCAAAATAAAAAACAGTCCCTCTCCAGTGCTTAGAAAAATGACCAACCCCCCCAACCCACCCCCTCAAAAGTAATGAACAGCCCCTAACACATAAGCTCAAAACATGATTACAAGTGAGAAGTAGGTGTTTACTCACAAAGCCGGCGCAGTGCTCGCAGAACGTGGGCTTGACGTAGGTGGCCTCAGTGAAAGTGTGGATGAAGCCCATCTTGCAGTTAAGCAGAGAGCTGGCTTTCATAAAGTAGTCTATCATCTCATCTCTGCTGATCTGCCCGTCTCTGGGAGAGAAAGCAAAGAGAAGTGACGTTGGTTCAATGTATGAACTTTTTACAGCAGTGAATAAATCTGCGAGTGCTCACTGGTTTTTGTCCAGTTCTCCAAACTTGCTGAGGTATGGGAAGTTGTTCCTGATCGCTTCAAATTCGTCCCTGGAGATGTGGCCGTCACCGTCTGAGTCAAAGTTCTTGAAGACCGACTGTGAATTAGAGGGTTGAGAAGGTTAGTTTCAGTGTGCTGGCCAAAAGTTGATCTCCTTTATAGGACAGCTCCTACATAGATGATAACCTTACATACGTAGGAGATAATATCTTGTATGTAGGAGATAAACTTGCCCACGAACTATGCTTCTCAGGTCTTTCATAGAATCCCAACAGGAATCCATGCATTACACAAACTGAACCACTGTTTTTAAAAGGATCTCTCACAGAGATCTATTAATTCTTTCAACGCCAAGAAATAAAAACATAAAACATGCTCGAGTTACATGGTTTTCACATGACCCTCCAAGCCTTGGTTATTATGGTACAAGATTACCAACCATTTGGCCAGAAAGCCAAGAGCACTTGGCAGTACTCATGGCAAGATGATTGTGGAGAGGATAACAACAGATATTTTTCCCTCAGCCTTCCAGCGCCCCTCAGGTTACAATCAGCGCTGAGAGACGAGAATGTGTAGAGGCTGACACACTCACCTCCACCATCTTCTCTATGTGTTTTTTGATGATCGTCGGGTCAGCGTTGGGCTTCACTGACACAGCCCAGTCATCGATCATGGTGGGCTTGGGTTCAGGCGCAGGGGCGGGGCTGGAGTTCTGCTACAACCAGTGAGAAACCAAAGAGGGTTAGGTCAGTATCAATCCTAGGAAGCAGACGCTGTCATCTTCCAAGGACAAGAAAAGACAGCTGCTGTACAGAGCAGCAGTCAAGGGTTACAACAGCAGATCAAAATGTCATGAGAGAGGAAAAACAAAGATTTGTGTATTGTATTCGTGATGTGATCTATCATCTAAGACAGGAGCAGAGTAATATAACACTGCCAAATTTGGGATATTTGAGACCAGCCCAGTATGGGATCTCAATGTGTACATTAAATGGCTGCTCACCGCTGGCTTGCGAGGTTCTCTCTGTAGAGACATCTGGTAGATCTCCTCCTCTGTGTGGTACTGGTCCAGAGATACCTGCACAGAACAGGACATGAGGAGCCAGTGTGATCATTTTGTCTTAAGATGAACCAATCATTTGTGACATTAGCTTCTACTACATTTCAGAGCGCTAAAATCACCTATTTAACAACCCAAAGCTCTGCAGGGGGGTCTGGGGCAAATTCCCACCAGGAGCTAAGCTAAGCTAACCATTTTAGAGCATTTTGAAATCTTAGATCAAGGGTTATCAGATCAGAGGTTCTGTGCACACACTGACTTTTTTTTTTTTTTTTACTATACTATCACTTTTTAATGTTTTTTGTTTTGTTCTGTTTTTGACATACAATTCTGTCTTTTTTTTTTTACGACATACTATACTATGACGTTTGAAGGATTTTTTTTAGACATACTTTGCTATGACTTTTTAAGGCATACCATAATCTGATTTTTTTTTTTTTTTTTTACATTTTGTTAGACACACTGCACAATGACTTTTATGATTTTTTTTTACTCATCATATATAAATCATATATTTTGCACACTACATTAATATCAGTGATTTTGCTTCAACAGTGGATCTGAACAGCAGGCTGAAAAGCAGTATTTCACTGCAATCTTTTTGGTTGGAAGTTTCAAACCTGCATTACTGCACCTGTAACTAAACCTGCCAGTGACATCACAGTATACTAACACACCCTGAAGTACACTTCTACATAGCTGCAGCAAGGTGAGCAGTAAACCAACTGTGTTGAGCACAAATATTTTCAGGAGATGTTAAATTATTCCTAAATCAGGGGTTGCAATCTTCTCTCCAAATATGACTATCATCACTTGACCCAGTAGACTGCAGAATAATGAAGGCTGTATGAGCTTTTAAAGCTTGTAAATGGGCCTTTGAGCTGAGGTTATTTTACTGTTCTCAAACATCAAGAATAAACAGCCATGCTCAAAATACTTTGATGTTTTTTTCTTTTTGTATGGCATCCATGAAGAGAGTGTCTGTCTGCATTGTTTCAGCAGCACTCAGAGCACCCTCCTTCATTCTTAGCATTCATCTCCACCACAAAATTAATTCATTCCTGCATAAATTCTCTGCAAAAGGAGCCTTTTAAAGGCATAGCCAAATGTAAATATCTGGGAAATACAAACAGTTGACCAAATAAGTGACCAAATAAGGCTGTTGTGTACCTTCACTGAAACTGTTCACTATTTATTTGAGTTCCAAATGTTTATAGTGTCATTTTTTCCACTTTGAGAGCACTGCAACTAAAATATCGATCACCTAAATCATATTAGAGTAGCAGTAAATAAAAATAAATAATCAAATCAATCAATCAAATCAATAGTATAAGTTACAGAAGCCCTGAGAGGCAAGCAAGGTGGGTTTGGGTTTTTTTGTTTGTTTTCTCCATCAGTGAAAACAGATGCATTTTCTTCCCAAGATCATTTTTTCAAGTTTATTTTTTCATCTGTGAAAAGAGGTGATTTTTTTTTTTACAGTATCACACAACAAAAATTATCAAGAAAAAAAAGAATTCACCTGTTTCCACAGATGATCAATAAAAATATTTCTAAAAACACCAGTTTTCACAGATTGCTTTTTTTTCCTCTCAGGGCTTCCATATAAAGATGTTAATGAAATAATAACTTAATTCTAAAATTAGAACAGGTCTAATTTTCACACACAGACCTGTTCATTATAATGTACACAGCCACCATGGCAACAGGTGAGAGAGCAGCATCTATTTTTTGCTAAAACTAAAATGCTGCAGCCAAGTGCCACATGTTGTCATCCACTGCATCTATTGTTGTCCTCACATTATTTTCCTCAGAGCTATTCTCTTACCGTAATTGTGTTTCCTGGCTTTTATTGAGTTGAAGTGGGAAGTGCGGAAGGGGGAAAAAAAGGCTTTTCTCCTTGTTTGGTCGTCTGATTTAGTGATGCTTGTTGTATTTCAGTGAAAATGTTAACTGTGACTTGTTCACCACATCCGAGATCATTTGATTGAATTTGAATTATCTGAAGGGCTGATGAATTTGAATCAAACAGGAGGAAAGTATGATTAAACTTCTGCGGTTTGCAGGCATGCCCGTGTAGAGATTATTTTGAAGGATGTATCGACTTTCTTTCCATCTCCTTGCACTCGTCCCCTCAGACTCAAGATAGATAAAGTCCAATAAGCACTGGCATAAGATAATTGGGTATTGACTCTGTCCAGCAAACTTCCCTGGTTCCCCTCAGCTCCAAAACCTGTCAAGTTGTTTTCTTTCATTCATTTTCACAGAAAAAAAAAAAGGGGGGCGCCAGCTGCAATCTCACGCGAACACCTGCAGCCGGATTGAGTGATTAATCCCTTGGGATTGTTTAAATACAGAGAGCTTCTCAAATTCAGGAAACCCTTATCTGCATCTGCCAAAAATACTCACACACACTCAGGGGTTTGGTGTGAAGTGCCAAAACACAACCCTAGCTTTCATACTGAAGTGCACACAGCAACAAAAACTGAGATCAGCCTCCCTCACTATTCCCAGTTTAAGAGCTCGCACTAAACATAAGTTGTAGCTGTACTTAACTGTTTGCTCAGACATAGATAACTATCACTCAGAATATAAAAAGGGTAATTTCCTCAATGATACTTGTAAGCATTTTTAAATTATGCCTTTCCCACATCATTTCACATTACGAGCTTAATGTATTTTATAGGGCAACAATGTGTTTTGAGGAGATTATTTCCTGATGGGGGCTTCCATTTCTTCCTGTCGGTCTTTGGTGATTGATAGGAGTGTAATATTGGCACAAAGTGTAATATAAGGAGAGGGAGAGAGCATTCCTTTGTAAGCCAAGACAGAAAAATAGTCTGGGGAAGAAGCTGCAAAATGACTGTACTGTAAAATGTTTACACTTTTACAGTTTAAAAGGGACCCTATAATACTCATTTTCAGGCTCATACTTGTATTTAAGGTCTCTACCAGAACATGTTTATATGCTTGATTTGTAACACCTTTACTTCCCTCATACCGTCTGTGCTGGAACACCTGTATTCACCCTTGGTCTGAGACACTTAAAGCCACCCTCCAAAAAGCCCAGTCTGCTCAATCCAGTCTCACTCCAAAGTCGTCAACATCCGGTAACTTGCGGCATCGGAAAAAGCCCTCCTTTAACGTCGGCATGATATGTGGCTGGTCACCGTTATATTTTAATGGCGCTCGGCGGCATCAGGGGGAAACGCGGGGGACAAGAACAAAAGTTAAAGCGGCTAAAGTCCGAGTAGAGTGGGTGGGTGCACTGGTGGATGGGTCCAACAAACATCAACTTTCCCCTAGGAGAACGGTGTTCCCATCCCATTAGATTATAAAGCCAAACCCTGTTCTTTTTTTCCTAAACCCAACCATGTGCGTTTGTTGTTGAAGGAAAAAAAAGCATCCATTTGCAGTGTTGTACCAATGTAGTGCCTTTATTTTGAAAGGGACTGTAAGTAAACTGTAAATTTCCTTTGATAACGGAAGTGCATTTGAAAAAAGACAATGCATGTAACAGGCCGAACTTGACACAGGGTCCCAGAACATCAACAATCAACACACCCAGGGTGCCTTGCACATCGTATCTGGACGCAAAAGTCCATGACCAATTGTAACATGTGATGAGGTCTTGGGTGAGAATGTGTTGGTCTGCTCTGATTGGTCAGCATTAGGCCCGTTTCCACTGAAGAAGTTCCTGGTACTATCTGGGGGGCAGGAACTACTACAGGAACGTCCTCTCGCTCGGCCCTCTCAACCGCCATGTCTCCACTGAGAGAGCGGAGTAGGAGGAAGGTTCCTGTAAAGTTACCGGGCTCTGTATGTGACGTAATCGTTGCTTGACCATTTTGACTGGAGCGAAGTAGGGGTGTGGGGACGCCGTTAGCCGTGTCTGTAATAACTCCGGTCACGGTCCGTGGAAAAAATATTTTTTCCAGCGGATGTCTTAGTTACAACATGATTGAGCTAACTGGAGTAGTTTCATGTCGTATCCGACAATGGGAGGCTTTTAACAGATGACGTCCTGATGTTAGCTTTGCTGCTGCTGTTAGCTGTCCCTAGACATCGTGATTTCCCAAAACTGAATAAACACCATACATAGCAACACAAAACTGCTTTGCTAGTTCAATCATGTTGTAACTAAGATATCCGCTGGAAAAAATATTTTTTCACGGACCGTTTATTGAGTTATTACAGTCACCGCTAACAGCTAAAAGTTATCCCAGCTAATCTACGATAACCATGTTATTAATTATAAAACGTCACATCCCGCCTTGAGTATATCCAATCAGCACCAAGTAATCCCCAAGCCCCAGCCAGGAGTTTCTCGGGGCCGTTCTGAGTATCTACTCCAAGGCAGGGACTTGTTTAGCCCCTGTAAAAGTTGCGGAACTCTGTCTGTCGGGGGTGGTTCCTGCGGTGGAGACACGCACCAACGGCTCCGGCCCCATAAAATTACCCCGAGGTTCCTGCAGTGGAAACGGGCCTAATGTTGAGACTTTCGTATAGCAAAGTCTCTGGATCACTGCAGCCAGGGGAATAACAGAAGGCAGAAGGCCTGAGGGGCAAGGTGAAAGTAGAATCCCTATGGGAAGCCATGTATTATAGAAATGACCCATCGGTGTTAAAAGGATTCTCCCAGAGGGAACTATAAATACTTTCAATGCCAGGCAATAAGAACAGAAAACATCATCAAAGCTGGAGTTACATGGTTTTCAAATGACCCTCCCAGCCTTGGTAATTACGATACAAGATTACTAACCATTTGGCTAAAAATGCCAAGAGCACTGCACAGTTCTCATGTCAAAATGAGGGATTACAGGGATTGCTACATATATTTGCCTAGTTATTTGAAACTTTGGCTACATTTAATATGAATGTCCTTTATTGTAACTTTAAGACACAAAATACAAAAAGCATAATAGGTCCCCTTTGATAGCACTGATGACACAATATAGCAATGCGATCTCTCAAAATCAAGACTTCCCTGCAGAAGTGTTGAGATTTAAAAGGAGAAACTGACTCCACTGAGGTCCTCTTTTAAGTCATTTCAAAGCCAAAATGTTCTGACAGCAAAAGCTCTTTAGTCTTTACTTGGGATACAGGAACAGACAAAAGGTTTCAGAGCAGGTTAACAATTTAAAGTTCAGTGGAGTTCAACAAAGGCATGCTTAAACTGAGGTTGTGACTCTTTGTCCTGGGTGACAGCACAATGCTAGAAAATTGAGTCTGGCAACCAGATAGCAGTGTTTCAGCAGTCAACCAAAGATATTTAGTGTACTCATCATTATTATGCAGCCTGTGGAAACAGTTTTGATGTTTTCTGTGGCTCTGTAGGAGCTTTCCAAAGTGAAAAAATAATCCTGATGATGTCATCAGAGTAATCTCAGATCGGGTTCCTGGTTTAAACTTTTTATCTGCATCGAGTAGATGACATTCTGCTGTTTATTGTTAAAATACTGTAGGTTGAAGTATCAATCCTATCTCTATTATGTCTTGCTTGTCAATCTCAATATAATCTATTTTTACAGCAGTCCTGTATTATGATATAAAGGCTGCTCTTACCACTGTGGACCACATCTATTTGAGACACAGGAATACTGTGAGCTTGGAGGTTAATGTTTTGAATGCCTTGGTTACGTATAATCTCTGGCCTTTGTCTGTTCACAGATTTCGTCCCAGCTGGCTGCTGTTCAGTCGGTCTGACCACGAGCCAATCAAATCAAGGCAGAACAAATTCTGTGTATCAAACAGACTGCCTCTTACACCGGCTGTGTGCTCGGCCTTCTCAAAGTTTTTCCTCCTACTTCAATGCTGTCTGGGCGCCTTCAAATTTTGCACTTTGTGATGAATAACCAACTCACAGCACCTGATTCAGGACCTGATTTTACCCGGCACAAGCTGTTACGTCTTTAATTTGAGCCTAACACCTTGGACGCTGCACATACACATTCTGTCCACTCTTTGCACTCACTGTAAGCAGGTTGAGCAGGTCCGTGTTGGCGTCGATGTTCGGCGGCGTGGCCTGGATCAGTGCCAGCTCTTGCAGGATGGTGTACAGCTGTTGGGTCTTAGCCAGGTTGACCCGCGTCTTCTCTTTGTCGGCCCAGTCTGGCAGCGCCACGTGCACGGCTATAAGGTCTTTCAGGTGCACACCGAGGATGGGGAATCGGAAGCCCGAGCACTCGGAGAAGCGCTTGCGATATTGACTGTAGTTCCCACATGATGTCACCAGTTCAATGAGGTTGTTAAAAACCTGCAGGTTGAGTAAATGGAGGGGGATGAAAATAATTTAAGGGTTATGTTGTCAGGGTTAGGCTTAGGAGGTTAGGTGGCAGAAAGTGGCAGACAGACTTGCACAGTGAAAGTAAGCCTTGCAGGGAACCAATCTAAATGCTGGTGATGTCATTATTCTATAGTCATTCACTGTTGTTGTTCAATGAACATTTACTTCATAAAGATGAATTTAAGCAAAAAACGGGTATATTTCCACTTCAAGGGTGGACAAAATGGAAAGGGGTGAGATGAGTCTTGGCAGCAAACAGGAAGCCTATCTCAAGAGAGACTTGTTTAGAAGTATCACAAACATTCTGGAAAACTTTGCTCCAGATGGACTTACATAACTGACTGCAACTCCCCCAACAACAGTTGCATTCCAGTTATATGGCTCAAATTCACGGTTCTAAAAAGCCACCGTGTAGGAGTAACAGGCACAGATAAGGAGCTTGGCAGCTCACAAGGAGGACATGTGGATTACTGAATCAAGATCCAATATCAGTTGGTAGCTAAGAGCATCGACATGCAGTGAATATTGAATTTGTGTGGCAGTGTTAGGCTGTTGATGCCAGAGAGAGATCAGTGATGGTTGGGAGGATGGATACTGCACCTTGTTGGTCTCTGCGCTGATGTGGGCTTGCGTGTCTTTGAGACGAGATATGGAGCTGTTGCTGAGGCCGCCCACCACAGCCATCAGTGTGTTGAAGTTCTGCAACTGCAGCAGCTTCTGTGGACGAGAAGGAGGAAATATTAGGAGTGAGGGCGAAAGAGGAGACAGTGAATGACTGTGAAAGCCACTGCCAAAGAGGATCTAAAAAGGAGAGCAAAAGAGTGAGGGTGGCACAGGTTAAAAAAAACTATGTACAGTATGAGGAGTCAGGAAAGAGAAAACCCTCAAAATATAAAGCCAGAGACTAGTGTTCAGCAGCCCACATGCACATCCACACATAACCATATTAAAGTATTGGCCTACCAAGATATTACTGAATTTTCTAACCTGTCTATGTCAAACTTAAGCTAACACTTTGTGAATGGCGCTCTGCAGGGCTCCCCGCTGCCCTTCAGCCTGCATGGCATCTCACAGAAAATCAATGGGGTCGCAGCTGTGTGGGAGGGCTGCCAGAGGGGATCATTTGATTCAGCTCAAACACCCTTTAGAATCAATTGGCAAAGCAATGTGGAAAGCAGCCCAGCATTCGCAGAGTACGTTCGCCTAAACTGCACGTGCATGTGACCATGAGCGAGGCCTGAGAAAGGTTTCATTGTCAACATGCCAGGGCTTCCCACTGGGTATACAATACATTTATTGTATGATGGGGTTCGGAGATGGAATTCATCCTCTTGTCAATTAATTGCTATCACAGAGCCAATTGGAGCTTTACAATAGGCATGAAAGGGATGTTTTTGCATTTAAAATTATAACACAATGTGCAGTCAAGACTTATGAACATGAGCCATTAGTAATGCACGCCCAACAGGAAGCTGAAATGGGACACAACCAGCGCACCCTGAAGCTTTGAGAAATGTCAAGTGTGTCAAGGCTACCTTCTGTGCTGCCTCTGAATACATCTGAAATCAGCTTGAACATAATTTTTGTCCCTGCATGTGCTCACACTGGGATGCTTTTCTGAATACCAAAGTTTGAGGCGTTTCAAATTGGCAGAGAATTGACTACGGGATTTCCAGCAGGGATAGTCTGTTTCTGATGTATCTGCCCAAATGTTCACCCATTATGGATAGATGACAGTCCCAAATGACCTCTGGGCATTACATTCAAAATGAGAAACAGTGATTATCTTTATGAGGACTAGGGGTGTAATGATCCGTCAATCTGGACTGATGTATCAATTCAATGATCAGTATCATCCAGTATCATCAATGCACAATGAAAACATTAATCCCTATCATCATCTTTAAAGGGAAACTTGTGTCTCCGCAATGTGGGGAATTTGTGCAGATGAATGGTGCTTGGCTTCCCCCCTTGCCGGCAACACCATGAACTCCCTGCCCATGCCGTGAGCAAAAGTCCACAAGTTGATGTGAAACACATCATTCTGCATCATTAATAATAATGCAGGGAGCGCCTCAACTCCACTCAACTGCACACACTGCCCACACTGCAGTGACACAGAGCTGGTTAAAAATTGACAACGTACCCCTTTAAGATTCGCCTTTATTTTGATATTCCCATGGTGCGTCTGTGTCACCATCAAACAATGCAGCTCAGAAAGACAAGGATATTTACTCCCTTCTCGGCAATAAATCAGCAGAGTGGAAATATTTTGGATTTTGGATAAAAGACGGGTCAACAGACAAAGCACATGCCATGTGAAAAAAATGCCACTGCTAACTTCTTGCTTTCACTAGGGAAATATTAGCTGCTCTGTAGGCTGCAAATGGAATTCAAAGTTTCTGTTATGTCGACAGATGCAGTAACTAAATCTAAGTAAGAAAAAGTATAGGCGAAAAAGAAAAAGTTCACTTAAAGGAAGGGGTGACAGCTTCTTCTGAAACCAAATGTGTTAAATTTGCATACGACATAACCTCAAATCGATTGAAGGCCCCTGAACTGAATAAAAATCTTATTGTGTTAGACTTAGTGTTATCAGCTAATAATGCATTGTTGTCCAAAGAATTGATATAATGTTATATTGTGATAAAAGTAGGAATTTACACCTCTAATATGGACACACTACCAGGAATATCAGACAATGGGAATCTAGGAGTTGGTATGCAAAAGACCCCCCACCTCTCCTATGTATGAGCAAGAAACGCACTTTATATTTGTTTAGCCTCTTTTTGTGTTGTTGTTTTAAATCTCCTTATCATTGTAATGCATCACTTTTTTGTCTCTGTGTCATCATTATGTCTCTTTGAGGTAATTTTGTGTCTCTTTGTGGTAATTCAGTGTCTTTTTTGGATGTTTTGTTTATTTGGTGGCTTTGCCCTTTTTTGTAATTACTTTATGTCTCTTTGCAGTGCCTTTGCATCTCTGTGTGGTCATGTTGAATATTTTCCTAGTCAGTTAATATTAATCTGTGTGACATTTTGCAGGTGAGGGCCAGGTTCAGTAATCGTTCCACTAAAAACAGCCAGCACAGTATATAAAAGTAAGGAATATTACATGCAATGTATTGACAGATTCAACTTTTGTCATTGTCAAACAATGCTGTCTTGTAACAAGATTAAGTCCATAGCCATGCTAGCAGCTCTGTCAGGCTGTCCTCAGGTACAGTAATGCTTTGAGCGTGATGCTAATGTCAGAATACTAATATGCTCACAGAGACAATGCTACCATGTCAGTGTTTAGCAGGTCTAATATTTAGCATGGTTATCATCTTACTTTAGCATGTTTGCATGCTAACATATGCTTATTAGCATTACACTCCAAATGATCTGAAAGGTGCAGATAGAGTGGTGATATTTGGAAAGGAGGATAGAGACATTAGATCAGGAGGAGATTATTCTCAGGCCTTCTGCTGCTGATCTGTCATAATCATTCATCCCACACAAGACTGGTCAGAATCAGCATCTGTCTCCACCACAACACTGTCAAAGCTTTACAAAATACTGGAAAAAGTCCAAGTATTCAATATCAAGGAGGGAGAAACAAGAGCGCGAGACAAGAGCTCTGCTGAGGTGTTGCTGTGCTGGTGTACTTAAACAGAGGGAGGTGTTAACCTGCTGAGACCCCACTAAATAAATTATGAGAGACAGAAATTTGTTCTGCAGCTGAAGGGAAGGATAGATGGAGAATGGGTATCAGTCCAGGAGCAGACTTGCAATAAGTAATGAGGATGCATTCACACTGCAGGCTATCGGGATAAATATTCTTTTTTTCCTGCACTTTCTATGGTCGACTGAAGCTCCCTCTCACAGAGATGAGTGAATTGTCACATAAAGAGAGAACCCAGCCCATCTGGCAGACCAAATGATAACATCAAACTGAAATTAAATCAATTACACTGAAGCCCAGGACGGCATTTAGAGGGATGTCTCTGTTGTGAAAGAATGACAGACTCCAGGCATATGTGCAGGGAACCATAAAAGGCAGCAAGCTGGATACTTTGTTTGGGAGTTGGTTGGGAGAGACCAGATTAAGTTAAGATTAGGATTAGAGCCATGTTGACCTGTGGATGACCACACATGATTTCAGTTGCTGAGCATAGACATGAAGAGATAAGTTGATAGATGGACAGCCAAAGGAGTTAAATGTGTCAGACTGTTATTCAGGCTCAATATACAGGGGAAAATCTTTGCAACCAGCAATATAAAAGACAACAGACTCATACAGAGGAATGAGTAAGTAAAGACAAGCCTGGATCTCCCAGTGAAGGCAGAACTTGCAGGAAAAGAGATCATTCGCTATGATAGCAGCATGGCTCCAGGAATAGCAGTGTCAGTCAGTCCACCACTTTGGACTATTTAATGCACTTCCAAGAAATTTTCATTCATTCGTGGCCCCTAGACAATGAATCCTAACTTTGATGATAACCCGACTTTTCTTCTAAGTTTTAATCTTTGTTATTTTACATGAAAAATAATGACAACTATCAGATGGACTACCCCAAAATTTAGTTCAGATTTTCCGAAAAAGATGAATCCTAATGACTTGGATCCTTTTTCATAGGGCCAACAACATGTCAACATTTTCAAGTATTTTACAGAAGGATCATCTGATTCTTTCTAGCCAATAGAAAGTGCACATAATTCATAATTAAGTAATGACACACTGTGTCTTATTTGTACATTCTCTTCTTTGTAGAACAAAGCTCATCCTCTTTTAGGAATTATGACATTTTATTGTTCAATTGTGAAAATCTCAACTCAATTGCCAGGAAAAAATGCTGTCACTGTACATTTCTGCAAACCTTGGATAGGTTATTTTTGCATGTTATTACGTTGCAGATATGCTGAAACTTTATGTTTCAACAGTGCTGTGGCTAACATGTGGTTAGGTTTAGGCACAAAAAACACTTGGTATTGGTTAGGAAAAGATCATGTTCTTGCTTGAAATACACAGTTTGGGCAAAATCCTGGCTGGAAAAGCAGCTATGTCTTGATAAAAAACAATTGCTTTTCATGCCACTATCCCCACTGAAAACAAAGCAATGGGTCGCCACAGAACACCCATGCTTGGTGCCTATAAAACACTGGTAACACAGTGACAGGTTGCTGCAAAACACCAATGTTTGGTGCCTAATAAGCGGATGGATAAACAGCAACAGGTCACAAAAACAACATCGACATTTGGTGCCTTAAAAGGCAATAGAAAAACAGCAACAGGTCTCTACAAAACCCACGCTTAGCCCCTAAAATACTGCTGAAAAAACAGCAACCGGTCACTACAAAACACCCACGTTTGGTGCCTAATAGCCTGTTGGAAACACGGCAAAGATTTTCAAATCACAATTGGTTTTGCTGTTTGTTGGTTTCAAACAGTGGTCTGCAGTGGTCTGCACCTTGGCAGCACCTCGCCTAGGAGACACACCATCCACCAACCCCTCCACCTCCCGATGGGTTAGTCTGCTTATAAACTGCATCACTTTAGAAACATTGATATAATAGGTAAGAAACCTGTAAATGTAATGTATTCATTGTTTGCTGATATGCACAATGCCAACATTTTCTTCTGGCAATTGGGGTGGAAAATGTTGCATCCCAAATTTAGGTGATTTGTATTCTTTTAAATACATTTTTACATGCTCCTCCAGTGTTTGAGACAATTTAACAACCCCCTAGGCCCATAAAAGCTTTGCCAAAAATGCATCATCACCCAGCTAAAACAAGACTTTCTTAATTCACTTTCCTCTAACAGCAGCATTATGTTAAAGAGCTCTCAGTGGGCATCTGAACATGCTAATATCTCTAAAGCCTTTTTAAATTCACTTTTCCTCACACTGAACGGTAATGATCATATCCGTATGTGTGTGCGTGCAAGTCATCAAGGCTTCACCCTGACTTTTCCCCTTCTCTCCACATCTCTTGGTTTTATCTGTAATTCACCTTTTTACGACTTCCTCTCCTCTTGCTCTGTGGCTCCAGGCAGTTACCTCTTATCAGTCTGCCTCTACATGCACCCTGAACCCCAAAACTCCCTCCAGCTCTGTCTGAAAAAGGTTTGCAGTCTTAACAGGCCCAAGAGACAGACCTGTGCCACTCTGATGAAGTGGGAGATGACGGCGGCTCTCTGCGGGGCAGTGGGCTTGCTGAGAACCATGAGCTGGATCCATTGGGAGACGCTGTTGAAAAGGGTGATGAAACGCTCCAGGATGGGGTTATCCACTGTGCAGCCGTGCATCACAAAGCTGTGGTAGTCCTGAAACTGAAAGCAGGAAGGGGCATGACACATTTTATTGTATATCCCAGTATTTTTGCATATCCAGGAGATTATATCCTCAAATGTTGTTGTAAAATGTCAGGAAAGGTCTAACAAAAGACATACTGAGTTACATTACATTTACATTTTGGGGAAAGTATAATCCAATCCACCATCCAGCACCCTTAAAGCTCACTAACATGGGGTAGGCAATTTTATTTGGGCATCACTGGACACAAATCCCATAATAACTTTTGACCATGTTAGACTTCTGCACCTCCTCTTGGCTCTGTTTTCAGGCTTTAGAAAATTTTGCCCATGACTGGAGACTTTGGCCAATCATAGGTCATTTTAGAGAGAGGAGGTGTCTATTGGCTGTTGGTGTGAAAGTTGAAGAGTATGTTGCTTATAGTTTAGCTTTCTGCAAACCAGAGCCAAAGGCTAACGGCTGCAGCCTTAAGTTCAAATTTAAGTAGCTAATGTTAGCTAGAGCCTTGAATCACAGTGTGTCCTCCACCTCACTCCCTGCAGCTACAGACCACCTCATCAGGAGAGCCCCCAGTCGGCAGCCATAGCAATCGAAAGCCAGCCAGGCTCAGCAAACTTTCTGTTGCTGCTGTCACACAGGTTTGGCCCTGATCACACAGAAAGCATTTTAGCAGCTGGAGGTGATTTTGTGATTGTTTTTAATGACAATGAAGCTCACTGTTTTTGCACTGCTAAGCGCCTCACCTTTCTGCACTCTAGTTGCCTGGCATTTTTGCCAGAGCGCTCTGAACTCCTCAAGTTAGGTAGGAGAAACAAAAAGCTATACAACTTCACAATTTCAATAGAAATCAGTAGGCGTGAAAGCATATAAGTGCAGCACTTGATATGGCCGTTATCTAGGTGAAGCTCCTGGACCAATTGGTGGTACTCCCCGTAATCCACCCTCTTTTTTAGCATCTCATGTACCCACACAGATCTCCGTTTCCCTGTGCCCAACAAACTATTTACTGACAGCCTCTCACCCTCAAACAGAGCAAGTACCCTCTACCTGTCCATTTTAGGAACTAGCCACCAATTACTGTGAAATGAATAAAATAAAATAAACGGATGATTGATTACATGGTTAGGGTAGGAGGTGATGGGGTGGTTGCCTGGCAACAATAAAAAGATGTAGTAAGGATTTTTTTTTTGAATTCCTCCACCTAAACAAAAGGCAGTGTGCTTTCTGTGTGATCAGGGCCTTAGACCGAAGGCTGCCACTGGCCGTTGGAGGGGTTTGTGCCAGCCAAATTCCAGCTGTTACAGCCATGACCAAAGATCTGTCCCCCTGTGCTGCTACCGGCTCTCCTCTTGGGGAAGCAGTCCACAGCGGCCGGGAGAGAGGTAGAGGGACTATGGCGTGGCTGGCAGCTAATTCTTGTTGTATTTGTTTGATAAACAGGGGCGGGGTGAATAAGATTTATTAAATCACTGCATGGGAAACACTTAATGTATGGGGCAGGAGGAGGTGTAATTTTAAATTCTGCCTTTTCCAGATTTATGCCTACCCCAGCTTTACTCTGTACAGATAGGAAAGTGTAAAACCAATTATTTACTGTATTACAGGGACTTAATAAAACTTTCTATTTCTTGGCTTTGTCCAATTGATTTTTCTAGTGTATTTTAATTGTATTTATCAAATTGCTGAACTATTCCTTTAGGAAAGCAGTGTGGATAACAAAGCAGCCAACTGGCTGATTCACTGACTGATTAAGCCAACCTTTAATGTGGGAAATACAAAGAAAAAAAAAACAGATTTGTTTTCACCTACTCTACATGCAGAAAAGCATCATTACTGCACATTATGACCAAAAGGCTAGATTCTCTATATTTCTGTTCTTCGTGGCTTATTTTGTTTTATATTGAGCCAGAATCTCTTTATAAGGAGACACACAAAGACAAAGCCAAGACAAATCACCACCGCTGCCCCCATCTTGCCACCAACACCATCACACTTGAATAAATTATCTAAAAGCATCTAAATCAGCACACACCCAGTCACTGCCTCTGCTTCCCAAAATAACACTCAAAGAGCAAAATGCTTCCAGAAAACAAATATAATTACCACCAATAAAAGTCAATTTTACCCACTATTGCTTAGCAACTAATATAAGCCTGCAGCCTGTGACATTTCTTGAGAACTGAAAGAATTTAAGAGCTGTAAAGATCACAGTAGATATACACAACTTCAGCACAGACTGCAGGCAAACTGACCAAGATCTTGCAGAAGGATTTGTACTCCAGGTAGGTCAGGTGTTCAGCCAGTTCACAGGAGTCAAGGTGGTCAAACAGCAGGGACATTTTCCTCTTTTTGGACACTGATGGGACACGCTGAGTCACCTGTCGCTTCCATTTATATGACGGCCTGAGAGAAGCACAAAAATTGGAGGATATTTTACAAAAGGTTTTCTCCTTTTGGGTCTTTTGGCTAAAAAGTACCATTATTGAGCTTTTTCTGTAAATGCAGAATTTATTCCTGGAAGGACATTCCCTCATTTGCAAACACTCAGCTGCAGTAAGTCACAAAGCCTTCTACTTATGGGACACTAAAGGGAAGTCGAGGTCACACAGAAATGGCTTTTATGGGAAAAAGAGAAGTCGCTGACCCCGCATAGCACAGCTCAGCAATCTCTGAGAACAGGCAATAAAAAGGGCATGCTGACATAAACGCCCACAGACAGAGACATTCATTCAGGCTGTCAACAACACATGCAGCTTTCAGCGAGCAATTCACTCACACACTGTCGAGGTCAATGAGCTGACTCTGGCGCTCGTTGCCCTCAGTGGTCAAGAGGTCTTTAAAGTCTTTGATCTGGTCAGCCAGCTCCGGGCTCAGATTGAACTCTGCTGGAAACTCAGAGATCCAGTACCTGGAAGGCAGAACAAAGGGATGAAAAGAGGGAAGGGTGATGAAAAATACTGGAGGGGGAGAGAGACTTGTTTACATCGACACAATAATGCGATCTAACATTTAAGACCTTTCCCTGATTGTTTTATGTGATGATTTTCGCCAAGTCAGACAATTTCTGCATGACGTGTTGTTACTGTCAATATTCAACTGTCAACTCACAAACTCATAAATGAATCATCAGACTGAAGTTCAGAGAGAACTTGCATGAGAAGAAATAAAAAAAGATGACAGTTTATTACTTGACAAGGTGGCATATTCTTGTTCGGCGCTCAGCAGTGCAGCTCTCCTCTTGAGATCTTATCTAAAAGTCAAGGTGCAACTTTGAAGCAAAAACTCTCTTATATCTCATAAAGATTTAACAGATTTAGGAGAACAGTAAAAAAAAAAAACGATCTGGCCTTGATTCCTTTTTTCTGTCAGCAGCGTGTGAAGTGATATTTGTAGACAAGCACCAAGGAAAACATCTCTGAGGTAGCTGAAAACAAAGGTGAAGGATACTTGAGCACTAGCTTCTTCGCCATGTCGGTTGACGGGATGTACCACGGGTGCATCATGAGAAACATGCGAACCAAGGAGGTATCCTTCAAAGTGCCCCTTTCATCTATAAGAAGACAACAAAATATCGTTCATCATCAGGAAGATAAAATCACAGGGCAAGCATCACCTGCTATCAGTTAGATCTTATCGTATCTTTGGTGGTCAGTGAGTGTGGGTCATAGCCTGATCACCAATGTGTCCAGCACCATGGAGAAGACATTTTTTCTAAATTCCACATAATGACATTAAGTACAAGAATTATGATTAAAAAAAAATTAATAAATAATAATAATAATAATAATTTGTTTTTACTCACTCAATTAATAAATACAATTTCAAAGAAATGTGTTCAAATGACCAACCAAAGGCTTGGATGCATGCTTCCACTAGCTCGTCCACTCCGGCCGACTGCTCCGACAATATGGACTCCATCGTCGCTTTCCTCTCTGTTTTCCCCCCTCGTTTCTTTCTCTTTCTGGTTTGACTCTCGTCCTCTCACTGAACACAAAAGAAGATGAAAAGAGAGGATCAAAGGAGAGCAAAATAGAGTAATTGCTGTGTTAAGCAAAGAGAGGGGAAGTTAATTTCGTAGTGGTCGTGGCTGCGTGTTTGGAATAGTTGTGTGGTCAGTTATTTTTGCATACTGCTTCTCACTGCAGTGAGTGAGATAATCAGGGATTGTTTACAATACATTTAGGGTTGGTACATTTAATGGGGATATCTGCCTGTCAATGTCATCCCCCATCCGATATGATGGGTTGAGTTGACTCAACAAATTCAATGTGTCAGTCTGAAAAACCTGCACTGTCAGTAACTCTATTTGAGGGAGCACAATAATTGGTCCAGCTTTCAGTGGAGAGTTTAAACGTCTTTAATGATCTAAATTTATAAGAGGCTTTGCATTTGTATTACTCTTGGTGAGACGCAGAGCTCTGCATCTTTTGACATTTTTAGATACAGCTGTCAATATGATACCTGAGAAGTAATGTACAAAAACAGTACCTTTTTGACAACACAAGTAGCTATACAGAATAAAAATATATATAATATAAATAAAATTATACATAATTAAGGGCGTGGACACTTTGCATGACCTAAAGGCTCTATCTGCTGACATGACGCTACGACGGCAACAACTCTTGTTGGGTAACGCAACCCTTGCATTCTAAAAAAGTCTTGTTAAGTGTTTCGTTGTACTAAAAGACCCTTTAAGGAGTCAGATATTCAGTTTTCCAGTCAGTAGCCTACAGCGGTTTTAGCAAAAATTATGATTAGCATGATCACAGTTTACCGTAGCTCTAAATGCACCGTAATGACGAAGTTAGCTGCTAGTGTTACGACAGGAGTCAGCAACCTTTCCCATCAAAAGAGCCATTTGTGACCAAAATTTAAAAAAAACAAAAAAAAAAACATGTTTAAACCTTATTATGAAGGTAAAACAACCTATTACATCTAAATTGACCTATCAGCATTACTAATATGTCTGAATGAGCATTCATTAATATATTTTACCACAAGGTTGCTAATCTGCAGTGGGCTGTTAATGAATATTTGGTAACAAATGTGTCCAACAGTTATTAATATCTTTATTTTTCTCCGAGAACTTTCTATTTTTGGATTTGTAATCAATAACTAGACTCACTGGGTAGACTCAAGGCTAGCCACCGTTAATAAGGTTCAGCACCATTCAGAGGAAAAGGCGCCAGTCCGTAGACACAGTTGACGAAATGTGAAAACTTTTCTTTTGATTCAGTGTATAGGCTACACATTTTTATAAATAGAAAATGTAAGAAAGTCTTGAGGCCCACAACAATAAATTAAAATTAAAATGTAAAAAAAATATTTATTTATTTTTTGCCACCGGGAGAGAAAAGAGCAGATGTGGCTACAGAGCTGCAGGTTGCTTTCCCCTGCATCAGGGTTAGCTCCACCCTCTCATCCAAATATGGTCACTGACGGCTAAAAAAATCCAAGATGTCGACAGCCAAAATGTCAAACTCCAGGCTTTGAAACAGGAGTTCACAAACCAGTGCGTGACATCACAATAGCTACATTCATTATTTTATACAGTCTATGATTATGACTTAGTAGGACATATCTGATCAAAGAATATGTGTGTTAGGTCCTAACTAAATATACTTTTTGATGTTTAATAGAACCAATACATTTACTCAAGCAAAGGATCTGATGTCTTCTTACACCACTGATGAAAACAGTCAGATTTAGAAAAAGAAAATAAAACATCTAAAATATTGGCTGGCAGTTTCAGTTCATGTTATATCATTATCAAAATTCAAACTTCCACAATTTCTGAAGTCTAATTTGCATCTACACATTGTGATAAGCATGATCAACATGCTGCACCATACTGTAACATACAAATATGACCATTTTATTGTCAAAATATGACCTATCTAGACAATTCGGCCTGCTTTGACCGCAGTGTGGTTTGTTAGAAAGAACTGATAAACAGCCACAAGCACAATCAACAGGAAACCCCTTTTTATCTGTCCTTGACATGCTCCAGTGCAGTCTGTGGTATACAACACAATGCCAGCATGGTAAGTATTAAAGGCACATTGACAAATATCTGGACATGCATGATGGCATTTTGTTCTATCACACGTGTGTTGCAGGAATAAGAAAGAACAAAATGTATGCTGTTTTTCTTGGTGATTGAATAGGTCCTTGCAGCAGGGAACCATGGCAACCACATCTTACTGCCCAGTCACACTTTCACAACATATAGGTACACCTCTACACACAACACACATGCACAAAACAAGTGTGGTAAGAAGTATGGTTTAAGAGAAAGCGTAACCTGAGGGAGTCTATTGTTTACTATAATCCTGAATGCATTAACTGAGTCTAAAAGAAGTCAAATGCACTAATCTAATCTTCTATATAGGTTACATCTCAATCTGGGGGTAAAATAGGAGATAAAAGAAGCCACTGGACAGTTTGGTTCATTGCTTATAAGCATAAAGGTAATACTGAGGTTGTGCTTGAGTGATGGAGTTGGGCCACAAAATCCACTATGTTCTCCGCTGCTGCTTCTACTAATGGCTCCCCAGTGTTGTGGTTCTGTGGCAGTGTGAGAAGGGTGTGATGAGTATGTGTATGTATCTATTGTGCCTGACACAATGAAGCCTTCCATTGCGCTGTCTCTGCTGCAAACACGGTGGGCGGACACACTCAATTACAGGCTTCACGAGCTGTCTCAGCCACACACATGTAAACATGCAGGAATGGAGGGAAAGAAAAGATAGGGAAAAAAAGGGAACAAGTGTAACGCTAAAGCTTAAATCATCAGTCATGTGGTGAGAGTGAGTGAAAGTCACTATGATGATGAGGAACAAGATAAATTGTCAACTTCAAATCTGTGCTTTTGTAAAGGACGAGATAAAGTGTAAAGACATGACAGACTGCTGGACTACAATCAAAATGATGTGCTGTTGCTAAAGATAGACATGAAAGTTCCTGTGAGGATGCTAAGGTCAACACAGGAAATGCGTCTGAGCCATAGAGCAGTGCTGTAAGTCTGAAACCTCAAAGAAAAAATATACCCAGACCTGTGACATCTGGCTCACAACAAGATATGAACCGATACCACTGCTCACATCTCATGAATATAATCAGAGGGAAAGTGGCCTTGCCGCACAACAAGAGTCATTATTAATCAGAGAGTCATCTAGATCTGAGCCAAAATGGATTTCTCTGTGACAAAGTGGGCATCTATTTCGCTTCTGCATTTCTAGCGTTCATTTCAGAACAGTCTGTCCTCAAGAGCTGAAGATATTAAACTACTTTCTCATCAGATGCAAGGACCTGTCCATCCCAAAAGGCCCAATGCTGAAAAAACAGAAAGGCAGAAGGTGTCACCTGTGCACAGTGTGAACCTGCTTTTATTGGAGTCTTGTGAGGCACTGCAGCACAGGCTGAGCCTGTCTTGATGATGATACCATCTCGCCATCCATTCATCATCCCACTGACAGAAGCTCTTTGTCGCAACCCATAGAACAATTCTCTCTGTGCTTTCAGGAGGATCCAGAGATTGATTTATCCTTAATAAGCGCCCCTCTTCTGCCTTTCTTACAATTCTTTAGGTATTTTCCCCACATGATTTCTGATAGTGTTTGACTGATGATTTAGGTAGATTGATTGTTAGGTATACCACACACTACCAGAGCTTTGGTGTCATCCTTGGTTGCCTGGTGACGACGGTCCAGGGCCATCGATCAGACAGATTAGGGGTGGGTTGAGGGCGCAGCGGGGATAAAGGCAAGTTGACGGGTGCCTGGTCAATCCTGGTCGTGCAGAATCTGTTGTGTGCTGTTGCTTTAGTGGGCACTGAAAATGTCACATCCTTAAAGTGGTTTAGAACCACTGTATACTGCTTCCTTTACTTGAAAAGAACATTATTTACTGCATAACTACAATATGTGTATACTGTATGCTAAGGCTGTTCTCATCTACTGTTTGTACGTATACGTACAAAAAATAATGCACCAATTCTGCGTATAACCCTTGTAATCATGAGCCAGTATTTATGTAGAACTCATGTAATCAGAAAGGCTGTGACCAATGCTCTGAGGGTAGTAAAGAAGGAAGTAGTATAAATAGCTAAAGTCCATGCAAGGATGCAGGTTGGGGGGATGGGTCAAACAAACACAGGACTTTCCCCCAGAAGGCCAGTGTTCAGGATCATGTGAAACCAAGTGAATTTTGAGTTATTTCTTAGGTATGTTATAACTCTTTCTAAATCTAACCCATGTAACATTACATTAAGAACATAACTTTACGTTAAGTACCTAATGTAACATGTTTCTTTTCTAAACCTAACCTGCATACCTTAAAGGGAAAGTTCCGTTTTTTACAACCTGGACCTTATTTCTGGCATTAAATACGGTTGTTTACTCACCCAGATAAGTTTGGTGTCATTTGGAGTCCTTCGGAAGATATTTAGATCCACGAGAGCCGCGTACATCCATATAGTGGGAGTGATCGGGGCACCAACAATGAGGCTATAAATTACACATTATCTGCCGCGAAACTCGTTCATTTCACCAATATGTTTTTATGAATCGCTACAGTTGCTTGTCATCATCATCCAGGTCATTTATACTGACCTACTAACCTCTGACCTGGATGATGTCATCCAGGTGCGCGCGCCGCCGCACCCGAAGCACGGCTCTGTTTACAACTGGAATGTGCTACTGTTAGTTTTTTGAAACATGGCTGAATATTTGTCAGATTTTGAGGTTGTGGAAACATGGCTGAATATTTGTCAGATTTTGAGGTTGTGGACGACGACTTTGAATGTGATGGACGTCCCATACCGTTTTGAGCCAGAGTATATGGATGAGGAGCTCTTTGAAAGGAGGATGCGGAGGCAGAGAGAGGAACAGCTGGCCAGAGAACAACAAACCGCTGCACGTCCGAGAATAGATGCTAACTGGTGGTGTTCTTGTGGACAATGTTCCACTATGCCAACAGAGGAGGAATGCCTTTGTTGCTCCGAGTGGGATTTGAGGCCAGGAGATACACGTCTGGATGTCTCCAGAAATGACTGTCTCACAACTACAGAGGATTTCACTTCTATGATCAACCGGGCTGTTGTAGAGACTTTTTTTCGTGTCCCGAAAGTAAACTGGAAGACCCAGCCAAAGCCTGCAGGACCGAACGGGCAACTTTCGATTGAGTAAGTAGCCTACACACATGCATAAATTGTTTATTTTCCTTGAATTTGTTTGCTTGATAAGTAAATAACTATGAGAATTTACATTTCTTTAGTTTCTTCTCATCGCTTGTGTAGAACGGCCCGCACACTGCACAAAAAGCAGAGGCACTTCTTATGCAAAACGTGAATTTATTATTACATAGTGCTCAGTGACAAAAAGTGAGAAACAGAAAGGTGAACGTTTCGGTGGTAAAGAGGATTGTCTTTACGAATTGCCTCTGATTTTTTTTTTTTTGCAGAGGTTAGTAGGTCAGTATAAATGACCCGGATGATGATGACAAGCAACTCTAGCGATTCATAAAAACATATTGGTGAATTGAATGAGTTTCGCGGCAGATAATGTGTTATTTAGAGCCTCATTGTTGGTGCCCCGATCACTCCCACTATATGGATGTACGCAGCTCTCGCGGATCTAAATATCTTCCGAAGGACTCCAAATGACACCAAACTTATCTGGGTGAGTAAACAACTGTATTTAATGCCAGAAATAAGGTCCAGGTTGTAAAAAACTGTGACCGGGAACTTCCCCTTTAACCTGCATAAACCTACCCTATGCAACTCTATGTTATGTAACATGACAAGACCCAACCACGTTTCTTTTCCTAAACATAACCTATGTAACTTTACATTTACTACATTATGATGCAAAACCAAACCATGTTTCTTTTCCTTAACATAACCTATGTAACTTTACGTTTAGTACATTATGATGCGAAATTACTTTACTTGCCTAAATGTAACCTACATAACTTTACATTAAGTACCTAAAGTGAGGAGACCTAACCCTGTTTCTTTTTAAACCTAACTTAACTTTACATTACATACATAACGTGACTTCAATTTGTTGGGCGCTAATTCATTAGATGTCATTTGAATCGTTGTATGTGCATTTTCTTAAGATATCATACAGACTGTTAAGGATACCTTAATATGATAGAAAAAGTATTATACTGACCAGAGCTTGTCTACACTGGGCAGTTAAATGTAGGGCTGCAAATAACAATCACTTACTCACTCATATTATTTTATCTGTTCAATTTTTATTTTAGTCAATTTAGAACTGCAAGTAATACTTTCATTGTCTTTCATAATCTGGTGGGTCATTTCTCAACAAATTGTTTTGTATATGAAACATCAGAAAAAAGAGAAAAAATTGGCTGAGCATAGCGCACCTTTTCAGATTTAGTCAAAAAACATAGTGGAAACCATATTCAACATATCATAAACACTAGCACTATTTCCAAAGCAAGACACTTAAAGCAACAAATTCAAACCCTTAGAATTTAATGCAATTGATCTACAGTTTTTAAATAGGCTACTTGTGTGAAGTGAGAATATATTTTCTAACCAATGGAGTAAATTATTTTCCTGCCTAGATTCCATCAGACTAAGCTAAGTACACCTTCAAACAAAAACCACACATTAGAGGGAAACTGGCTGTATAAATCTTAAGCACCTTTTCATGTCTTAAAATTGACACTAGCACTGATTGATGCTTAGACACCGACAGACACACAGATAATGATATCCATCCTGCTATTGATGTTCTCATAATGGGCTCATGTCCATGCTAGTAAATACCCCAAGTTAATGCACAGTCTCCATACAGCCATTGATTTAGTTTTATTCCCTCCCCACTGGCATTTGGGTGAAACAAGTTTGATTGATGTTTTCATGGATAATGGTCACAAGCTAAAAGATGAGGATGCATTTATTCACTCTGATTAGCTATCAGACAGGCACTAAAAATCACACACAGTCTGTTCATTGTGCCGCACACCAACATGTTAAAAGGTTCTATCTCTAAGCCACACTAGCAGCGGTGCTCTCAGAATGGCAATGTTGGCTGGTCACTCCATCACGTCAACCAAGTGATGGACTAACTTTCGTCATTAGGATGTACTGTACTTTAATTGAGAGCCACTCAGTCGCACAGCCAAAGGGTGGCCAGGTGGGGACCATGGTCACCTTGATACAACCGCTGGCCCCACTACAAGCCCTTCCCTCACAAAAACAATATAAAATAACGGAGGTCCACTGTGTGGTGTTTTTAAACTTGAGAAAGCTTGTTCCCAATAGTTTTTGTTTTTGCTTACAATCAATGTACTTCTATAATTTAAAGTTTTGTATTTATCTTTTTATTGATTGGATTGATGCAGAACTCAGTGTTAACTGTACTGGTATTAGTCTATGCACATCAGATAACTACTGTTATTAAATGTAAAATAAGAAACCAAAGTATAAGTATGTAATTCCTTACCTTAAATACTGACATAGTTTTCAACTCACCTATATACTTTGACAGCATAATCAAATTCCTGAAATCCAGTTTTGGCTTTTGGTTGTGGTGTGCCACCCTAAGTTTTTTAGTGGCCCCATCTGGCCACCCCTCTGAAAAAAAAATCTATAGGCACCCCTGGAGCCATCATCAGGTCAAAAAAATTTCTTCAGTTTATAGCCCCAAACCTACAAAATACACACTAAAATAAAAATGGTGAGTATGATACAAATATTAGCTGCTAAACACCAGCATGATAGCATTCTCACTGTGAGTATGTTAGCAGACAATAGCATTTAGCTTAAAGTACCACTGGGCCTAAGCACAGCCTTATAGAGCCTTGTTATTTGAGCAATATCACAGTTGAGGCTGTGCTGCTGCACTCAATATCTGCACGCCTGTGATTCAGTCGAAGATAATCACAGCTGCTCTACCACAGTTCCGACAGTTAACAGTTACAACAGATTATGATATGATTGTTTATTTATCATTCGTCTTCGCCAACACAAATAGTTCTGCAACTGGACTGGCACTGTACTGTTGTCGAGCAACATTTCCGCACACTAGCTTGCTACTTTGTGTAGGTCTACACATTAGTACAGCCCAGCTACTTTGTATCAGGTACATTTATCTGTATGTTTCCAATTACTCTTGCAACGAGTATAATAAGATTCTGCTGACAGACACTTTGGGGGCATGTGTGATTCCCATGAGTTAATAGCTTGATCATACAGTTCACTGTGACATCCTCTGATGTAATATGAGCACACCTGGTTTGTAGTGAAGTACCTAGGCTTATTTCCTTCCCTTTGTCCTCTTCTGACAACCCTGCATAATTTAACTCAAATGTTATTGATGGAAATATGTTCATCTTCAGGATGCAAAGTTTGTTGCAACAACCAGTGATACATCCATAGTTAAAAGTCCTAGTGATTTTTGTTTGTAAATGACTTATATCATGAATTATACTGTATTCATCCTTTATATTCTAATTATTCATCATATTAAAAAAACGTTACAGATTGTTTGGTTTTACACATCATGTAATAAAGTAACCTATAATGGATAAAAACAGTGATTTTTGCTGTGTATCCATTTAAATATAGTACATGGGATTTTGCTTACTGTAGCTACATAACATTTTGCATGTCATGGAACATATCCATGTCTGAAAAATACGTGTATAAATACAAAACTGTGTTACTGATTTGGTTAGTGGTTTCTCACATCAGTGGTTTTGCTGGTACTTGTTTTTCTAAAAATAAAGACCACACATCCAACACACCTCTTTGCTTCTTGTAACATCAGAGGTTTTGCTCTTAAATGTCTCATTTGTGCTGCTGTTACTCCTTTTTCCATTTTACATAGATCTTACTATCACTGTATCTGTGAGTATAGTGGTGCCACAACTAGAAATTCTACTATATTAAAAAAAAAACTAGTGTCTCAGATTAATATGGTTATTTTTTGACTGTAACTTTGAGCCCTGTTTCCAAAGTGAGGGACAATAATGTAAATTGGAGCATTATCTCATCTCTTTTTCCTTGTGAGGCCACGTGGATGGAGTTACAACACTGCAAAAACACATACAAACAACACTTTTTCATGTCATACACACACCACCTTTATCTGTTGCCCAACACCCCCTAGTTTGTTTCAGGAAGTTGTAGCAAGGGTGTTGCACGATGGGACAGATATAGTTCTCTGGAGGGGCCTACAGAGCGGCTGGTGACAGGCTCTATTTACAGACTGCAGGGTACTGAGAGCAGGAAGGGAAACATTTCCTTTTCCCTGGACACACAGAATGCCACATCGGTGGGGGCGCACCGGCTGCAAACTGAGATTAGCAGCTACAGTTGCTCCTTAGGGATGGAGGGGGGGAGGTAGAGGGTGGAGAGGAGGAATGGGAGATAAAGAGAGGGACTAGGAGGCAGGAAGAGAGTGCACTCGACCTTGCTTCAGCCCAGTCAAACATGGAAAGAGATTGTTGGCTGAAGAGGGAAAAATATCAAATAGGGCGGGATAGTAATGATAGAAAACACAAGGGGAAGAAAATCTGCCCCAAAAGCAAAACTAATTCTGTATATGTGAAGGAGGTAAGCAGTGCTTTTTCATAATCTTGAAATAACAGAAGAATAAAAAAATGCACATTTCACAATGTGTTGCTGGGACACAGCAGCTGCTAGAGTGTAATGTTTTATTACGTCCTCCAAAAGCAAAACAAAGTCATGCATCCTGTTCCACATCTGGCACACTCTTGTATCTCACATCTCAACTTTCTGACTTCAAATGAAAAGTGCCATGTGTGAGACAGAGAGGGCATTGCTTCGGATCTCATATGTGCCGTGATAATATCTGCCTCCTGCACCCCCCAAACACAACACTGGATCATTGTGTCACATTGTTTTTACTGCTTTGTTTTGAGGCTTCCTGCTCAAACTTCTGTCCTTTTACCAGATGTGAAAGTTTGCTTCATAACAAATACCGGAAGGGTGTGTTGGTGTGTGTGTGTGCGAAATGTGGCAAGTATATGTGCATGTCCACACGTTTTTTATAAAACAGTCTCATATGCAGTTGTTTTTTTTCACAGTGATATGAGTTCTCATTACTCTTAAAAAAAAGTATTTTCTCAATTTTTTGCCACAGTAGAGGATTTCCTTACTGTCAGTTATCTCCCTAACACACACATAACTTCCTTCTCAAGCTCGCTCTGTGATGAGTAAAAGCTGAGGCCACAGGGTGTATTGTGTAAAAGAGCAAACTTGATATGTCATCTTTTGCAACAGTATTAGAGTTTGTTTCTCACAGTTCCTGCCAACTGTCTGATAATATCAGAGCATGCCATTGTCAGCATTCATTTTCTGCAGTGCTGATGTCAGGAATCTCACTTCCTGTTGATATAGTGTTAGATCTCGGGCAAACAAATTCCATGTAATAGTACATAATCTAAAACATTTGTATACTGCAAGAAGCAAGCATTCACCAGATATCATGAAAAAAAATAGTTTATGGAAATTGTAAGCATTAGGCCTACTGGACAATTTCTACTTCAGCAAATTTTTATAATAGTTCAACAGTTTAGGAAATACACTTCTTTACTTTCTTGTCGAGAGTTAGATGAGAGGATAGCCACTCTCATAGCTGTACAGTAAATTCAAAGCTAGGGCCGACCTTTGACCAGAGCTAGGCTAGCTGTTTCCATATAGGTAACAGAAAATGAGACATTAGGTATAATAACACTCTCATGTCTACATGGAAAATATGTAGCTAGAACCAGCAGCCAGTTAGCTTAGCTTAGCATAAGACAAGGGAAAACACCTAGCTTGGCTTTCTCGAAGGTAATATAAAATGCCTCCGAGCACCTCTTAATTTCACTAGACAATATCTAACATTTGTTGACAGCAGTTTCTGGCTTGGGACCAGTAACTTCCTGGAGTACCCACTGGTTAGGCCTAACTGGCAAACTAAGGCCTCCAGGAAGTGCACCAGGCTTTGAAGCAACTCTTTGTTTGGCTGAACTGTGGTGCTACAGTTTCTGGGGTGCGTCATGTGATGCCCTGCAGCCGAAAAGACTCTTTCCCATAGACTTACATTGTGAATGAGAGGTCTGTAAATCAGTGGATACATTTTTTGAGCATCACAACCCTCGAGAAATGACTCATTTCACTATTGGGATTTGATCCTTTCATAAGTCTTAAAGAGCCACGGGATTAAAACAATTTATCCCATTTCAAGTTAGCAGAGCGCAAAACCAGAAGTTAGGTATTCAGTCAGCGAAAGTAAGCTGCACTCGGTCCCATTCAGCCGCCATAAGTCCCTAGTGCACCTGCTCTATGGACCACACAGTGCGGGAACAGTGCTGATCATCCCATGATCATTCAAGTAATTTTATACGCTGCAGTTGAACCATTTTGAACAGGGCCACATGTACTAGTTTTCCGAATACATCCATATTTATACATACATACAGCTTTTATGCTAGGCTAAAATAACCAGCTATTGGCTGTAGCACATACAAGAGTGGTTTTGATTCTCTCTAACATATTTCCCAACATGTTGAACTCTTTCTTTAACAGCAAACTTCAGTTCCATTGCCAAGAGGCACCAAAGGCCCAACATGCAGAAACACTGCAGGAAAACATCTGCCTAAAAACAGCCGCTGGTCGGGCTCAGACACCAAGTGATGTTAAATCCTTTTTCACAATTCAGGTTTTCTAAGAAATGTGTGTGGTTTGCAGACTAGGGCACATAGTGTGCATCTGGAGACTAATTTGGGTTTTTTTTTTCAGTGTTTATCCGCTTCATTTCCTCCTGCCTGCTCACTGAGCTATACGCTGGTTTTATACAACAGTCATTCTAAACTAGTTTAATGTTGTGTGTGCATGCTAGGAGTTTCACATTCGCCCAGCCAGCCTCTTCATTACCCCTGCAGGCTTTTTTTTCTAACAGCGTTAGCCCTGGCTAGTTCCTGTTTACGTATTCCTCCCTAAAACAGCTTGCATCCCTGAGCAGACCACAACCCCCACAATTTCCTGCCATCATAATACACCATTCATAATGCACATTCAGATAAAGAGTGTGAGAGATTACAGACTGCAACCAGATTGATGAAAACAAAAGTAAAGTATGCACTTCTTTTGATTGCAGGTGCAGGATGCTACAGGCGTTCCACTCATTTTTCAATTCCCTTTCTGAAAGTGAGGCACGCCTAACACCTGTAGCACAGAGTGATGCCATTCAACTGAAACCTGAACTAATCACAGCCATGCAATCACCATCACTGCTAATTCACTGCCTTAAGTAATCACTCCACCAGCTTAGATACAGCAGCCTGTGAGTTTCGATCCGCCCTCCCACCGGGCTCATCCACAACTGTGTTCCCCCCTGACTGATTTAATTCCAGCCACAGCTTGATTTATAGCCCCTCAGGTCCTGCACTTTCCCTCAACAGCAGCTACCGTCCCCTCCTATGTCTCCCACTTTTCTGCACTCCAGCCATGCCTTTAAAGGTGAGGAGAGCACAGTGCATTGACAGACTGAGATTTTACAGGGCCTGTGCACTTCCATGGCAGTTACAGAGGTGACAGAGAAGCAGAAAGATCCCAGGAGGGACGGAGAAAGAGCAGAGATGACTATTTTTCTGGACTGAACCACCGGGTTTTGAAGGGACCCTGTTCACATTAAGAAATGTCACATCCACTCACAATTAGAGCATTTATTGATGTAGTTTTAGGATCACTGTTGTCCTGCCAAGTTAGTGGGAGCCAAACTAAATCTGATTCCAGCTCTGCCTATGCTGCCTGTCTTTAAATGTTCTTTCTGGTGTTAAAAATAAAAAAAAAACACTTCCAACATTTACTTTAGAAGAAAAATTATAAATTCAGGTGGCTTGGTGCCTATGATGCTTGGTGTGAATGAAATCCAGTAGATAAAATGTGAAGGGTTGATACAGGTAATTAGGACCACAGTACAGCAACCCAATTGCCACAAAAAATGTTGGCAGTGTACCTTTCTGCAACCAACAGATATGTTTAATTTGTATGTTATTGCACAGCAGATACGTTAAAACTTTACATTCCTTTATGTTTTAGCATCACTGTAATTAACCTGTGGTTAGGTTTAGGCACAAAAACCACTTGGTTTAAGTGCTTTTTCGTGGGCAACTGGACTTGCTTGAGTTTCTTGAAGACATTTCCCCTCTCATCCAAGAGGCTTTTTCAGTTCTGAACTGAGAATCAGAACTGAGAATCAGAACTGAGAAGAGGAACTGAAGAGGCCTCTTGGATGAGAGGGGAAACGTCTTCAAGAAACTCAAGCCAGTCCACTTGCCTACAATACAACACTTATGATTGCCAGGGCCTGGATGACTGAAAATCTTCACCAACACTTGGTTGTGGTTAGGAAAAGATCATGGTGGGCTTTGGCACAATCACGGCCGGAGAAGCTGTTGATGTCTCAATAAAAAACAACCGCTTTTTGTGGCACTATCCAGGCATGATATGTGGCAATGTCTCTGTAAAAAACCAACTGCTTTTCGTAACAATGTCCAGCCTGAAATCGCAGCTATGTCTCAGTTTTTGTGGTATTATCCCAGACAGAAATGCAGCGGCATCTCAGTAAAAGACAAAAGCTTTTTGCACTATCCACAGTGGTAAAACAACAACATGTCACTAAGAAATGCCTACGTTTGCTGGCTAAAAAGCCGCAGCTCATACACTACATCACAGAAATGTTTATATGATGCATATGGAATTTACAAATGTAATGTAACATTTTCCTCTGGTGGCTGGGGTGAGTACAGGGACTGTGGAGGAACAGATGAGATAGGGAAGGCACTGGACAGAGATAAAATGTGCATTGGATCGTAAACACCAATGATGGCGAACATTCATTGCTACTCCTGTCGGTTTTCTGTAATAATTTTTTGTTTGATTTGTCTCCTGTGTAGATTGAGTTTTGTTTACCTCTTCCTCACTACATCCCTCTGCTCTGCCTTAGTTTTATTCCTTCCTCTCCTCCTCCTCCTCCTCCTCCTCCTCCTCCTCCTCCTCCCAGATTTGTCGCTGTTGCTGCTTTGGCATAAAGCAGCAGCCCCTGCACAATGGATCCAATTATGGCTGGCTTTCATGATAAGTGCAACACTGCTGCAGGTTGAGGTGGCAGAGGTGGTTGGAAGTGATGCTAAATATCAAGGGTGGCCGCTCCAGAGGCCTGAAGTAATTGCACTGCGGCAGCAGAGGAGAGGAGGGAAAAATAGAGATGCAGAGGATCTTTTTTTTTTTTTTTTAATCTCTACTTCTTGATTTTACCATCACGCTGGAGGCACTCTGAATTCTTGAAATCCTTTCTTTTTAAAGAGCTGTACCTTTGAAGTCAAGCACCACTTCACTTGTCGGGCAGATCACAGAGGTTACTGTGAGGCAGCTGCTAAAATGGACTTTGGACTAATTGTTTTATTGATCTGTGCTTTGCTGACAGATTTGTCTGTCACATATGATGATAATGCGGTTGATGGCTGCCACATTTGCATTCTCTGAATCAGCTGCAGATCTGGACGAACAAGTGCACACAAAGCAAGCCTGTCCAATATTCAAAATAGGAGCGGTTAATCAGCAACATGCAGCTCTGGCCAAATTGTGAAAAAAACACTGAAGTGCCTCCCACGAGGATGTGACGGGCTGCACAACTACGGCTGTTAAGACTTTCAAATGTCCAGAGAGGCAGCCAGTCGCAGCTTACAAGTCAAATCCCCACAGTTCTGACATCAAAACATGGTCGGATAAGGAAGGGGTGAAGTATAAGCGAAGACGTCGCAGAGCAAGCAATCAGCAGCCCCGGCACTCAAAGATGCCTCCTAATCCCCGCTGCTTTGAGGGCGGTGGGAGAAAAATCACCTCGAATCACTGCAGTCAGACAGCTGCAGCCTGTATAAGAGAACAGGTAATGAGGTGGGCTGATTGAAGGGGGGAAAAAATGAGCTAAATCTGACCTCTCCCATGTTTAATTCAGCAGCAAAGGCTGACGATAATACATCCCAGCACAATAAGCTGGGATGTGGCCTCTCCAGTCATGGTGAATTCCCATCAGCACACAGGTGTTTATTGGTTATTAGCAGAGCTGCCAGGGGTCTTGAAGGTCAGTGTTAGTGCCATTTCATGGAACCCTCAGCAAGGCATCTTCCCTCCTCCCCTTCTCTTACCAGATGGGTCAGGCAGTAAGTTTGCACACTAGTAGACTTTTGTTTACCGTTATTCTCACTCACCCAGCCACTCCCTGGAATTCCTACTTCCTTCTCTACTCTACGCCCAGTGAGGCTCCTCTTCCTGAAAATAATTGCACTGACCCATTAATTCCTTTAGTTCAGGGCTGTAATCACCTACTTATGACTGGGGGGACTATTTTCAATTGGCCAAACCCTGAAGTTGGGTCTGCGGTGGGGTGGGGAAAATATCGATACATAATAGTATCATAATATTTTGTGTGGCAATATCGTATCTATACATGGACAGCAAGTATTTTTTTATTATATAAATTAATAATGTCGCAAATACAAATTAAACTTTTGGTAACCAATTGCTTTTTCAGTCCACTAGAGATATATACATTTACAGAAAATTCTTAGCAACTAGTTGCATCACTTTCACAGTAAGTTACTGTATCATTTTTACAGTAAATTATTGTGAAATGACAGCTGTATACTATGATCTCAAAGTAGTTATACCAACATATTACTGTGATTTAGCAGTATGCTTTTGTAAAATTGCTGTATTCAATTGTATCCTCACAGTTAAAGCCATATATTATTACATCACTGTAATATAACAGTATGTTCCTGTAAAATTAATGTATTTAACTGTAACTTCACTGTCTGTGTACATTGGAGTATACTGATTTAGCAGTATGCTCCCATGGCATTATTATATTTCACTGTAATCTCACAGTCAAACTGCATATATTACTGTGATTTAGTGGTGTACTTCTGTAAAACTACTATATTTACCTGCATGAATTTCACAATAAAACTCTGAATGTGGTTGAATATCGCAGTTGTAACCTTTAAGGTGATAATAATGTAATTTATTGTAAAATTTATAAGAATTACAAACTGTAACTTTCGTTCAATGGTGTCAGCCAGGATACAGCAACGCCACTTGCACAAGTTACGCAGTACATTAAAATACTAGAACCTGAAGTGATAACAATGTCAATTTGACAATTACATTTTTTAAGTTTATTTATGATTATGATTGCATTTGCTAATGATTATTTCAGACAGCAGTGCGGGTTGCCTCTCGAAGCATAGCAAATCTTTCTTACATTTTCTATCAATACACTGAGGGGGACATTTTGAGCATGTGTGTGGGGGTGTCCCCCAAATACATATGTTTTAATTACTGCCTTGTATAAGTTCAGCTCAAGGCAGTAATTATAATATGTATTTGAGGATACAACCACCGCCCCCAAATTCTTGATAAAAAAGTATGCTTTTTTCTTTAATCTATGCTATACATCAGGCAACCACGTACCCCATGCAGACCTGTTGAATATAAAATGTAATCATAATAACAAATAAAATCAACAAGACCCACACACCCAAGGGGATTTGGTCCCCCCTCCCTATTTTTGACTCCATGGCTATGGTCTTGGTTCAACTAGTAGACATAACTGATGCAACCAGTGCCCTGTACAAGTCTGAGCACAACAGCTGTAAGTACTTTTTCCAACACAAAGTACAAAGCGCACCCATGACTCCCCAATGAGTCAACATGAAATTCTGATTTGCTGTGGCTGATGGTGCAAGAACACAAGTCCTCGCATGATCGTATCTACTGTTGCAATACAACAATACACATTTACACTGCTGTAGGTGAAGCAGGAGTGAAATAAGACACACGCAGCATTACACTGTGGTAGGTTTCTTCTAAATGCAAGTGTCTGACCAGACGAGAAAGAGAAGCTTCTGAAACCCGCCGTGCGTAAAAAAAGTCTCCAGCGGCCTCTGATTACTAACATGCAAGTTATGACACGTCTTACCTTTAGAGTTTGAAGGGTCCCATGCTCTGGGAGAGGAGGCGACAGTGAGAACAGTTGTGGAGTGAGCACTGAGATGCAAAGCGTTACATCACCAGCACCACGTACCGAACTCAAAACGCCTGTTCGGCTATGGAGTGGGAACACGGGGTCCTGCGGAGAGAGGCGCAGATGATCGAAACCCAAGAAGTCATCAGAAGAGATGCACTCGGATTCCTCCTCAGAGTTGATGCTGGGTTGATGCTCTCTGAATGGGCTATGCGGGGGTTTTCCTACGGCACATTAACCCTACAGTGCGCACAAGTCATCTCCTGGCGCGCTCGGAAGCAAGTTTATGGATGCGATGTGTTGTTGGCGTGTTAGGAGCAGCTGAGCTCAGTCATTTGGTCGCAGCTGGACCGCGTGCCAGCCCTCTGCTCCTGTTCCAGCTGTGCGGCTCACAGTTACACTGCAGAGCCACAGTCCCGCCTATTGGTAGTAGCACAGCAACACCAGTCTGCACATGCTTGTTGTGCACGAGCCGCCACGCACCATCACACACCGTATCTCTGCGATATTAATGCGTCTTGTCAGACAAAATGTACAATTTCTTTATAGTCTCACACATGTCTACACTTTCAGTTTTGTGCTACCTTCACATACACTTCATACATTTCGATATTTTTTTTTTAACATTTTATCGAGTGGTCTCGTGCACTTGGCTGGATGACAGTAACCAAGGAGTAGACAGCTGCTGCAGTGGCAGAATGGGACGTTCATGCATTTGTTGATAAATGCATTTATAACACTGCATGGCAGTTTGAGCAAACTATGCTGCATTGCTGTTTATTAGGTGAATCAGGAAGGTTGCACATTAAATACACGGGGTTTTTTTTCATAGTGATATGTTGAACATATAGTACACCTACCTGTTGCTGCAGGGTAGGGGTTTGCTGCCTTCATGACGTCACATGTTGCGTTCAGGTCACGGGGATTAAAGGGGGACTATACCAATTTTCCAAAGCCATTCATATTATTCCTATGGTCTAAGAAAGTCCCAAAATATTACAACACATAAAACATTTTCTTACAAATCCAAAAAATCCAGAGTGCTGAAACTCAGATTTGTGATGTCATCAAGTGAAGTCTGGAGCTGCTCCTTAGACAATGAATCGGGAAAGATGTTCTATGTAACAAGAGAATGTTTTGAGGTGACTAAATCACAGTTTGTTAACAATAACCCCCGACATCACATACATAAAATGAAACAGTGCTGAGCAGAGGCTGCCTCAGTTCGTTTTTAGCCACCTTAAGAAAAGGCCCACCGACAAAAATCAAAATCAGTTTAAATGTACGCTATATTTAGAATTTTTTTCATTGCTTTACCTCGCAATGCTTTACCTCCTGGTCTACTGCTGCCTCAATCCATTAGTGTGTAAGGTAAAGTGTGGAAAATATTCCAAATATATTTAACACTTAAAGTGATATTGATCTTTTTAGGTGGCTAGTGCGTTTCACTGCGGCACCCATCAGTGGCAGTACATTGCTTAGCTTCCATGCCGTTAGATTTGCTTTATCAAAGACGCTAGCAAAGCAACAAAGTACATAAAATAAGCACAGCAGAAAGGTCAGATAGGTCAGACCACCATGTTGAACTACAGTATACATCTTTAAATTACATATTTACGGCAGGAAATGACAACAGAAAAAAAAAAGAAATAAGTTCGCAGATTTTGCATATCTCTGCAATTTTCAACAATGGAAATGTTTGCGCCATGTCACAGTAATAGGGTCTATAAAGCCCATTTGTGTATAAAAAAAAAAACATTCTGTGGGTCCACAAAATCAGGCTCACATTCATTGTCTGTGGAGCAGCTCCAGACTTTATACCCAATGACATTACAAGTTTGAGTCTTAAGTCCAGTTTCCACCTAACACTTTCAGTATGGTACCTTTGGAACCAAAAGTGACCCTTCAGACATGGTACCTAGACCCTAGGTATGTTTAGTGTTTCCACCACAAAGAGTACCCTTAAATGTGGGCGGGGTTGTTGTCACACACTGCTTCGTCCAGCACTCACTGTATTTCCTCATAGACGGAACATCTGCACCTCAGTTCTTGTCCAGAGAACAATTCGACATTTTCAGAACAAAAAACAGTGGCTGCAGTGAGAGTCTCTCTCCATGGGATATTTAAAAATAGTGGGTTTGTGCACTGAGTCCTTCCCAGGTAAGCACAGCCATCCAGATCCCCCAAGAACAACACTCTGCGATGCTTTTTTTTCTCCAAGTGAGGATTAGACTATCTGCAGTTCACAAAATCTGGTCGAAATATACCTATATATATACAGTGGGGCAAAAAAGTATTTAGTCAGCCACTGATTTTGCAAGTTCTCCTACTTAGNGAAAATTACAGACCTCTCTCATCTTTCTAAGTAGGAGAACTTGCAAAATCAGTGGCTGACTAAATACTTTTTTGCCCCACTGTATATATATATCAGAATCAGAGATACTTTATTGATCCCCAGGGGGAAATTGTTGTATGTATGTGTATGTATGTATGTATATACGTATATATATATTTTAAATGTTTGAAGATCCCCTCATTACTAAAAGTCTGTGTCATCCAAGAGAGACAAAAAACAAAACAACTATAGTGATGGTCAAAGCTGTCACATTGAAATTTAAGATGTGCTGATGGGTTCACTTCGTCAACTCATGCATTGAGTAACATTACAAGTAAACATTCCACCCTAAAAGTTGCCGGCAGTCGGCCCAGTGAATTGAGGGTTTTTTTTTTCTCAGACTACAGCTGCTGCGAGAGGCAGCAAAACATCCTTTATTTTTTTTATTGTTGTAGTTTACTAATATATATAAGACTTGCCACGGTATGAACAGTAGTTACAAAACCAGCTACAACTTAGCCCTGACCAAAAGTAGTATGCTATCGACCAATCAGCTGACTGCAGTGTTCTTAGCTCCACCTTTTAGTACCAGATCTGTGTGCTAGGTACCCCAACAGAGGGGTGGCCAAAAATGGGGGCAGTACAGAATGGCCCCATTGGTACCATCCACAACTTTTCACAGTGTAGACGGAAAAAATGCTTACTGGACTGAACTGAAACGTACCGCACTGCTACTGTAGGTGGAGATGGAGCTTTACTTCTCTGGTTTCTGGTTTTGAGAGAGAGTAGCTCATGTTCACAAATACTAATTACACTTTCCTGGGCCACAGACATTTAACACTGGAATTCTTAATTTAGGTGGTGTTCCTCTTTAAGTGAGTGTAATCTAATGTAATGCTAAGGTATTATACGCAGTGACGTAATTTGTTGTGTTTTTTCATTGACAAATTTACAACACATGGCCTATCATCTTGCTGATATGTGGAAAGTACAGTCAGTGTGTGAACATACCGGAAAACACACATCTCGTCACTAAGAAGTACAAAGGGAACTTGAAACGAGCGCTCTCAATTGAAATTGCAATATTTCCGACAGCATTTGAAGGCAGCACAGTACAGTACTGCCCTTTCAGGAAGACGAGGAGAACCTGAGGAAACGGTAGGTGCTGTTTATGAAAATAATGTTTCATCAATCTGACATTGTAGTAAATGATACAGTTTTGTAAAGTTGGCGTTTGACTGGAGTGAGAAGGATTGTTTTAAAAGTGACGACAGAAACAGCAGTGACTTTCACCCCTGTTATGTGTGTGGAGTTTCTTTAATGTCAATGCACTGTGTTTGGCATATTACACGATATAGTGTGTTTTCTCTATGTCCACTTCAGTTGCAAGTTGTCCTTGGACTGAGAGTTAATACACTCAAAATAACTTTTACACATCGTTTTACATATTATATGATACGCTATAATATAGTATGAAATTATTATGTCTGAATGAACCGAAAGTATGGCTCACTATAAAATCATTGGTAAACAAAAACATTGTGACTCTCTTTAAGGACCATAAACCAAAGTTTTTTTTACCTGTGACATTGTTTCATGGAAAAACAGGCACATCAACAGAGATGTACTGTCCATAAACTTATAATTTCGTATACATTTATTTTAATTGGAATAAAAAAAACAACAAGAATTTTGTGATATTATTTATTCATTCATTTGAGTTTTTATTCATGTATTGATGCAATATTTAATGTTTTGAAATTTACAAACAGACCTGATGGTGAAATCTTTTCTCAGCTGCAGTCTGGTCATTCATTGGAACCCCCCTTCCCTTCTTGAATCACTCTAACACAGGAACAAGAGCGAAGAGGCAGAGAGAGGAAGAAATCCTCTCAGCCCAGGCAACAGCTACAAGATATTTTTACCAGAATGGACAGCCAGGAGGTGGGGGGTTTACTGGAGGAGTGCCTCAGAGCAGCTAAGCAGTCCATCCAACCCACTGAGGCAGAGGGGCTCAACTACTGTAGCTGCAAAGGTCAGACACAAGATGGTGCTGTTTGTTGAGTTTTCATTTGGGAATGTGAGGAGATTGGATTGGGGTGGAAAAAAAAAGTTCCTCCTTGTCATAGTGCCTCTAATGGCATTTGCTAGACTCTACCACTGCTGAACGAAAACAGGCAATCAGAGAGAGCCAAGGAGTCTTGAATACAGCTGCCAGTGCTCGTGAACTAAAGTCAAATTGTCAAACTAGGCAACGCTGATCAAATATGAATTGAGGCTCTGTTACTGCATTGCCTATGTCTTGTTTCAAATGTTTTCAGAAACATTTTAGTGTACTGTTTAGCTGTAAAATGAGAACATTTGTGACCCGGTTGCCATGCTGAAAGCAGTGGAGCCAAAAAGAAGCAGCGCCCACCAGCCGTAGCATATAATATCCATGTGTTATATACATATACAAAAAATTATGAAAATGCCATCCATGGTTTGTGTGGAGAATGAGGGACAAAGGCATTCTTTACAAATGCTCAGTGTGAATTTTAGGGGATTTCCTTTTGTTTAGCCAAAACCTTTTTAGTTGCGCAAGATGGGGCAGTACTCATTATAAATCTAATTCACTCAATATAATCAAATTCATCTGCCTTACAAGTGCCCACATCACATCTCTGTCAAAGCAAGGAATGCCAAAACAGCAGTGTTCTATTTGGTTTAATATTAATCCTGATATTAACCCTAGAATGAAACTGATGCAATTCTACAACAGAAAATGCCCCAAACCATCCAAACCCACCAGACTCCATTTAAATAAACAGTAATTTCATCATGGTAAAACACACTTTATTTGAAGTCAACAGAACCAAAATGAAACTCACAAAAACTGCCTAGGTTCATCTTTGCACTGTTCCAACAATCACCAATTATGGTTTGGTTTAAATAAACCCTTAATTCACCCAGTGAGAAATAAAAATATGCTGGCTCTAGACACACTAAAATTACTCTTTACTAGTCCATACCCATTGGTAGCTTTGTCACCTTCTACCTATGCCAATCCTCAATGCCTATGTGCAGTTTCACACAGATTGACCACGTCAGTGAGTAGAAAAACGTGGGACAGACAGAATGACAGACTGACAGAATGACACACTGACAGTTTCTGTGATTATGTACAGCATACCATACCATGACTTAGTCATACCAAAAATTAGAAGAAAACAAAATTGTCCACAGGGGGAGCCACAGCGATCGGTCGCATTTTAGCCATTTTTTAGCATTTTTCTGTTGTTATAGTGCCACCCAGTTGCCAATTAGAGTTAAATTTCTCCAGTCACCTTGAGGCGTCCTGTTCTACATATCTAGTGAGTTTAGTGAAAATTGATATGGTGGTTAGGCCTAGATAAGAAATTAGCTCTAGCGCCCCCATTTTGAGTCACGCCCTCTGCAGTATTCATTGCCTTATAAAAGCTCAGTTTTAGTAAGTTTTCCAACTTTTGCCAAGAGGGAACTTTAGATATTGGTCCCTAGATTATGTTCACCGAGTTTCATGCAGATCGGTCAAACTTCCTAGGAAGACATCGATTTTAAATGTTTTTCAAAAAATTCAAAATGGTGGAAAATCTATATAACTGGAAGTTATGGGTTCTTGAGGCAACTGGAAGTTATGGGTTCTTGAGGCAAATTTGTTCCTCGTGAGGAGAGGCATCTCTGTGCAAAGTTTAGTTATTCACTCTTCCAAAAAGTTGAATAAGTTTATCAAGTGTTGTGTCATTTATTCAAGTTTTTGAATCAGTTCATCTTAACACACACTTTGTTTGTTTTATGAAATCCAAATAATTTCCTGCAGATTCGCTGTGTGCAGAGCTGGCCTCTCTCCTGCAAGAGGCAATGGAGATGAAGTGGCCCTTTGTGCCGGAGAAGTGGCAGTACAAGCAGTCAATCAGTGCCAATGACAAGACCAACCTCAGTGACCTCATCAGCAAACACCTGTCTCCGCTGCTGGTAAAAATCCCACAGGAAATGGCCTCCTTGCAGAGTTGCTAAAAAAACAAAATGACTTGTATTTGTGTTTGTTTTGTCTCCAGGCTGTTCTGAAGGCCTCCATCGTGGCTCACGAGGCATGCACGGCGCTGGCAGTGGTCTTTTTAGTTGACCGTTTCCTCTACTGGACAGACGAGTCCAGCCGGTTGCTAAGGATCACCAAGCTGCTCCACAGACGCCACCCCGACACCCCTGTGGCTCCCCAGCTGGTCATACGGCAGGCCAGAGTCTACTTTAACTCTGGTACAGTGTGGTGAAGACCTGGGGTTGATGAATGAGTAACACTTCATACATCATCCTATTCATTATTTTGGGAAATAATTGATACAAACTCATAACATAGAGATGTGAAAAGGCTTTGTCCTAATTACAGATTGTCACTGTAGAGATAGTTAATGTTTTGTTATACAGAGCTGGATAAACATTACAATCATCTTCCCCACAGGCAAACTGCAGAAGGCAGAGTACATACTGAGCAGTCTGATTAACGACAGCGGGGCCACAGGTAGGTGCTATGTTCTTTTAATTGCCTTTAATAATGTATTATGTTGGTTTTTCTGCAAGCTCAATAAAACCAAATCTGTTGTTTTCTTACACAGGTTGTTGGGTGTACCACAATGAAAATGACAAGGCTCTTGTGCAGGCTGTGAGTGTTCAAGTGCGTGGAATGATTTTACAAAAGCTAGGTAAGATCTTTTTCCTTAAGGAAAGACAGTAGTTTAAACCACTAATACAGTGGTGTCATGGCTGTTGTGTGCTTTGTTCCAGGCCTGTGGCGCGAGGCTGCAGAGCTAATCTGGGCCTCTCTGGTTGGCTACTACGCACTTCCTCAACCTGATAAAAAGGTAGAGAGACAACTACAACAAGGCAGTTGCCATATTATCATCTTGTAAACATGCACATCCCAGTTAACACCCTGTTATAAACCTTCGCTCTGCATGTCTGTATATTTTATAGGGCATTGGAACCTCTCTTGGCATACTGGCCAACATATTGGTGTCTATGAACGATGAGGACTTCCACGCTTTTAGGACTAATCCAGATATAGATTTGGTCAGTCTAACTGATATAATGATTTCTTTATATTCAGAGTTCCCATGGTCTGATTTCTGGAAAAGCTTTGAAATTAGAAAAACTATTTCCAGGCGTTTAAATGGTTTGAATTTAACAGAATGTTTTCAAAACATTTTAAATATGCATTGTTTTGGCTGTTATTTGAAATATGCTTATAAAATCCTAAAACATTTCTAATGTTACACAAAATATGTGTATTGCAATAGTAATTTAAAATGTAGTGCTGCGCTGTGTGTCTTTTAAAGACAGTGTCACGTGATACACATAGACCAGACCAGCATTACATCATTGCTTAGGAGGAGTCTTCAGCTACGCAGCAGTCTTAAAATGTCATCTTGTTGTGTTACTGGGTGGCAGAATAGAAGGAGTCATCGCTCAAAGCTTAAATTTGAACACAGCCACCACTGCCCGTCAGTAAAAACAAAGACATCTAGAGTTAAATGCCATAAGACAAAAGGACTGGATGGAGTTAATCATCAAAAATGCTTGCCTGTGCAGTGCACACTTTATATCAGGTTAAGGAAAAAGTATTTACTGTTGTAGGGATGAATAACGTTATGTGTTTTAAGGTTTATCATGTCCACGTAATCAGAAATTTGGGAGGAGGAATGTTGGATTTCTCCATAACACTAACTTTGTAGCGCAGTAGGTAATCAACTAAAAAGCCGGCCATCCCACCTTCAGCAATCCTGAGAGATCATCCATCCACTGAGTGAGAGCAATCGGGTCAGCTAGTCTGGTCCTGTTGGCTCAGTGTTTAGTTTTTCAAGTGACACTCACGGTCCCGGACAGTGACTGACCTGGCGTGTTGCATTTATAAATGTAATGTGATGTTCTACACTAAAATGAGAGTCCTGTTGATCAAAGAAATGGAGCTTTATATTTCTACATGAATCAACAAACGGTTAAATCAATCACACGTTGACCCCACTCGGCCCCACTTTGCTACTCCGTTGCCCTAGACAGAGTGCCTAGAGTGCACCCCGCAACTCCGAGAGTGCAGTGCTCTGGATAACGGAGCGGTACATTCTGACAGTGTTACAAATTTACGAACCGTCCAGTTTGTGCCAGAGTGCACTCCGACAGTCAGAATGAATATTTCTGAATACACCACTTGTATCATGTTCCTCCACTGTCTAAAACAAGCCAAAAAAAATGCAGAGACACAGGAAAATGCTGAAAAGCTGTTGTGTAGCGGGTTAAATAAGGCTTTTACACTGAGATAAGATTCGTAAATATTCACTGTCTGTATGGGAAATGGTTAAATGATGCTGCTGACACTTAATACTAATGGATAGCTAACGCTAGCTTTATTGGGAGGCTGCTGCAAGACAATCATGCAGTATAGGAGGATTAGACTGTCATCTCCAACTAAATTAAAACCAAATTAACAGGTTGGTTATTTACAGACAGCACCTAACCTCATTCAGTCAAATATACATATTAAATTTAATCATTAGGTACCATGATCCAAGCATTTATACATGTGTAGATGTCCGATGAGCATTATGCAGTCAGCGTATTGGGTCACTCATCCAGTTGGGTGGGAGAAGACTGAAGGGACATGACGGAGATCAAACTCATTTCATTAAGGTTTTACAACCACTCAGGTTCAGGCAAGGCTGCAAAACAATCATTACACAAGTCAACAAAACAAATGTTGGTACATACAAACTATAATTTGCACATTTACAGGATCTTTGGTTTCTATCCCCTGCAAAGTACTCTTATGTTAGGGTGTCTGTCCTTAAAAAGGCTGAAAATGTTTTCAATCAAATTTTACAAATATTAGTCCTTAGAAGTAATTAAACAGTCTTACATTTAAATTGTGAGGTCTTAATTGCCACAAACATTTGATCTAATTTTATTTATTCATCTTTTAATTTCTTTTTGTTAAAATGAGTCAAGGTCTTCACATTTCTGATGTTATAAATCTTTCAACCTACCACAGAACCTAATACTGTCTTTTTCAATTCAATTCAATTCAATTCAGTTTTATTTATAAAGCCCAATATCACAGATCACAATTTGCCTCAGAAGGCTTTACAGCAAATGACATCTCTCTGTCCTTGGGCCCTCACAGTGGATTTTTACTTCATACTTGCACTCACCTGTTGGCAAAATGCAATGTAATTAACCTAACTCACTCTAATAACCATATTCCTACATCAAAACTACTTCTGCACAGAACCACCTGTACTACTTACCTTTCTACTTACCTGGAATTCTTGAATTTTTGAAAAAACTGTCTGAAAGTTGGTGGCTGAAATGTCTAACAGTAAAGGTAGCAGGTGCTAGCAGTTTGCTTATCAGCAAATGTCTGGAAAGTATGTGTTTAAAAATGTATGGCTGTAAAAGTCATGGGAATGGGGTAAAATAACTAGAAAATTCATTGTTAAAAATGTGTGGGAACCCTGTGTATTGTTTCCCTTGTATAATTGTTTATCTATGTCTGTCTGATTGGTTGGAGCAGTCTTTCCTCGGGGATGGGAGTCATCGTCTTCTTTCAGCAGCCCAGGCAGCTAAGATGGCGGTGGTATACAGCCAGTACACTTCACTCTATGTGTTGACCAATGTGGTAAGTTGTTCTGTTGATGGGTCTCTGCCAGGGCTCACTGTTCTATGCAAGTGATATAAATCACTTTGATCACAATTGATACCGACAGCAAAGAGGTATAAATCTTACTTGGTGCTGCTTTAATGATTCTTTTGCTTCTCTCTGAACTTTTTTTTTGCTGTAGGCAACTCAAGGGACCTGCTTGTTATCGTACAGTTTCTCAGTGCAGTGCCCTGCCTCTGAAAGACAGTCTTTCCTCCTGCAGGCGAGAGAGGCATTTGCAATCGGCCTGCTCACTAAAGCAGAGGGCGAGCTGGTCACCAGCAAGCAGGAGCTTCACACCTTCCTCAAGGCTGCCTATTCTCTCACTGTTGCTCACAAATGGCTTGGCACTCCTCTGGAGGTTGTGGTACAGGCAACTCATGCTTGCCAAAAAGCTTTAGCAAATTTCTATGACTACTGCAGTGCAGATACTCAAGATAAAGACAGCCTCTGTGCTGAAATCATGCACCTGGTCACCCAAGTCAAGCTTCTGTTGCAAGTAGAGCCTTTCCGTAATTCAGATAAGGGGTCATTTATTCCCGACAGCTACAAAAACATTAAAGATGCAATGGTCAAGTTCACTCTGGAAGGTTTCTGTAAGGTGATGCAGAGATTCCAAAAGTATCACGCATCACTTTGTGAGGCAACTAACACAAACTGTGAGGGGACCGGTGATGAGATAGACGGGGCGAGGTTACCAGTATGTATTACCGCACTGGGGACGACCATTGGTACACTTAACACAGAATGTAGCACCGAAGCCTGCAAAGTGTCACTCAAAGGAGAGGAGCCACAACAGAGAGGTTCAAAGTCATCTGCTGTGCGCCCACCTCAAAAGCCTGAACTGAGTAGCACTGTAGGAAGCACAGATGACCTTGGCTCTTCATGGCAGAACTTCTCCTTAAGTGTTTCAGGGTCTCCCAGGCCCAGCAGCAGTGGCTTCATAGGAAGTAGTGCCGTTGAACGTGAGGTAAATGCACATAATCAGAGCCTGCTGACCACTGAGGTTGATGACAGGTCAGATAGCATTCTGCAGTCTGCTGATAAAAACGAGAAGCAAGACTTACAGGGTTGTAACCCTGGTTTCAGTTCCCATACACTCCCGACATCTGCAATACCAACCACTTCCTCCTCCAATGCAAGTGGTGATTCAGAGAAGTTTGAAGTGATACAAGCTGGAATAGAGACACTGGGCACTGAGGAGGACTGGATGACCAACGTTGTTGATGTGGCGCTGAAACCGTCAATAGGCGAAGGAGCAGCGCAATCCTTATCCCAGCTAGCTCTCAAAACATCCTCCAGCTCTCTTGGTGACAGTTTCGGTTCCCAGTCGTCATGGGAGAAAATCCCAGTTGACCTAAACTCCCACACAAACAGAACACCACAGCCAAGCAGCCATTTAAAAGCAGGAACCAAAGGCCAAAGCAGCAAGTCACCAGATTCCAATGAGAGCTTCTTCCTCTTAGAAACACTTGATCCTGAAAGCAGCGATTCAGCTCATGATCCCACACACAAAAAACACACATCTGGATGGGACTCCAAACCTTTGCAGAGCCTTAATGTTGACCCAAATATGGACACTGAAGTTGACTCAGTATCTGTAAAACCTGACGCCAAGAACTCTTTAGCAACCCCACACCCAAACCTTTCCCACTTAGTCCTAGAACAGTGTGCTTCCACTGAAACCTCCTCAGAGAGTTCATTTGAGATGCTGGAGGAGCATCAGAGTGGACACCAGGGCAGTGAAGTTACATTTTCAGAGAAAGTAAATGGCCCCCAGATGACGAACCCCTGGTGCTACAGCTGCCTAGAGCACAGCACTGTAGCGGGTGTCGTCCCTGAGAGACAGTATTTGTTGTCAAAGCAGGATTACCAAGCCCTACTGGCTGGAGTTTGCCATGAATGTCTGCTGAAGAGACTGCGCAGTGACAAGATACAATTCAAACTAAAGGCACACAAAACTGCCTACAGTAAGTTTGAATTCCTATTGTTGAAATGTGTCTGTGTCATCAGTACAAAACACTGATTATAACTGTCTGTTGATCTCTGGATCATTTCTACTAGGTGCTCTTCATTTAAAGTTCTCCAAAGCCACAGGACTGTGGACAGCAAGGGAGACCTGTGTTTACATCGGAGAGCCGATGGGGGTGCAGGGCAAGCAGAGAGAGGCAATATGGGTGCAGTTTTTACACCAGGAGGAGAGGTTAAGCAGGTATGCAACTGCACATTTGAGGCTCAAATCTGATACACCCCTTGCCCCGACCACTTAGCTCTACCCTTCTGTTTGGCACGTTCACGCCAAGGGGTAGTGTCCTGATACCTTGCTGGGAAGGAGTTATAAGTTAGGGCTACATGGCCTTCCAAACTGCGATTTTTTAGCAGCACTCTCTAAACCGAATGTTAAGATGGCTGCACAAGCAAAAAATGAAACCCATCCTTTTTCTTCAACAATGAACATTTAAACGATAAGCATTGTTATCTTAGCTAAATATAATTTCAATGTCCTTTTCTTTATAACATGCATAACAAAAACATTACGGGTAGTATGCTAATTTCTCAGTAGCTAACTAGCTTGGTAGCTAACTTTACATTGTTGTTGATGATTTGTGCCACGCAGTCCCACATTTTGACATATTTTCATGCAACCCTGCCCCCACCCCTTACTGGCATATGACGCCCAAAATTTATCCAATGTCCAGCAGCTCCTCTAATATTAGTTCAGACTGGCAGGGTAGGATCCCAGGTGGCTAACGTTAGCCTACAGAGCACTGTCAGTGGCCTGGTAATAAAGCAGTGTCCTTTTTTATTTGATGACATCTTTGATAGTTTGAAACATGCTTTTCAGATAAATGGCAAATGTCATTGTTATAATACAATTATTGCAATAGTTGCATCTATTCATGTAGTCATCAGTGAAAATGATGTTAGCTTACTGATGACATATCAGGCTCTTGAAGAGTTGTCCTATTTCATAGGGGAAGATTTCAATCACTACCTCTTGTAACTCTGTGCCAAGGGGCAAAGGGGCACTCAGAAATTATGCACAGGGGTAAAACTAAGAAATGGGACTGGGACTATATCTCACTTTATGTATTTATGTTTATGTTTATTTAGTTATGTGGGGAAAGATTACTTGGAGCCAAAGGAGATCCAGTTCCACCTGAAAGATGTGGAGAGACAGATGACAGCCCAGTACTATGTGACTGAATTCAACAAGAGTCTTTACGACAAGGAAGTCATGGCTCAGATCTTCTTCATTCCCTCGGAAGCGCTACTTGTGAGGCCATATCATACAAACCACATTGACATGCCATACATATAAAATAAACATACAAAGTTTTACTTCATCTAAGAAATGTAGCTATATCAGATGTTGCATGAGAATTCAAATGGCTCAATTCACAAATGCCACTTTAATAGGACCCCCTACACAAATACATAACGAGAGACAGCGGAGTGCAGAATAGCCTGCAGCTGCCTTTGAGCAGTACACCCCAAAATAAATTCAAAAACTCATCAGCAATGTCTCTTTCCAGAAATCAGTTACTCAAGATAATCCACAGACCTTGTTGTGAGCAGTTTCACATCTATTTTCTATTTTCTCTCTACCGAACTGCACCTGCCAACAGTATCAGTACGCAGAGGGTAGCGTGCATCAACAGCTAGCTCAACTGGCACCACTGAGCTAGCTAACATTACAGCTCAGCCAAGGAGGATGCAATTATGTGCGCATGTCATGCTATCATGAGCATGAGCCTCTCATCCATGAGAATATGCACTCTTCTTTCTGCACGGTAATACGGTTGGCAGGTGTAGTGCCATAGAGAAAATAGTGCCATCTAGTTCCATTATATTGGAGAGAAGGCAGACATGTCTACGGCCAATATCTCCAACACTTGACAACTCACACTAAAACAATCTAGACTGATAAATAGCACTAGAGGTGAGAGGAAAAATATGTATTTTTGATTTGGGGGTGAAGTGTCCCTTTAAATATTTCTTAATTCCCCTTTTGTTTTCTGTACTTGTTAACAGATTCTGAATGGAAATGAGATTGTGGGGTGTGTAACAGTGGAGCCCTACATGCTTGGAGACTTTGTCAAACTGACCAACAACACTTGGAAGAAGGACAAGAGTTTCCAGGCTACAGAATATGGCCTTGCCTTTGGACACTTCACCTACCTGCTCTCTGACTGCCAGGAAGTGGTTGTTGACCTGCAAGGTTCGTCTGTGTGTCACTGATCACTGAAATCACTATGTACTATATATAATAAAAGTTTGTTCTTAACCGTGAACACATCATCCTTTCTTTTTTTTCACAGGGTGGGTGACAGCCAATGGCAAAGGGCTGACCTACCTCACTGACCCCCAGATTCACTCCACCAAGACCCCCAGAGGCCCCTCCAACTTTGCCGCCAGAGGCCTCAGTTTCTTCCTGGAGCAGCAGCATGGACCAGAGTGCAATGACATTTGCCAGCTGCTCAAACTACCTCCAGTTGTCAGACAGTCACATGTTCTACCTTAGAAAGTTTGAGGAGTTGTTGAGTGTTTGCACTCTCAAATATGTGAAAACTTGACATATTTTTAGCTTAGAAAATATATGAGAATATGCATTTGATGCACCTTCCTGAGAGGTTTACTGTATTTTTCATTTACAACTAATATAAATTGTGTATTTTTAGCTTCCTGATTCTGATAACCTTAGACACACTACACCAGAGGCTGATACATAGATTTACTGTACCTCTCATGTAAACATAACAGTATAATTTTATGGAAAAGATCAAATCAAAGAAAGTATGAATGTAGTTTAAGCACATTCCATCTGGGGTGCTGAATGCAGGGCTCCCACATATTTTCATTGACAAGACTATTCCATGATTTCTTTAGGAGCCATAATAAAATGTCCAAAACTGTTCACAACATATAACACAAACAAAATTGTAAAGTATACTTTACTCCCAATGTCAATTCTTGTGTGAAATTAATAATTAACCTTGTCTAATCTCTAATAGTGGGTTATGTTCATATTTACTTCCAGTACTTTAAACCACGGGCACAGTCATACAAGCACTTACAGTAGTCAGTAGTCTGGCACTGGCTTTTAAGCATGAGGGAAATAGAAATTATTTTACTATCAGTGTATTCTTAATGCTTTTGATTATAAAGTCATTTCTGGATAAAAGACTGAAAAAAAACATGAAAGGTTATCTGCAGAAGATAACTGTAACAATTATTCCTCGACTTTCCCAAAACTTTTAATGATTTTTACCAGTTCAATGACTTTTCCAGGCCTGGAAAATATGATTGTGAAAGCTGAATATCTTTCCCCACGTGTAAACAGACTCGTTCACTTTTAAGGATGGGTCAGGTGCTTAAAAAAGCTCAATGATAAGCTAGTCTCATGTTTCCATGTTTGAAAATGGAAAAAGAAATGATCGATTTTATTCAAAAAATCGTCAGAAAATAACATTTTATGATTTACAGCCACAGGATTGCAAGTTGAAGCTCGATTGTACTGCTAGAAATAATACTTAAAACTTGTGTGTTTTGTTTTGAAAATAATGTTATTGTAACGAATCACTGTCTCATCACTATGTGACTGGATTGCTGTCTAACTGGATTGGCAGTGCAGGAATCACCTGACAGTGTGACAGACAATGAAGCATGTGCTTTATGAAAATTTTCCATCAGGAGCACTGTGTTGATCTGAACTTATGTTGCTACTATTAACACCCTCGTGGTAGCTGTTCAGCTTTGCTGCAAAAGTTTTGTCCAGTTTAATTTTTATTAAATAACCATTTCATTTGTTTCAACTGCAGATAGAAAATAACCTTGTAGACATGCCAACATGAGTAGTAACTTTTAAAATGTATGAATAAGATGTAGGTGACTTTGTTCAAACATAAAGGGGGTGTGATTGAATACATAACCCCAATATGAATACAACAAAGTGGAAAATATTTACTTAAGCTATGTAGCTTAGCCAGTAAGGTGACCGCTCTGCATTTCTAAGGTCCATCCATCTTTTTCTTGCTAACGTCCTTTTCTTTTGTCACTGACAAACATTTGTGTAAATGTTATGCAACTATATATTATGAGAACAAAGCATTGCTCTTCTGCTCTTTTCACCTTGAAACCTATCATAGTGGTGCATGAGTCAGAACAGTAAAACACCGATAGCCATGAAGGAGAGTATGAATTATCCTTGTTATAGGGGTCGACACATTTGTGTTGACACAAAATAACCTTCTATTATTCACATGAACTGTGATGACAATAATTTGATCCCTGAACAGATACAGGTGCTAATAATTAATTACGTTTTTTAGAGTCCAACCTAAACATGGAAAGTACAACTTTGTTGAATGTACAAGGAGTGCATTTTCCAAAAGTTCTGCCTCCAAGGGACAGCTGGTACAGTGGATAGGGTCGGTTGGCTCACCTTGTTCAGTTTAATTTCTAACACCTTTTGTTTAAATACTAAGATATGGAGTTTGACTGTCTCTCAAGTTTCATTTCAGTGGCGTGTATCAGCTCACTGTGGTTATCATAGTCTACATGTAGCCTATAGCTTTATGTTGGCTATTGAGCTTGTTAAAGTTAATAGTTGAACTCTGCATAGTCAAAATATGCTCAAGGTGTTGAAATGTTGGTCTGTTTTTTTACATGGCACATTAATTTAGCTTAACATTCTAACTCTCTTATTGGACAAAGTATACCTTAAAACATGAATTGACTTCAAAGTGAGTCAAAAAGCCTTTTTCTTGTTTTGTTGACTTTTTATTGATTTGTGATAAGGTAGGAGCTATAGACAATACTGTCCCAACTGTAGCTGTGTCACTGTCCCATATGTTTGTTTTTTTTGTATGGTTATGAGCATGGTGAATGGCATAGGGATGGTTGCTTTCTTACTTACAAAAAAGGCACTGTCCCAATTGACCCCACTTTCCCCTACATACAGTAAAACTGCATGATTGTAAGTCACCTTGTTTTTTTGACGTTAACTTTCACTGTGTAAGCCAAATGCAAGTGTAAATAGTGAAATAAAGGGGGGAAAACATTATGAAATTATAAAGTAATGCTGCTAAATTAAGTATTTGCTCAGAGGAATACATCAATGAGGCAAGAAGACAATAAACAGGTGCCCTTATCAGTGCAGTCACATGCCTCCACATCATGTGACAGTGATGTAATTCCTAGAGCATGTGTAAGCCTCCTCTCCATTCAGCCAAAATCCAGTTCTGGGTTTATTAGCCACCATCTTTTGTGAGCACAAACAACATTCTTTACCCCTGACCCACAGTGCACAGACCCCACAGTCACTCTGGCTACATGCACTTAATGAAAACTTCTCTGAACACACTTCACTCAGTAGTGTATTGTTGTATTTTGTTCTCAGCAAAATATACTGAACCGTGTATTTTAGGTGAATGTGTTGAAATTTGTGAAGATGTACTATTTATTTCCTAACAGATACACACACTATCTTCTGTCTTCTGAAAAATATTTAGCAGCAGGTGTCGTAACAGCTTTTCACCCAGATTAATGGGTTAAATGGGTGTAAAAGGGTTAAAAATAAACCCCGGAGGCCGGATTTCTTTCCTGGACTCTCAGTACCTGCACTTATAAGGAAGTGACTCCACTCGGCAGCACCAGATTATTTGTTGCTAACTGACAACAGGAGCGTGGAGTCCTAAAGCATGAGACTCTTAGTGTTATCGTGCCTTCTGGCAGGCTGCCTGGCTCAGAAGCCTCAACCATGCTGTAAGTATAATAACAGGGGAGAGAAAAGTCATTGTGGTTGTAGGATTTCTTAGCTCCTATGTATTATGCTTTTTAAAGCTTTCATTATATTCTTGAATATTTATACTGTTACTGACTTACACAGTGATCAGGCTAATTTAATGCTGTTTTATTGTGTCAAATGTGTGTTTTCGATAAATAATGCAGTGTTACTATTTCACACATCTTCCTCCATAACACAGCAAGCCCTCCTCTTCTGAGCGGAGCCCTCACTGTGGTGAGTGTTTATTATGCTATATGAGCATCATAAAGCAGGACCTAAGTAAAATGACTGAGCAGGATTACAGAGTGTGAAAGAGGGCAGCCCAGTTGGCAGAAGAAAATGTTGGCATGAAACATTTCTGCAAACAGCAGATACATTACATTTACAGTGTCATACGTCAGCATTTCTAAAGGGATTGTGCAACAAAAAGCAGGTGTTTTTTCTTAGATAGCCATCGCTGCGCTTCCAGTGGGGATTGTGCAACCAAAACATAATCAACCACATATCTATGGAGGACCATACCTGTTACTGAAGCATAGCATTAGCTCAGGCAGGACACAATAGGTTCGTTCGAGATGAGCCAGTCCTGCGCAGATTCGATCACCGGCGATCGGCGCACAATGTATGCCGGTTAGTTTTGTGTCCGACTTCATCCCGACTTGCTCTGACGTATTACAAAAGTGGACGGCGATAAAACCGCGAGAGCGAGGCGGCCGCAGTTTTTAGAGCCAGATGCTGCAGTTGCTCTCCACCGACTGCACCGCCTGGCTCTCACCTGATCTAACAGCTGATTGGTTCAGATGCCGACTCAACAAGATGACGTTTTAGATAAACTACTCATTTTTGTTGTATTTTAGAGATTAAGATTGTATTTGTCTGACCTGAGGGTTTATTCTGTGAACAGAAAACATGTTGTGTGACTGATGGTGAAAAAAAACGGATATATGGGTCTGATCACTTTTTTAATGAATTGACATCATTCCAGACAGGATGTAAGTGTGTCTGTGACTTCCAGCACGGACTGAAGGCTGCTTGAAACTGTCGGGAAACTGTTCGACTTCACCGCAGCTTTTTGTCACCACCCCCCGCTGCGGCCGCCTGCTCTCGTCTACTTTTCAGGCGAGGCGCAGTTCATCTGAACGAGCCTATTGTCAAGCTCAGCTCACACCCCAGCTACATCAGCTGATCTCAAGCAGCCCAATCAAGTGATGAATGATTGATGGAAGGAGTCAGCTGACAGATCACATGATTCCTTTCTATGCAACTAATTGGCAAATCTCATTCAAGGTGCCCTATTTCAACTGCTCTGGCCTGCCTAGTTGCTGCTTCCTCTGCAAGCTGCTTTGCAACCTGCCTCCACCCCAGCTCCTTTTCATTTTGTGTCTGACTTGTCAGTGTCATTTCTGTTCGTCTTTGATGCTTGTTCTGTGCTGTTCTTGGGGGGTCTTTGCGGTTTGCTCTCAATGCATTAGGCATTCCTTGTATGCGCATGGAAGGGCAGGGAGGTTTGCTCTCTCTGCTTTAAGGCTTTCCACGTAGGCACATGGAAGGAGGAAAAGGTGTGCTCTCTGCGCCTTAGGCTTTCTGCGTAGGCACAAGGAACGGCAGAGAGGCCCCAGAGCAGAGCCATACAGCCGCATATACTGCAAATGCAAATAAAGTTTTCTTTGACTAAAGTGGTCCTGACTGAAATAGTAATAAACCATTTAATTAATTAATAACTAATTGTATAGTCAATCATAATTGTTTTAATTAATTCATCAATCGAAATAAATAGACTGAATTACAGTAATTCATTATTAGATATTCTATTGGCGATAAAAAGAAGAAATATAATGACATTTTACAAATGAAATATTAGTCCATCAATAAACAGTTCAATTTAAAAAAAAGGATTAAGCAAAACAACATTAAACAAAAAATAAGTACATTATTTGAATATCATTGATTAATTAATTAATTAATTATGGAATTTAAAATTCTATTTGAAAATGCGATTTTAAAAAAGAAATAGATTTACAAATTGAATTAAGACAACAGTTTTTAATTAGGCATTGAAAGAGGCCAATTTCATTTCGCCATTTGTATTTCTATTTCCCTGCTCCTTTTCTTTTTCCTGTTAATCATTTGATTTACTTACTTACTCATTTAGCTTCTCCTTTTAGCATCCCCATTTAACATTTCCATGACACTCTGGGACTTGCTCTTGTAAAACAAGGAAAACAATGCATGGGATGTAACACACTCTCTCATTGACTCGTATATAACATTAAGGTGGGAAGGAAAAGGTGGTAACATTAGAGAAAGAATTAATATTTCATTTGTAAAATATTTCTATAATTCCTCTTTTTATTGTCTGATAATGAATTACTTTGTAATTTAGTCTTACATTACATTATAAATTATTAATTATAAATTATTAAATTGACTTGTAAACAAATTTATTAATAACAATTTCTTTCTGCGTGACGTTATCAATTAATTAAATACTTTGTTATCATTTCCGTGACACTTGTGGTCCTCCATACAAATAAACCACAGCGTCATTGAAACCTAAAGTTTCAACGTATCTACTACATAGTAATGTACAAATGTTACATATCCGTGGTTCACAGAAATGTACAATGCCAAAGTTTATTCTGGTGATTTGGTTGAAGAGAGAGATGTGAACTCACTTACATGGTCTTTCTCCAGTCCACACAGAATGAAAAGCTGTGGACTTATGCCCAATACCTGTATGATGCACTGGGACAACGGATCCGGCTCATGGAGGTTGGCACTTACGAGAATAAGTCATTCACCTATGATGCTCTGCTGCTCTTCAAACAGGTGAGCAAAGCAATGACACAAACGTCCTAAATATTTATTTTATTGTACAGTCACTCCTGATCACAAGTGAAAACCAAAAGAGATATCATCTTATTAAGTAGAAGCACAGAGATCTGCTCCTAAAGATTATTCCAGCAGGAGTGTACTCAGGTAGTGAGGAGTATAAATTACAGAAAATTGTAAGGAATTTATAAAGTCTGATTCAGAGTATGTTATTTATCTTTAATTTCAATTAAGTTGTCTTTAGTATACGCTCCTCACTCAACAAAGAAGAGTTTGAAATTATTGTGGTAGTACAACCTGTATGTTGACCTTGCGAATGATAGCTATGCATGAGTGGTCCTTTGGTTATGACATCAATAAAACCATAAACCGACAAAGTTATTTGAGTGGACAAGAGGCATTCCACGAGTGCTGATAGAGAGTACAGCTGCACTGGGACTATGCATATATCACTCCGTTTTGCAGGTGTTAATTACATTTACCATTAATTAGCCGACATTAACGGTCGTTGTACGAATGATTAACCTGCAAAGATGAAGATATGTCCACAAACAGCATTTGAATTACATAATGAATGGTTGTCAGAAGAGGACGAGGGGAAGGAAAGAAGCCTGGATACTTCACTGCATCCCTCTAGGTCTTCTCATATGACATCAGCCAGTGTCACAACATACTATCTAATGACGCTTTTTATTCATGGGAATCACACATGCCACCAAAGTGACATTTAAAGAAATCAAACATGAGGGAAACATATGGAAGACTATTAGAGAAAGGGAAATGAAAAGGCAAAAGCCATCTGGGCTGCAGTGCGGCACTGCATACACATAAATGTACATGATACAAAATAATTGTCCTATGCTAACATGTTATGTGTTGCTTGGCAACAGTCCAGACCCAGTTCAGTTGTGGAACTATTTGTGTTCGCAGAGCCAAAAAAATATCAAACATCACAACGTGTTATCGCTGATTACCGTTTAACTAATAAATGGCGTTTATAGAACTGTTTTATAAAAGAAATATTACACCTGAAGAAATGCCTCTTATCCTGTCAAATTACAAGCTTGAAATTGTATAATAGCCTATTTTTTATCAGCTTGTTCTACAGTAATCGCAATTAAAAAGCATTAAAACCCCAACACTTTCCTGCAATTTGTGTTTTCTCATGTATTTTTACATGCTAAAAGACATCCCGAATGCCATGTATTGGTGTTTTATCCAATCACTGCGAATTAAATTAGGTGTAAAAGTCAAGTGTCAAAGAAAGAAATGTCAAAGGAATCAAAAAAGCATCAGTCATCCCTATCCCATTACTTTTATCCATCAGGCTACCATGTATGAGATTAATGAGCATGATCGGACCTGTAAGAAAAAGCCTCTGAAGGCAGACTTCCAGCCTTGGGCAATCCCAAAAGATGCATCTCTGCTGGGCCAGGCTGTTTTGGGCAGCTCCTCTGGACCCGGACAAGGACTGTTGGTCAACACTTGGACAGGAGATCTGCCCGAAAAAACAGGTAAATGAGTACGCAGTGATCTAAGCTGTCTATTCAGCCATCCCAGTTTAACACATTTATTTTTCATCTCTGACTTTACAGGGAAGTACATGAGTACAGTCACTGAATTTGGATGCATTCCTGTCAGCACTGTGTACCACACTGACCAGTATGGATGGGTGGTAACGAGGTTAGTTTACATTAACATCAACACTGTGTAAATCACTCTGTAGGGCAGAAGGGACAAGTGTGATGGTGACAGGCCAGATACAGGCTTTTGAAAATCAGAAATATTTGCATTTGGCTAAGCGATCTTGATGTCACTTTGTGTTCACTAGCTTATTCAACAACATCGTCGGGATGTCAGACCCCAGTAAGCTCAACCCTCCAGACTTCTGCCGGGATTCAGAGATGCAGGCTGACAGTGAAGAGGAACCGGTAGACTTCCTCAGCTTGTTCCTCCGCAAGAATTGAGGGTTCCCTTAAACTGATGTCTCAAACTGTCTTTGAGATTTGAAATATAACAAGTGGAGCTACTCATAACTTTTTTTATGTGGAATACATCACATTTATTCCTGCTAAGAATGTGTCATTCTTAGCATTGTGAGTGTCTCAGACAAAATTCAGCAGAATTTGACATATTTTCCTTTCCTTTTTTTTCTTTTCTTCTCTTTTTTTCATATTTCTGTCTTAAAGCTGGACTTATAAATGTTTTCATACTGACAATTGATTTTGAAAAAAAACTCCTTCTTTCTATCAGTGTGCTGAAGTGTGACCACATGTCATTTTAATGAATAAAAAACAAATGCATATATTTCACCTTGTCTCCGTTTGTAACGACAACATACAATATTCAGCATTGTAATATTTTTTTGGGGGGGGGGAAGGATTTGTAACAGGAATTTAAAAGTTCACAGAATCCACACCTTTTCTACTATAAATTGTTCAGTGACAGCAGGAAAATTAAGATGACTGTACTGGTTCAGATGACAACATTGCTGCACTTCTAAAAAATTTAATAGGACAAAATCTGGTTCAAAAATATCTTTGTGATCAGAGAAAGTATTGTTTAATTCTTGAAACCAAATTCCCCACTCCAAAAGTTGACAAAGTGTTCAATATTACGGCAGAATTCCTAGGGCAAGTTGAAATTTCTTTATTAACAGGATAAACCCCTTGAGATGCGACATCTCGTTTGCGAGGGGGTCCCAGTTAACTTTTAATTTTCAGTTTTTAAAACCAATTTAGATGTGATAAGGTTGTTGTCAAATGATACAATTAACTGGTTGCCATATGGCAATTATATGCGAATATGGAAATGATCTGTGTGTATTTGACCTTTTGGACTGTAACCCAGAGGGCTACCAACACCAAGGGACACCAGGTCAGTTGACCAGGCCCTGGGTCAAGGGAGGGATCAAGAAGGCCCTGTATAACCTGCTGGAATAATTTGTCAAAAACACATGGGGGCCTTTGGAGATTATCTTGTCCTGGTCATTAGCAAGACACACAGCGGGCCTGGTAAGCCATATAAATTGTTAGATTAATTTAAAAAGGAAAAAAATTAGTTTTACGGGACCCTCCACAATTGCCCATTTTTTCCATACAGCAACACTTTACCAACTACCTCCCTTTGAAATATTTTTTTCTTAATACCTATGTGCTGGCAACAGCTGTGGCCCGCATCACTATGTTTTCAAATTGTTCTTCCTTCCATCCTATTGTCTGTCCATCCATCTACCATCAGTACATCTGTCCGTCCCATTGTTGCAAAAGTGATATCTCAAGACGCCTAGAGATAGAACTGGTGGTCAAAGGTCAAGGTCACTGTGACCTCATCTGTCTCATTTTTGTGAATGTGATATCTCAACAACACTTTGAGGGAAATTCTTTCAAACTGGCATGAACATCCACTTGAACTTTAGGATGAAGTGATTAGACTTTGGTGGTCAAAGGTCAAGGTCACTGACCGGTAAGGTAAGACAACACATTTACATGTCGTTTTCTATATGTTCTCTGACATTTATCCTAACAATATGAGGCGGTCTTTGTGGAAAAAAAGCTTGTTTAGTGGACTAACTTTGCACTTGAAGGTATGCCCGTTCACTTACGTTTTAACAGGTCTGATGCTACTATGCGCCCGGCTGTATCTAGGCTAACGGCTAACATGCTAACTATTATTTCACTAGTCACTTGAAACAAATTTAGGACGGGTTGAAATAAACCGAAATTTCCCTTTAATTTGCTACCTCAAAAGGAGATAGCAAAGGACTGGAAGAGAGAGAGAAGATCACATGACATAAACATCTCAGGCCAGATTCAAACAGAACATCTGATAAAATCTGTGCCAGCTGAGTCACGGAAACATCCCACATGTTATTACTAATGGTGTTTTATTTTGACAGGACAGGTGTATGAGCTACTGAAGACAAAACAAAACCTGGCAGTGGGTGTGACTGGGAGCCTCACCAGCTGGTTTATGAGGAAGTGAGCAATCTGAAGCTGCAGCATTTTTGCATCTGTGTGTGCAGAGGAATCTACCATCAGACAACATGAGAGCCCTTGTCCTGTTTGTGTGCTTGACAGTGGGCTGCCTCGCTCAGAGGCCACAGCCATGCAGTAAGTACAAACACAACAGATGTTGAGTTAATTCGTATATATCTAGTTTTCTTCTGAATGGTGATTATGATTTTGCTATTCGGTTTAGTATTTATGAGGAAGTAATACGACTATGTTAAAAGCTTCACACAGTCGTGATGTAAATGCTTCATTTTAAAAAAAAGTTTAATCTTAACAGCATCTCCACCACTGCTGACTGGAAGGCTCTATGTGGTAAGTTTTTATCTCCTTCCACATGTAATTAAGCAACAGCGTAAATCTTAAATTTTATTCACCTTACTATTATTCGAAAGAAGTATTGCAATGCTTGTTGCAATAAGAAAACTTTCAATAAAATTTCTGTCATTTTCCAAGTCCACCCAAAGTGAGAATCTGATGGCCTATGCCAGGTACAGCTATGACGCACTGAGAAAGCGCATCCGTCTATCAGAATGTGGAACTTACAAGAACAAGACCTTCCACTTTGATGTACTTTTACTTTACGAACAGGTAATGACAACATAGCAGTAACATTTACATTACTAGATGCCATGCCCAACACAAATTGCTGCATAATGCCATACTGTCCTCCAGGCTGTCATGTACAAGATTAACTACAGGAACCAAACATGCTGCAAGAAACCACTGAGTGTAGAGTTCCACCCGCTAGCCATCCCGAAGAATGCTTCCCTGATGGGGCAGACTGTGACAGGCAGCTCGTCTGGTCCAGGACAGGGGTTGCTGGTCAACAACTGGTGGGGAGAGCTGCAGACGAAGAGGGGACCAGGTAGAGTAAGACGGAACTAAACTTGAGGAAATATGCATGTCATGTGGTGTACTGTAGCACATGACTTTCTGTGGTCTTTCAGTGTAATAGCTGCCTTTCTGTTTTATGCTTGTGAACCTGCTTGTCTGGTTGTGCTGCCTCAGCTCTCTTTGACCTACCTCTGTTTCTGCAGCAAAGTACATCAGCACCGTCACGGAGTTTGGATGCATTCCTGTCAGCACTCTGTTTCATACCAATAAAAACGGATGGGTCGTGACAGGGTCAGTGCATGCACATCACATGACAACTTTTAGTTTCCTCTTATGTTGAGTCAAAATGTTTGGTGTGTGAGAGACTTCCAATGCCCAACGCTTCTGGAAAACTTCCATCTACAAGAAAAAACTTAAAAACAAAACTGTAAAAATATATAGAACACATTATGTTATCTTATGTCTGCCTTCTCCCAAACATAACAGAACTAGATGACCACTCAACTTGGATTATCTTGAGTAACCAGGTCATGATTTCTGGAAAGAGACATTACTGTTGAGTTTTTCAAATGTGTTTTTTGGGGCTTTGAGTTTCATTATATTGGAGAGAAGGCAGACATCTCTAGGGCCGATATCTCCAACACTCTGTAACTCACATTGTAAAAACAATGTAGACTGATAAACAGCACCACAGGTAGTAGGAAAAATATTTAGTTTTGATTTTAGGGTGAACTGTCCCTTTAAAGAAATAGTCCAGCAATTTGGGAAATGGGCTTATCGCCTTTCTTGCCTGGAATTAGATGAGAAGACTGATACAACAAGCTAGGAGATGATTAGCATAGCAACAACAATTTGTGGTTTTATGAGGGGTTATGTGTTGGACTGAGCTGAGCTAACTTGGCTACGGCCCTTGATAACCTGAATCCCCTGACCCCCTAGCCTCTGTGTTCCTGATTTCAGTAAACTACAGTAGCAGCATCATCTTTGTTTCGTCTGAATGATTTCATCATGAGTTCTTCCTGTTTTCCACCTTCAGCTTCTTCAACAACGTCGTGGGACTGACAGACCCTCAATGGCTCATCCCTCCAAATTTTTGTGATGGCGCCCAGCTGGAGAAAGAGGATGGTGAGGATCCAGCGACCTTCTTCAGCTTGTTTTAAAATGTTACATTTTCAAAAATGTAATGCACTGTGATGGTCAATACTGTATATGACTATTTGCACTGTATTATTTCTTTTTTTTTTTTTTTTAGTTGCAGTCATTGGTGTCATAGCATTCGTGAGGGTAATGTCATTATTCAGTCAGTTTTGATTAATACAAGCAACAGAGTGAGGGTCCCTACCTCACAAATCATTTATTGCAAATACAGGGTAAGGGAGGAATTATATGTACAATATAATTTCACTTGTAGTCTAACATTAGAAAACATAATATCACAAGGTGAATGTCAAATGTTTCACTTATTGAGTTTTTTTCTTGTTTGTTTATTTTTGCCAGATATTAAAATCTGTTTAATGAGACTGTTTCTTCTTTCATTAAAATCTAACCAGACAGTATAATATCTCTGAGAGTTCAAATAGAGCTTCAAGGTGAGCATCATACGGACACTATGAGCAACACCAACACCAATTTGAGGCTCATTTTAACCCATGTTTTATGTACAAAAATGATGTTCATTTCAAAACATCACTGCCCACATACTTCCATGCGTCCTTTATGTTGGCATAGATACATTCACTAGATGGCACTAGGGGGCAGAGTCAAAGGTTTCTGAGAACAACAAACATGGTGATGGTGGGGGAGGTCATAATAATGTCTGTTTTAATGGAGGCAGCATTGTAGACAGCAGTAGTCTGTGAGGCCATTAAATACATCGCAACATGTGGACGGAGAATTCTCTTCAATATATTACCAATTTTTTTCCGTAACACCATTTTTCCGAATGTCTCTCATTGCATTCTATGGTCATGTCTAACCTGGAAAACACTAAACTGTCATGATTTGCAGGGGTGCTCCTCCATTTTATAACGGACACCTGTTACATAAATGTCACTCATGACCCAGAGATGTCATTAGGCCTAATGCCTCACCATGACATACATTATTGTTTCATGTTGCAAAACTATTTGATGATTCAGCTATTTGGAAAAGACATTTGTAAATTATTATTTTATTGTAACATATTGTACAAATATTAAATGCATGGCTTTGTTATAACGGCACAATATTAATGAATAAGGACATTTTTATTGTGCACATATGAGTGCTCTTGCAAAAAAAATGATTTAAGCTACATTTAAAGAGAGAACAGATTTTGAGAATATCTCTAAAGATACTTAGACAATTAACAGCTTAGTGCCAGTTAAACACCTGCGTTAAACATCTCTTTTATTAGCCCGGTGTGGCTACACATTTTGACAAATAAAGCTTGTCTCACGTAGACGCCTGGTCTTGTTGCCAAGCAGTCCATATTCACAGAAGTTCTTTGGAAACCATGAGCACTGAAGAAGACAGTAATTCATTCAGATTTATCAGCCTGGTAAATAAAGAGAGACAAAGTGGTGACTTCCTACCTCTGTAGCTGTCATAAAGTCAAAATATGTGTCCATTCCTCAATTACCCGGTAAGTTATTTATATTTCTTTAGTCTGTAAAGGTCCACCGGTCAAAAGAATTAAAAGGGTTTTTCATAAAAATTAATCCAAGTTGTGAATATTGGATAAAGTGGTGCTGTGTCAGTATGCCTGGTGCTGTTATCTGCAGGTGCCTTGAAACAAAGCCAAATGCTTATACAAGTAATATTCATACTGGTTAAAGTAAACACTTTGATCATATTTCTCATCTTTGCTGAGCAACACCATTGTAGGAAAGGAATTAAAGGTCAGTCCCATATAGACGCCTGTGGAGTTCAGTGATTTAAGCAAATAATAGCCCGGGCTACTAATTGGATTTTTTTTTTTTTTTTTTTTTTTTTATACTTTTACTCATTACTTTACACCTTGTTTTACTCATAGCATGCCTCTTTTGTTTCCTACAATTCCTCAGCTGTGTTTTTAAAGGCAATATACTCAGACAAACACAAGAGGGCAGTGTTGCCCTTCTGTTCCTTCACAGGTACTAAAGAGCTCAGTTTACCTGCAACTGAAAAATATGGCAAGTGTTCATATAGTCATTCATCTCTCAAAAGATACAATAGCACAGTGATGATCATGTGAATGGATATTTTTAGTTGAGCTGATAAATTCTGACTGAAATTGCTGAGAGTAGGAGATGGCTTCTGAATGTTAACTCAAAAGCCCTGATGCTACGTTATGCTATCCCCTAAAGAAATTTAGCCTAATATAACTGAGTAAATGTTCTTCTGTTGGCCTAATTTTCAGTTGAGAGTATTGAACAACACATTTACTTGGTATTGTTGTTCCTTGATTTGCTTCTTTGCACATGACGTCATACACCAGTGCACTTTCTAGATGGAGGGCAGGCAACTGGGGGCAAACACTACCAGCACGATGATTGGGTTGACTACCCACTTGAGCAAACACTGGGTTATGTTGTGTTTTGCCTGTGGTGCTCTTTGACATATACTGTACTCGACTGTGGGTCTGTTCAGGGTATCATATGGCTAACAAGATGAGGCTAAAGGTGTTTTTCACATAGCCTACTTTGTACAGCAAAATGTGTCTGCTGCAATGTTGCATTTTAGGAAGGTGCAGGAAATAAAATATCCTAATTAACATGCCACTGCTAGTGAAGACGTTACCAGTTATAACTAGCAGTGGATGCAAGGACACACATGCTTTGTAAACATGTGTTTCCATTACACTTGTCTTTGTAAACTTGTAAACTTTTGCATTAAATATGTAAAGACATAGAGGACAAAAGAAAGGGAATTGGAAAAAAAGTCAACAGTGTATATTTTAAAATGTTAAATTACTTTAATAAAATGATAGCACAAAGCATTTGTTTTTAAAGCACATCCTACTCTATAACAATATTCTGGGTACAGAAAGAAAGCTTGCTACTGAAAGTGTTTTCTAAATGTTAGGGCATAATGTTTTAACAATGTTACAAAAACATTTTGATAATGGTACCGCCAAACATTTGTATAATGTTTTTGAAGCATGTTAGCCTACGATAAAATAAATCTGGGAACATTAAACAAAACCTATCACTGATAACATTTTAAGAATGTTAGGTCATAATGTTCTAATCAAAAACATTTTAAGACGGATATCACCAAACATATTTAGGTTGTTTGTAGAGAACGTTACCCTACCTTTAAGGAGAACAATCTGGAAACTGAAAGAAAACGTCCCGCTGAAACATTACCAGAACATTGCACTGTAACATTCTCAATGCGTTTTAAGAACCAAAAATGTAGCCAATTTTTTATGGATCACATCCAATACGAGTTTCAATTTTCTGGCCTGCTGCCTGCCTTTCCTCTATATTCAATTCGCACAGTATATAGATTTATCACTTCCTGCCTTCGGTATGGGTTTTGAGTGTCATAAGAGTCACACTATTGAAAACAAGCAGCAGAGCAGCCCAAATTATTATGGCATGGATTCAAATTTAGCAGATTTGTCAGCTAAACATTAATTCTGTGAACTTTATCCCAGCATAGTTTAACAAAAACAGGTTTCAAGATTGGTAAAGTCCTACCCTACCTATGTTATGTAACTGAAAAATAGTAACATCAGACAATTTTGCCTCTTTTTAGATGGCATGAAGGAAAATGAGTCATCCACATTGGTTGTGTTATAGTTTGAGAATGATGAAATGATTTTTGTCCTTGGCAACTATCATGTTTTTTTTTTTGTTTTTTGTTTTTTAATTTCTTGGATTTTTTTTCCAAATAATGTACAGATTTTAAGGTATTCTATTATCACAAACAGCTTGATAAATAGTGCACATGGCTACCATCAGTGGGGGAAAAGTCTCCCATGGTGGCATGCCCCTGGGCCCCCCTAGGTTTTGGCTGAGCCCCAGATGTTTACAACCTCCGGCTCTGCCCGTGCTCAACATCATTACATTCCATTAAAATATTTCACACAGCTGCTACAAAAGTGTACTACAGAGAATCCCCATTCACCAAAGGTGTCAGATAATCAGAAGTAAAGTTGGACTTTAGTTTCAGAGCTCAGTTTTCTTCCGTGAACTTTTTTTCTCCTTGTGGAAGACTTTCCCATCAGGCTCCTCTCTCCACTTCAGGGTGACTCCACTCATTCCTTTCTCCTTCAGCCTGTCCTGGAGCTGGGAAACACAGACGGTTGCCATTTTGAAACATCAATCCACAATGTTTGTTGGAAGCTTTAATTTGGCCAGGGTGGATTTTGGGAGACTCACCGTTTTTAGGATGTTTGCTTTCACAGCAGGGTCATTCAGATCCACAGAGGGGTCGTCTGGCTCGATCCTCAGCTTTACCGCCTGTCTCATTACTGGTGCTTGGACACAGAGGAAAAAAAACGTGTTTGGAATTATCTTTGTGACACCAAACTCATCCACCATGCATATCTGAGTACAGTGTACCACTTATTCTAATGTAATGCTCTCTCTTCCACTGAAGGACAGTAAACCACTCACGAGGTGGAGGGACGCTGTAGCAGACAAATGGAAATCTAGATTCACAGTGCCTCAGCTTTCCTGATTTCTGCTGAGCTGTACCACATATGACTCTCGTTGAGCTAATGTCGATTGAACCTGTGGACAAGAAGCTATATGTGTAGCCACTCCCATCTGACCAGTACATGTTGGGATCTCTGGACAAACCAATCCACACCCAGTTTTCACTCTGCATCGAGCTGTGGATCTCCTGGTTCTCAGTGCCGCTCCTCACAGTGGCCAGATCTATGTAGTTCTCCCTGCAGTGCCTCTGAGCATCGGACCAATTCTTTCCATTCAGGACTAAAACAAACTGAGGCTCCAGCTGTGTTCCTGCAGTCAGGGTTTGGGGAAGATTTGTTAATTTCACATAATGAATTCCAAATCAATTTCTTTTCAACACTGACATGTGCCTTCCTATATCCTTACCTCTGTAACAGATAAATGGGTAGGATATTGAGCAGGAATCATCCCACCACCCTCCAGCGCTTCCAATGTTCACACAGAATTGATGGAATGAGCTAAAGTCTGGTTCGTTGTCAATACAGTTTTGCCAGTTCCTATATTCCGCTCCACTCCCATTGTAGCCGTCTGACCACCTCCAGTCAACTACACTGTACAGACCAATCCAGACGTCAGAGTTGTGGCCAGAAGATGAAACTGTGTCGGCAAGTTGGTTCATTTGTTCAGTGTTGTGAATGGTGGCCAGGTCTGTGTATTTCTCTCTGCAGTAGGCCTGAGCTTCAGTCCAAGTCTTTGGATCAGCAACATAGTGGTACTGATGGAGAAGGCATGAGGAGATGTGCCAGCCTGTGAGGGGAACAAGGGTTTGTTAAAGGTTTCTGTCTCCCAACACATTTGAACTCCCAAATTATGCCCACCATTCATCATTCATTCATCTAAATATGCTTTATAAGGGTGACTTCTTCTTCTTCTTCTTCTTCTTCTTCTTCTTCTTCTTCTTCTTCTTCTTCTTCTTTCGGCTGTCCCCTTTAGAGGTCGCCACAGCAAATCATCTGCCTCCATCTAACCCTATCCTCTGCATCCTCTTCTCTCACGCCAACTGACTTCATATCCTCTTTCACAACATCCATAAATCTCCTCTTTGGTCTTCCTCTAGGCCTCTTGCCTGGCAGTTCCAACCTCACCATCCTTCAACCGATATATTCACTATCCCTCCTCTGAACATGTCCAAACCATCTCAGTCTGGCCTCTCCGACTTTATCTCCAAAACACCTAACATGAGCTGTACCTCTGATGTACTCATTCCTGATCCTATCTATCCTCGTCACTCCCAAAAAGAACCTAAACATCTTCATCTCTGCTACCTCCAGCTCTGCTTCCTGTCTTCCTCAGTGCCACTGTCTCTAAACCAAACATCGCTGGTCTCACCACCGTCTTGTACACGTTTCCTTTTAATCTTGCTGGTACTCTTCTATCACATATCACTCCTGATACTTTTCTCCACCCGTTCCAACCTGCTTGCACACGTTTCTTCACCTATTTTCCACACTCTCCGTTGCTCTGGACTGTTGACCTTAAGTACTTAAAAGAGCAATAAGCAAAATTCATCATTTCTAGATTGAAGGAATTAAAAAATTGCTATGTGAAGAACTAGAGGTGAAATTTCATCTGGAGTATAGCATGACCTCACACACCCTCTCTCTGTGTTGAGCTCCAGCCCATTGTTTACAAGCCGGTCCGGCTGCGCGTTCATGTACGTTCATGTGAATCCCCCCCTTGGCCCTCCCTCCCTATAAACGGCTACAGCCAGTGAGCAATGGCAGCGCGTATTTTCGAAATGAAATGGCAGAGAGTGGAACATCCACCTGAAGACGACCAGGATCTGACATTACCTCTGAAGAAATGGAGTTAATTGTTTAACTTAGGTTCAGGAGCAGGACCACGCCTCAACCACTCCTCTAATCACCTGACTAACATATATATACCAGCACAGCTCTACCACAGGCCTCTCAGATCTCTCGAACATTGGCGACCCTACGTAGGCTATCTCAGCAAGTGTGTTTTTTGTGCGTACTCACAGATGGATCATGTGCTGCAAGTCAACCTGTCCGAGTCTGACTCCGACGACTTGTACGACTCCCTGTTCGAGCCAGGTGATCCTCTGACCCTGTCTCGCAGGCCTCCACTCTCACCCCGTGCACACACATCCTCCATCCCCACATCCCTTTCCTCTACCCTTCCTTCCAACTATCCTGTTCCGGCTGGCATCGCAGCCCAGGAGCCCCGTCCTGCAGCACAACAGGCTCCTCCGGTGGGTGTTTCACTGCCTTCCAATCTCTTTCCGACGTGTCTCTCCTTACCCCTCCCCTACCCCCTCCCTACCCCCTCCCTTCCCCAACACCCTAATGTTTTTTCCTCTGCTGCCGTCTACACTCTGGCCACAGCCACACCACCAGCTCCGCCAGCCTCTGCCATTCACCGCCCCTCACCCGTCTTGCACTCACTGCGCCAGCAAATACTGTCCGGTAATTACGTAGACCTAGCCCAGCTCATTCAGCCATCTTTTTTCGACAGTAGTCAACCCAGGGAACTGCAGACTGTCCTCAGTCCAGTTCTATTAAAGCAGTCACTGCCAACCAGGTCCAAAGACTTGACTCCTGTCGAGTTTGCTCTAGCTTTCTCCCTTTTTCGCGACGTCATCTGCTCTGCTTTTCCTC
>NC_065522.1:8520645-8604044 GCF_006386435.1 Epinephelus moara | reverse complement strand
CTAAGCCTCACTTAATCAGACTCTTTTGGGGGCTTCCTAACAGCACGGGCTCATCAGAACTCGAGACGGAACCCCCACACTGAGTCTCTCCGCCCACATCTACACCTCACCCAGTCCGACCCTCCGATGACGTCATCTCCATCCCATTCATTCACCTGCCAATCTGCACTCCCCCATTCATCACCACCCCATTCATAACCATTTTCTGACAATCACATCCTTATTAAATCTTTAAACTGCATATCGTTGTGGTGTGGTCCTTGCTAGTGAAACAACGGTTGTTGGCGAAGAAGTTGTCGGATAAAGAAAGGGACAGAACCCAGATTAACATTGGCCTTGCATTTCCAAGGTGGAGAGCACTGCGAGAGCTAAAGAGGCTACAATCTGCGGGTATATCGGGCAGCTGAGTGAAGCTGAGTGAAGCGGAGCCTGCGGAAGAAACACAGGGACCGTCTGGATGTGATAGTCTGTGCTGCAGTACTTGTCTCGCCGGCACAGAAGAGGCGAGTGGGGGGGTGGGGGTTGTTGGAGAGCAGAGGTAGAGGGAGGAGTGGCTCATGACACACTTTGTTTTGCTCTACAGGAAGTTCACAACAGCAAACCTAGCGGTGAAACGATTTCGCTTATTTCCCCTTTAAAATCCTCCACCTTCTTTATTTCTACTCCCTGTTACCTCACCATTCCACTTGGGTCCTTCTCATTCACACACATGTATTCTGTCTTGCTGTGACTTACCGTCATTCCTCTCCTTTCCAGGGCATACCTCCACCTCTTTAGATTTTCCTCCACCTGCTCCCTGCTCTCACTACAGATCACAATGTCATCTGCAAACCTCATAGTCCATGGAGATTCCTGTCTAACCTCATCTGTCAACCTGTCCATCACCATAGCAAACAAGAAGGGGTTCAGAGCTGATCCTTGATGTGATGACCTTAAGCTCCTCTGTCACACCTACAGCACACCTCACCACTGTCCTTGCATAAATGTCCTGCATCACTCTAACATACTTCTCTGCCACTCCAGACTTCCTCATACAATACCTAGCTCCTCTCTCGGCACGCTGTCATATGCTTTTTCTAGATCTATAAAGACACAATGCAGTTCTCTCTCTGACCTTCTCTGTACTTCTCCATCAACATCCTCAAAGCAAATACTGCATCTGTAGTACTTTTTCTTGGCATGAAACCATACTGCTGCTCACAGATGCTCACTTCTGCTCTTAGTCTAGCTTCCACTACTCTTTCCCATAGCTTCATTGTATGGCTCATCAACTTTATCCCTCTGTAGTTGCCACAACTCTGCACGTCTCCCTTGTTCTTAAAAACAAGCACACTTCTCCATCCCACAGGCATCCTCTCCCTCTCTTCGACCTTGTTGAAAAACCTAGTCAAAAACTCTACTGCCACCTCTCCTAGACGCTTCCATACCTCCACAGGTATATCATCAGGGCCAACTGCCTTTCCACTCTTCATCCTCTCCACTGCCCTCCTCACTTCATCCTTACTAATCTTTGCTACTTCCTGCTCCACAATGGTCACCTCTGATACTCTTTGTTCGCTCTTATTTTCCTCATTCATCAACTCTTCAAAGTGCTTTTTCCATCTTCCCATCACACTTGTGGCACCTGTCAATACATTTCCATTTCTATCCTTAATCACCCTAACCTGCTGCACATCCTTCCCATCTCTATCTCTCTGCCTTGCCAACCTGTATAAATCAGTCTCTCCCTCCTTACTGTCCAACCTATCATACAAGTCGTTGTACGCCCTTTGTTTGGCCTTTGCCACCTCTACCTTCACCTTACACTGAATCTCCCTGTACTCCTGTCTACTCTCTTCAGTCCTCTCAGTGTCCCACTTCTTCTTAGCTAACCTCTTTCTCTGTATACACTCCTGCACTTCCTCATTCCACCACCAAGTCTCCTTATCTCCTTTCCAACCAGGTGACACACCAAGTACTCTCCTACCTGTCTCTCTGATAACATTAGCTGTAGTTGTCCAGTCATTTGGGAGCATCTCCTGGCCACCCAGAGCCTGTCTCAACTCCTCCCTGAAAACCACACAACCCTCTTCCTTTTTCAGCTTCCACTACTTTGTCCTCTGCTCTGCCTTTGTCCTCTTCATCATCCTCACCACCAGAGTCATCCTACACTCCACCGCCTTATGCTGTCTAGCAAACACTCTCCTTCAGATTACATCATCTACACAAGATGTAGTCCACCTGTGTGCTCCTACCTCCGCTCTTATAAATCACCCTATGTTCCTGCCTCTTCTGGAAGTATTCACTACAGCCATTTCCATCCTTTTTGCAAAGTCTGCTACCATCTGTCCTTCTGCGTTCCTATCCTGGATACCAAACCTGGTATCTGTTCTGTTCCCTACCCCGACATGTACATTGGAGTCTGGACCGATCACCACTCTCTCACCTCTAGGAATATTCTGCATCACTTCATCGAACTCACTCCAGAATTTCTCCTTCTCTTCTAACTCACATCCTACCATGGCATAGGTTTTACATCAGATGCCCTTCCTGACACAACCCTCTGCATTTATCCGGGCTTGGAACCGGCCCAATGAGAACACTGGCTTGTGCCCCTTGAGCTTTGTAATATTTTAAATTTTGGACATTGCTTTATGAGAGTGAATTATCACTGTAATTTCCCAAATCCCTGATAGAGTGCAGCCTAGTTGCCAGAAGAAAATGATGGCATTGTACATTTCTGCAAACCACGGATACATTTGTACATTTCATATCATATCAACATTTCCAAAGTGAGGTGACTTTGTCATCTGGAGGTGAATGGGATGGTAGATGATGTGGCGCCAAAGTGAGAGACCTGCCAAGCTGCAGACCACTGTTCAAGACCAACAAACAACAAAACCATTTACAGCAACTTGACCATAGACCATGGAAAAAATACACTAGAATTCTTAATTTAGGTGGTGTTCCCCTTTAAGTAAAGGGTCTGAACACAGACCACCAGAACATTTTTTATGCTAAGAAGCCTCAGGGGTCCCAGCATAAAAATAAATATATTTAACTCCTGATAATACACTTTTTTTGTCGTAAAATAGACCAAGTACACATAATTTAAAGAAATGTTCAAAAGAATATTTTGGGGGGTAGTCTAGTCTTTTGGGTGCATTACCTTAAAGCAAAAAATGGTTCATGGGGTTAGTGGATATCGCTTAGAATAAAGGCGTTTTACATTAACATGTTTTAGCCAGCTGACAACTTATTTTAAGAAGTTGATCACAATCAAAAAACATTTTTGAGTAGGCAGGAATTAAGATAAATAAGTTGGAATATCTTGAATAAAATTAAATAATTTGACAGCTAAATATTACCACAGCTTTTGGATAAATATTAAGTTGGTTCAACTTAATTAGGTTTTTTGAGGTCAGAGCAAATCATGTTGGTTGTATTTAACCGAGTTTGTCAGATGATAAAAGACTCATATGCCAGAGCTGAAACTACTTAAAAAGATGCTTGCAAATTGTTACATTTTTTCAGTTCAACAAGTGAATTATTTTAGCGTGCAGTACCATAATGGTAAGAAATGACAAAAGGAGGGTTATTGTTTAAAATGTTGGTCAAATTAAATACAACACTTATGGAAATATTCAAAAACCTCTGACTTTAAAATGCATGCTATTTGAAATAGAAAAACAAATCAACTATTTACATAGTATTTGTTTGTCTTAACATTGCCACTGTCCACCACTGTGGAACAGCCCTCAGGAATGAATGCAATAAAGAGTGCAAACAAACTTAAGATCAACAATTTATCAAACTAAACTATCATAACCATCATCAAAGCAATATAATGAGTTATATTTCAGTGTTTGATTATTTGTTCTTGTTTGCAGTGTCCTGGTGTGTGTCTTTCCTGACATACTGTAGGTCACCACCATTTGCTGTGTTGCTGCTGGGTTGCAGTTTGTTGTCTTCCAATCTACTAAATTCTGATTCATCCTCACTAACATCAACTGGGAGTGCTAATTTTACCCTCTTCTGCTTTGAAGAGTCATATGATAATATTGCATTTGTTCTTTAAATGAAAGACAAATGTGTGTACTGTTATAGTCGACTATAAAGTGCTATAGCCTGAAATGTATTACCATTAACAATACTAAATGTATCTATGTTCATTTGTAAAGATAAAAAGAAAATTATGATGACTGTTATGTCTTTGAACGGTATATAAACCTGAATACACAGTACCAAAACAAGACATGGTAGGGTTCAATAAATGTACAGTGTTGCTTCGAGGCAACATTTTCATTTTAACAATTTTCTATTACTTGATTATCAAATAAAGCATAAACAACAAAAAAACAAACTTTACTCATCTCTTTTATTGTAAATCCAATTCTTTCCAAATTGCAAAATGACAGAAAAGTTTTAAGACCATTTTTTTTAGAGAGTTGATGAAGCTGAGCCATGCAAAGGATGCCCCCAAAAAGGGACTCAGCATAGCCTTGAGAAAGTCATGCTAAACTATAAAGAGTGTAAATGTGTTTGTGTCTTCGGAAATGGCCAAAAATAGGTTTTGGTAAAGGCAACACAGTACCAAAGGGTGTTAAAATATTTTTTCGAACTAAATAGGACAACACGTGACTTCAGTTATTATTTCAGTGTTACCGTATTATAAAATAATAGGCAGTCAGACAATAACAATATCAAAGAATTCACTGACCTGAGAGAATCAAGACACCCAGCCAGATTCTTTCCATGGTGATGCTGCTCTGTGGACTGTGTGTGTCAATGTATGGAAAAGGAAGCTCAACCAACATCATAGGCAAATCTATAGTAAGTCAACACCAGCTCCTCTACCATCTAAGTTTAAAGATCTACCACACCCTTCATGCAAAAAGCAATGTGATGGATGACTCCGTTGAAGGGAATATAGACAGTGGTTTAAGCTCAGATAAAACAAAACAATGAGGTGGAATTGCGTCGGTCGAGTTGTCTGGAAATGATAAAAATGACTGTCATTTTTTTCCTGAATAATCAAAGTAACCCCAACAATACAGCAGAATGTCACCACAGAGTTTACTGTCAGGTTTATTTTACATGTCCACAGAAGCCTGTCACAGATCCTTATGTGCTTTTCACTGATTAAGTTTACAGGAACTTTCATAACAGAATGTGTGGCTTCACAAGATCAGTGACCAGGCATACGTGCGTGTATGTGTGGGTGTATGTTTCTGTCTGTCCACAGTAGTTCTCTCAAACTACTGGACCAATGAGACATTTATGACTGCTACACCGCTACAAAGTAATGTATCATACCCATAGTTAGCAGAAACAGTGCCAATATTTTTTCTGGTGACTGGCTTGGGGACATATGATATAGTATGTTGAAAAAAGTCATAGCATAAGATGTCGAAAAATGGTCAAAAAGTCACAGGATACCATGTTGAAAAAGTCCCAGCATGTCGAGAAAAAAAACTATTGATAATTTCATTCATGACCTCCTGTCCTCAGATAGTACCTATCTAACCTCAAACACAGCTGTAAGACCTAATATTTGATAAAGCCATAGTATTGTTAGTTGAAAAAAATTGCAGTGTGTCAAAAAAGTCGTAACATAGACTATTCAAAATACTGTCATAGTAGTAGAAGAAGTCATATAGTATGTTGAAAAAAATATATAGTATGTCAAGAAACAACTGATGGTAAAGCATGTCAAAAAATCATAAATACATAAATGCTGAAAATGGTCATGGTATAGCATGCCTAAAAACTGTTCAAAAAGTCTTAATATAGCCATAAAAAAGTTATAATATAGTATGCTGAAAAACTCAAAGTAAAGCATGTCAAAAAATTCATAATGAAATCATGGTATAGTATGTTGAGAAAAAAATGTGTAGCATGTCAAAAAAGTAGCATAGACTATGGTAGTATAGACCATTCAAAATAAAGTTAAAGTATGTTGAAAAACAGCTCGTAGTAAAGCACGTCAAAACAAATAAATAAGTCCTAGTATACTAAGTTGAAAAAGGTCATAGTATAATATGTCAAAAACCTGTTAAAAAGGCATTGTATAGTTGAAAGAACAGTTTAAAAAGTCATACCATAGCATGTCAAAAAAACTGAAATGAAAAGAGTTATAGTATGGCATGATGAAAAACTGTTTTTCAAAAGTCATTATATCGCAGAACAAAAAACTGTAAAAAAGTATAGTATACTGAAAAAAGTCATATTACAGCATGTCAAAAAAAAAAACTTTTAAAAACAGCACTATCGGGGCGTCGGTGGCTTAGTGGTAGAGCAGGCGCCCCATGTACAAGGCTGTTGCCACAGCGGCCCGGGTTCGAGTCCAGCCTGTGGCCCTTTGCTGCATGTTATCCCCTCTCTCTCTCCCCCTTTCACACTTAACTGTCCTGTCCATTAAAGGCAAAAAATGCCCAAAAAAATATCTTTAAAAAAACAACAACATCACTATAGCATGTAAAAGAAAAACATGGTATTGTTGAAAAATGTATAGTGCAGCATGTCGAAAAAATGTTTACAAAAGTAATAGTATAGCATGTCGAAAAACTGTTAAAAAGTAATAGTATTAGCACGTCAGTTAGACGGCTAAAAAGTCATATTTAAGAAGGTCAAGAAAATCATAGTAAAGTATGCCGTAAAAAAGTCATTATAGTATGTCGAAAGCAGTATAGTACATGAAAAAAGGAAGAAGTCATAGTATACTTGAAAATAGCCTTATAAAAGAAACATAGTATAGTTTAAAAAACTGTAGTACAGCATGTTGGAAAAATGTTTTAAAAAGTCATAGAATATCATGTCATTAAACATTTTTAAAAAGTCATAGTTTAGTAAGTCCAAAGAGTCATAATATAGTATGTTGAAAAAAGTCATAGTAAACATGTCAAAAAGAGTTATAGTGCAGCATGTAAAAAACAACCCATGACAAAGTCATAGTATAGTATGTCAAAAATGACTATTGCATAGCCATAGTAATGTTAGTTACTTAGAGTTATGTCAAAAATGTCATATTATAGAATATTCATAATATTGTTAAAGGTCATTGTATGGTATGTTGAATGTCTAAATAAATGATAGTAAACCAAGTTAAAAAAAAAAAAAATCATAGTACAGTATGTTGAAAAAGGTCATGATATAGCATGTCAAAAAACTGTTTAAAAAAAAGTCGTAGTATAGCATGTCAAAAAAAATTATGATACAGCATGCCGAAAAAAAAATGTATTCCAGCATGTAGTACAGCATGTCGAAGAAACTAATAAAAGTCATAGTGCAGTATGTCGAAAAAGTCATAGTGCAGTATATCGGAAAAATAGTATAATACGTCCAAAAAAACCCTTGTCGCATGTCAACTAAAACTCATGAGGAAGTCATAGGATAGTACATTGAAAAAAGTCATTGTATAGCATGTCAAAAAACTGTCACAAAATCACAGTATAGCATGTCGAAACAGATAAAAAGTCATAGCATGCTTTGTCAAAAGAACCTATTGTATGGCATGATGAAAACTGGTTTAAAAAGTCATAAATAATAACAAAAGTCACAAAAAACTCATGATAAAGCATGTAAAAAAACTCAAGAAGAAGTCACAATATAACATGTCAAAAACCTAGTCATAGCATAGTTTAAAAATCCGTTGAAAAAGTCAGTCGTGAGCACGTGAAAAAAAATTAAAGTACAGCATATAAAAACTCATAGTGTAGTATGTCCAAAAAGCCATAGTATAGCTAGTCAATTAAAGTCACAGTATAGTATGTTAAAAAATATTTATAGTATAGTTTTGTTTTTTCATTTTTTTTAATGTATTGGGACTGTAATTTATGATTACTCATTGTTAAGTATTCTAGCATGTACTTGTTTGATTAATGGATAAATGGTTGGGTTTACAATGTGTCAGGAGTAGGAAACCTTAGAAACCTTATGATGACACCAATAAGACTACATCACACATTGAAAAACTCCACTGAAATAAACAATATGTCAAATGTCTTTTACCCAGTAGGTTTTATTGTCACATATTCGCATGTAGAACATTATGTGCTATTGATAGTATGTCATTACAAGGCAAAATAAATATTTAAGTCAGCATTATTCTACAATCAAAATCAATAATTCTCCAGTCACGTCACATTACTCTATATGAAATACCCGTCACATAAATGCCATCCATGAGCCCAGAGATGACATTAAGCCTAATGTCACACCATGAGATACATTAGTATTTGTGTCAACAAAAATATCTGATGATTCGGCTTGTTGGACAAGACATTTATTAATTATTTTATTGTAGCATATTGTACAAGAATATTATGTATACATTCAATGCAGGGCTCTGTTATTATAAATTGTAATATATGTAACAGGGATTATAAATAACCGCACTCAGATGTTGAAAATGTTTCTGAAGATATTAAAACTAAAAAAAGGTATGATTTCAGTTTTAAGTACATAGTAATTGCAGCCCCATATACTGTATGTTGTTGTTTTTTTGAAGGCAATATAGTAATAAACTCATACAAACAGAAGAGGGCAGTGTTGCACTTTAATTCCCTCGCAGGTATCTGAAGAGCTCAATTAATTTGCAATTTAAAAAGATGATGTGTTCACTGTCAGTGGTCATCCAAAAGATATAATGACACAGTGATGACCACGTATGGAAAAAAAAAACAACTCTTAACTGAGCTGACAGATTCTGACTAAATTTGAAATTTCCTAAACATCAAGGACAATGTCCCTGATTTAAATTAGAACAACCCAGATTACTATCTCATGGATTTGAATGTAGCAGCTTTATTAGCTAACCAAATCCAAACTGTCACGGGTCATCAAACATGCAAGTAAAATAACAGGCATCACACAGTCCTCTCTCTTAGACCTCCACACTCAGGCAGTCAGACGGAAAGCCACCACCATTATACACAACCCTTCACATCCGCTCCACAACTCATTTCAGCTCCTTCCTTCAGGCCGTAGATACAGGGTCCCTCGAGCAAGAACAAACTTAGTCAAAAAATCATTCATTTCATCCGCCATCAACATCATCAACAACTCACAATGAAATCTTTTAATGTCCTCACTATATTTATTCTGCATTGATGTTGTGTGTTAACTTGTGTTTTTATTCTAAGTACATTTGTGAGCACGTCAAAGACGAATTTCAATTGCTTCTTGCAAGGGACAATAAAGATTTTCTGATTCTGATTCTGATTCTGAGGTGTGAACACCACTCCAGCAGTTTCAGAGCTCAGTTTTCTTCCGTGAACTTTTTTTCTCCTTGTGGAAGACTTTCCCATCAGGCTCCTCTCTCCACTTCAGGGTAACCCCACTCATTCCTTTCTCCTTCAGCCTGTCCTGGAGCTGGGAAACACAGACGGTTGCCATTTCGAAACATCAATCCACAATGTTTGTTGGAAGCTTTTATTTGGCCAGGGTGGATTTTGGGAGACTCACCTTTTTTAGGATGTTTGCTTTCACAGCAGGGTCATTCAGATCCACAGAGGGGTCGTCTGGCTCGATCCTCAGCTTTACCACCTGTCTCATTACTGGTGCTTGGACACAGAGGAAAAAAAACATGTTTGGAATTATCTTTGTGACACCAAACTCATCCACCATGCATATCTGAGTACAGTGTACCACTTATTCTAATGTAATGCTCTCTCTTCCACTGAAGGACAGTAAACCACTCACGAGGTGGAGGGACGCTGTAGCAGACAAATGGAAATCTAGATTCACAGTGCCTCAGCTTTCCTGATTTCTGCTGAGCTGTACCACATATGACTCTCGTTGAGCTAATGTCGATTGAACCTGTGGACAAGAAGCTATATGTGTAGCCACTCCCATCTGACCAGTACATGTTGGGATCTCTGGACAAACCAATCCACACCCAGTTTTCACTCTGCATCGAGCTGTGGATCTCCTGGTTCTCAGTGCCGCTCCTCACAGTGGCCAGATCTATGTAGTTCTCCCTGCAGTGCCTCTGAGCATCGGACCAATTCTTTCCATTCAGGACTAAAACAAACTGAGGCTCCAGCTGTGTTCCTGCAGTCAGGGTTTGGGGAAGATTTGTTAATTTCACATAATGAATTCCAAATCAATTTCTTTTCAACATTGACATGTGCCTTCCTATATCCTTACCTCTGTAACAGATAAATGGGTAGGATATTGAGCAGGAATCATCCCACCACCCTCCAGCGCTTCCAATGATCACACAGAATTGATGGAATGAGCTAAAGTCTGGTTCGTTGTCAATACGGTTTTGCCAGTTCCTATATTCCGCTCCACTCCCATTGTAGCCGTCTGACCACCTCCAGTCAACTACACTGTACAGACCAATCCAGACTTCAGAGTTGTAGCCAGAAGATGACACTGTACAGACCAATCCAGACTTCAGAGTTGTAGCCAGAAGATGAAACTGTGTCGGCAAGTTGGTCCATTTCTTCAGTGTTGTGAATGGTGGCCAGGTCTGTGTATTTCTCTCTGCAGTAGGCCTGAGCTTCAGTCCAAGTCTTTGGATCAGCAACATAGTGGTACTGACGGAGAAGGCATGAGGAGATGTGCCAGCCTGTGAGGGGAACAAGGGTTTGTTAAAGGTTTCTGTCTCCCAAAACATTTGAACTCCCAAATTATGCCCACCATTCATCATTCATTCATCTGAATATTTGTCCTGAGGCATTGCTGCGTTTCCTGCCAGGATAGTGCCATGGAAAGAGCCATTAAAGCCTGTGGCACTACATAACAAAATGAGTATTTTAAGCCAAAATGTCATGCTCTCCCTAACCAAATGGTTTTTGTCCCTAAAGCTAATCACTGTTAAAGACAAAGCTGTTCAAAGTTTTAACATATCCGCTACATAATAATGTACAAATGTAACGCATCTGTGGTTTGCAGGAACATACTGCGATTTGGATGTAGGAAACAGCTGCCTGATTTCGGGCAGGTTTAAATTAATTAAGATGAGCAGGCACAGTACAGATATAGCTTTGTACTACACTAAGTACTGTTTTGAGGTATTCAATCATGAAGGGGAACTTGATTCTTCATCCACTGACAGCTTCAGGCTGCCTCATTATTATTCCCCAGACAACCATAATATATGTTTTTTCTTACATTTTTCGAATTATTATTATTTCATTAGTTTTGTCCTCGTTTGAGTCACTTAAATTTTCTTAGTGGAGATTTTTTCTTTTTTGATTACACAGGCCTTTATTCCTTTCTTTGAGACAGGTTAAGCCCCTTCTTATCAAATTTGCAGCTATTAAATGACAGAATCCCTATTTTTATACTGTACATGTTATTTAAACATTTTTTGGTATCTTACTTGTATATTGTATGAGTGCCATTATGATCATCAGCTGTGTCTGCTTGTTTGTCTTCATCTTTTTGACCACACCTATGGGTGGATCCCCAGTGATGAACACCTGCACACACTTGTCTAATCACTGACCTGACGAAGAGCCCGTTTGGGCTCGAAACATTGTCTTTATCTATTATGTAATCTTTAGTTATTATGTAGTCACTCGATAAAATAATTCTTCTACCGGGAGCTGCAGTGTTGCGAGTCTTCTACCTGCCTACTTCTACTTTACGGACTCAGCACCTATGAATGAGATGTACTTTTCTTCTTTTCTGCAGGTATTCAATCATGCCACAACTTTGGAGGGCCCTTACCCCTGAGTTTGGAACCACTGGACAAAATTATTTAACTGTTTATTAAGTATTTAAACTAGCAACATTAAAAGGCGGTTACACATTGACGCGTGAGTTATAACAATTAATCGTCTGATGTTGTAAATAATAATACCTTCGTCACAGGGAAGTACCTCTTCTTTTGATTTTTAAGTAGGCTCTCAACACAGATAGTCTCTGTCAGGGGTCCCAGCACAAAAATAAATATTTTTTAAACTAACCAGGACAACACCTGTGACTTTAATATTTGAGTATCATAAGGTAATAAGCAGTCAGACATAAATAATATCCAAGAATTACTGACCTGAGAGATACAAGACACCCAGCCAGAACCTTTCCATGGTGATGCTGCTCTGTGGACTGTGTGTGTCTATGTATGGCTCTGAAAGGAAACTCAACCAAGTTTACTGATAGGCAAATCTAAAGTAAGTCAACACCCACTCCTATTATGTTACTGATAAAGTTTACAAGTCTGTTGGGCTCTTTATGCAAAAAACAGGGTGACTTCATGGCAATGTTGACGTGGGTAGCAACGGTGATTAAAGCATTGATAGGCGTGAGCTGCTGAGCTGATCAGATATTCGCAAAAATAAATGTCTGCTTTTCTCTGAATATTCAAAGTAGCTACAGACTTTTCTGTCCGGAAGGTTTAGTTATGTATTTCCAGGGAAGCCAATAGCAGATCTTTGTGTGGTTTTCATATTCTGATCAAGTTTGCAAGAATATTCAAAACAGACCACATTTTGGTGGGAGGTTTGTTAATTATAATGAAGGATCGGAATTTTTCTCTGTGCGCTCTGTCTGTCTCTCAACCAGCTAAAACAATTTCCTACATCCATTCAGAATGCCTTTCAACACCTGTGAGAGGCAAGTATGAAAGTGTTGCTTTCAAAGATTAGTGTATGGGCAGAGACATTTTCTTATCTAGTAATTTGGTATGTAAATAATGGGACAGCAATGTGTAGTTATTTGTCATGTTCTGTTTTTTTTTGTTTTTTTTAAAATCAATTTTAAACACAATTAAAATCAAGTCATTACGTTAAGTTTTATCTTCTTAAAGATACATTTTATGAATAAAATCCATTTCAGTTTGATCATAATCACGCAATGATTATTTGCAGTTACTTAAACACACAGCTTTCTATGACAAGACATTGTTTTTGTATTTATTTTATTTTATTTATTTTTTTTTTGATAATGAAATGAGATAAAACAATCTGGAGAATATTTACAAAGCTGGAAAAAAAAGGAGAGGCTCAAAATTCACTGCATCTTCTTACTTGAGTTGGGTATTAAAAGATCCCTTCCTTATGCACTTTCAGTATAAGTAAATGGGGACAAATTGTTCAGTACTTATTTCATGCAAAAATGTTCTTGTAAAGCTGTTAAAATAAACAAATTAAGTGGACTTCTTCCAAAGTTAGTCTTCAACATTCTTTTGTTTCTGAAACTGCTGCGCACTTTCTTCTGCTGCAGCTGTCAGTCGGCAGGTAGGTGTACAAACTGTTTGTGCACATTTCAAGTCCTCTGAACAGGAACTAGAATACATTGTCAGATGTCTCTCAAGTGTAGAAGTTGAGTTGCGCTCCCCCTAATCATTTCAGTTATTTACAGGTTTAACAGTGGCACATTGTTTCTTATAGCATGCTGGCTTGATCATTGTTAATGTGTTGAGATCTCCCTGCTGCTTCAGTTTCTGTCCTGTTACCTTTGTCTTCACATGGCAAGTCACTATAAAGCTGTATGTGTCAATGGGAACTCTTTTTCTTGTGTGCCTCTAAGCCAGTGGAAGCCATGACCAGGCATTATGTTTTCGGGTTGTCCGCACAGCTGTGCGTCCATCCCTTTCTTGTGAACCCACGAGCTCAAAACATCTTGAGGGATGTTCTTAAAGTTTGGCACAAATTTCCGCTAACTAAACTGATTAGAATTTGGTGGTCAAAGGTCACTGTGACCTCATCTGTCATTTTTGTAAATGTGGTCTCTTAGGAACACCTTGAGGGAATTTCCTCAAATTTGGCACAAACGTCCACTTGCACACAATGATCTGAATAGTTTTCACTGATCAAAGATAAAGGTCACTGTGACCTTGCGACCCTCTCATTCTTGTGAATGCAATCTTTCAAGGAGGCTTTAAGGAAATTTCCTTAAATTTGGCACAAACATCCACTTGGACTCAAGAAAGAACTGATCAGAATTTGGTAGTCAAAGATCACTTTAACCTCACAAACCATAAATCAGGAATTCATACGTTAATTCTGACAAAAATTCACTCAAAGGTCTGATAGGATAAAATGATGAAGGGATGATCCATTTACTTTTGTTTTGTTTATTGTATTTTCCCCTCCCTCTTTTGTGTTTATTATCTTGCTTGGCAAGCAGGGCTGCACAGAATCCATCACAGCACAATACACGCCAGCTAAAGGTCCGTCCATTATCCATTAATTATCCCCGAAAAGTCCCATTGAAAACATCTGTTTCATCATAATTAATGGGAAAAGTATATTAATGGGCACGGCTGATCTCCAATAACATCCGAACTATTTAATCATAATGTTTAAACACTGTTATATTTTCCATCATCACTGATAAGATCAACTTTACCATGCCTGGAGGCTAACAGTGTCCCCTGCCCCTTTACTCTGTTTGTTTGCGTTTTCTATACCTTCCTTTCTCTATGTGCTATGCTGTGATACAGTTAACAGGTGTAGTTCGGTAGACAGACAAAAAGTTCCTACGTGAAAATGTTATCTACAAAGTCTGTGGATTATCTTGGCTAACTGGGCCATGATTTATGGAAAGAGACATTACTGTTCAGTTTCTCAAAAGCATTTTTAGTGCTTTGAGCACCACAAGCTGAGTGCCATCTAGTTCCATTATACTGACATGGCAGTCATCTCTACGGCCGATATCTCTATAACAGACACTCTGCAACTCACTCCAAACCAATCTAGAGAGATAAATAGCACTACAGGTAAGAGGGAAAAAAAGAGTGAACTGCCCCTTTAAATGTATAATTGTATAGCACCATAGGTTCTATATAGGTTGGATAAAAGAAAAATCATGACAAGAATGAGGCATGATTGAGTAAAAATAAAACACACATCCAGTTTTTGAACAATCATGTTAAATAATTTAATCATCTAATATTCTGACCATGCAGAGGTAGAAGATTACTGCTATACAACCGGGCGAGGAGTCACTTGGTAGCAGTAGTACAACATTCCCCTCAGCTCCCCAACCTCCTGCACCCCAACATCTGCTGCCAACAGCCCAGGCTCCTGTGCCTCAGTCTCCAGCCACGGCAGCCTTGCATCAGGATCCTCATCCGAGAACTGGAGCAGAGATCCAGAGCTCTGCAACACCTTCAAACACTGTTTCAACACCAGACTGGCCTTCTTTCTCCCTTCCTTAGACCTCAACAAGGCGTCTGTGGTGCCTTTATCAACTATAACGTCCACACTGCTACAACCACAGTGCTTGTGAAGCTGCGTGCAGTCCAGCTCTACAAACTCAAGCTGAGAAGAAACATTGAGAGGTTGAATGGCTTCGGCTTGGATGTGTTCTTGCATGAGTCGCACAGCCACGGGGGAAATGTCAGCACAAGTGACCCGGACCGGGAGAGGAGAGTGTCTGTAAATACAGGGCCCCAAAGCTGAAGTGCCACAGCCCATATCCAGGACTTGGAGTGGAGCATCTGGGTGGACCTTGGTCTGTAAGAGGGGCATAATAAAGTCCCGAACAGCATCGAAGCCAAAGAACCACTCAAAGTTTTTGAAGGTGTTAGTCCTGCTGCTGTTCTCAGTGTAGAAGCGGTCCCAGGTTGCCTTCTTATCCATGTTTTCAATCAGCTCAGCTAGGCAGAAACACATGAGATTATAAGAGTTAGTTAGTGAACATTAGCAGTGTAACATACACCTGAAGTTAGTGGCTACATGGTTGTCATATATTGAGGGACTTTATGCCAAACTTTATTAAAAATCTGTCAATTTAATATCTCCTTGCTTATAAAAAATGTCTTTCCTTGTAACACATGATTTAAGAGCTGTTCTTAGGTCCGTAGCAGCCACTACTGAAATCTGCATGAAGACAGCCTACCAAACTAACCATCTTTAAATTTAGTGACTGTTTTAGAGACGTAATTATGATGGCTGAGACAGATTGAATGAACAGAATATCCAAAATGCTTTGCAAACTGAAAAATAAGAAGCACATTAACAGAATTAGTCACATATTTATTACATTTTTAACAGGATAACTAGTGATCTGTAACTGATTACTTTTCAAAAGTATCCTTCCCAGCACTGATCACTGACTTCACATGTGGAGTGTTTTGACTTTTGCATTTGTGCTGTGACATTTGTGTTTGTCTTTTCCAGTGGTGCAAATGTGTTTTTCTTATTTGCATAGCATTTTGGATATGCAGTTCATCTAAATCATCTTGTCCACTGTAAGTATTTACTTAAATGAATGGCCCTTTTGAGGCTGCATTTTATGGTGCTATTGAATCGTACTGTGTTACACTGACCAGAGTTTTTATGTTGTCCATTCCATTTATATCAGTGAGGGTAGGCAACAGCCACAACCTCTAAAATGAAAAAACAAACTATCCATTAAAATGATCATGATATTGAACACCTCTCAGTTTCAACAAAAAGGGACTGTTTGTTATTTATTTTTGGTTAGGGAAGGGACATACTAAATTAAATGGTCGCATTTTGTATTTATTTTACCGCCCATTTTGCAAGTTTTAAAGGCATGTTTTTCTTTTTTTTTTTTAATTGCTAAAATGATACCATTTATCACAACCAGAAACTGTAAAAAACTGAAATTATCATTGGATTTTTCAAATTTCCAGCGGTCCTTGGACACATAATGTGCGATGAATACTTCTGTCAGAATTTTTTTACCAAATCTAAGCTTAAAGGCACTATGTGTAACAATTTCAGTTGTTCTTTGAGACAAACAAATTTTGCAGTCAAAAGTGTGTCCTAACACATGTGTATTTACCTCCATCAGCGTATCTAAGTATGTCTGTAAGCTCCGAAATTCTCATTTACACATACATTGCAACCGGTGTCTCATCATGTACGTGCTACACATACATTGCAACCGGTGTCTCATCATGTACGTGCGCCATCTTGAAAATACAGGTGCATTTGCAAAAAGGCAAAAAGGCAACGTGACCAGCGATTTTAAAAAACGAGGGTCAACATCGGGGTAGCCTTTCCCAGGTGGAGAGAGCTGCTGAAGGAGAATCACAGCTAACAGCGGCTAACAGCTGTTAGCCGCTGTTAGAGCTGTTAGTGACGCAGTGTTGCGAGGAGAGGGATGAGGTATGTGAGGTTGAGCCACTTGTCAGTTGTCAAAAGACAAGATGTGATTGGTTTTTTTCGATTTACACCCGCCCCAACAGTCCTACGTTATAAACACAGCCAGCATGGTGAGGAGGGGGTTTGTCAACTTGCGTTGCGTGTGTCTGTGTAGGAGCCTGAATGAATACTCCATTAAGTATCGGATGACATGGTTTCATCAATGTTATGATAGCTTTTTGATACACAGCAGCTACCACTGTTGCAATATGCATTTGAAACAGTGAGGCGCTGGAGTGCGCTATCCATCTGAATGCAATATACGATCTCAACACTAGATGGGAGAAATTCCTACACAGTGCCCGTGTAAAATAGTGATATTCCATCAAAATCACTTTATTTTACGTCTCGTTTAAAATTTGACCAAAAATATAACATTTTAACTAACTAACCAGCAGCACAACAAGAGTGGAAAAACCAAGGCTTTTTTCAACTCTAGGATTTTGTCTTGTACTTTAAACTTTAAAACATCAAAGGGTAAACATCTAATAAAAAATATCTGTAGCTTCAAGGAGTGTCAATTTTTATTTATTTTCTATTTTTTTAATCACACCCCAGCCACTCCCCTCCTCTGGTAAGTAAAGAACAGTTCCTAACCTTTCATGAAGGTTACGTTAATATTTCACGGTGATGCAGGACATTTGTAGACACCAGTGCATCAGTTTCAGCCTGCTGTAACATTAGCTAAACTGGCAATTAAGTGTTAAGTTAATGTGTTAGTGTACAACTTAAGAGGGAAAAGTAAGTGCTACTTGATGGTAACTTCCTGTCCGTATCAACAATATAGCTCCTTCATTAATTTTTTGGTGACCTTATCAGTGTCAACGTGACAAGAACCTGCGCACAAACTTGCACACAACTGCACATTAACGATATGTCAAATTATCCTATATCATTTAAGTCTACAGTGAACTAGCGAGTCACACATAACGTCATAGCTAACCCACTGTAGCTAGCTAACCAGCTAACGGTACTTAACAGCAGTGGCACTGCCATGTGTCTCCTGCCGTTACGACACCGACACAGAAACACTTAAGTAAATATCTAAAATCGGATACTACATAAGGTTTAAACGTACTTGTAAGAGAGGAGTGATGCCGTACACAAGCTGCAACACATCTCCTGCCTGACAATGTCAACGACTTGATAAACGGAGACATTTTCCCTCAGCGACTTTGCCTGTCTTCACTCTTGTCCACAGAAGAGCTCTCACTCTGCCCGTATTTCTTAGTACCAACGGCAACTGTTAGCGTTCCTGAAAACGGGAACGAGATGGCATCCGCTGTTGAGGAGACGATCTTTGACTGCGCTTGTTTAAGAGCAGGTGTAAATGCTGCCATATAGATGAAATATGATCAACCTTGTGTAGTTTTTTTTTCTTGTTAAGTTATTATTGTTTCAGTCATTTAAAAAAAATGAATTTCCCTTCAGGGGGATAAATAAAGTATATAAAATTATGAAAAGAAAAAAAAAATTAACAAGCAAAAATGTATAGCAGTTGTTGGTTTAAAGCTTTCCAAATGTGAGAATTTTCTGCTTTTCCTTTTTTAGATCAGTGCAAACACTATATCTTTGGGTTCTGGGGTGTTGGTAAAAATGCTGTTTGAAGATGTCACACTGGATTCAGACAAGTTTTACATTTCTGAGCTATATAAACAAATGTAGGTGATTAATTGAAAGAGAAGGGACCAAGTCATTGTTTTCAAGTTACAAGTGTTTGCACTCAAGTCCAACGTTGTGCCCCAAGTCGAGACAGGTAAGGCCTTTTTCAAGTCCCAAGTCAAGTCTCATGTCATGAGAAGCAAGACCCAAGTCGTGCCCCAAGTAAAGACGGGCAAATCCCATGACAAGTCAGGTTAAGTCCTGTGTCAAGTCCAGTGTCAAGACAGGCATGTCCAAAGTCAAGTTAGACAAGTCCCAAGTCAAGATTTGCAAGTTCCAAGACACATTAACTTTGAGTTTCGTGTCTATAACAAGTCATAACATGCTTTTCACCAAAAGCAATGCCATTTTAACAAGAGTAATAATATATTAAATTTACAAAAAATCATGAATACTTTTTCAAAATTTCTACTTGTTTGTTTAAACAAGTTAGTTGAGTCAAGCAATGAAAGGAAATGAAATGATTCGTGGCACACTTTTTCATCTTTGGCCGTGGGGGTCAAAAGGCTCAAGTCCAAGTAAAGTCACAAGTCATCTGTGTCAAAGTCCAAGTTGCGAGTTTTGTGATTTTGTCGAGTCTTAAGTCATTAAATTTGTGACTTGAGCCTGACTCGGGTCCAAGTCATCTACTGATTGGTATTTCTAAACAGTAACCTGACTATTTATGAAAAAAAAAAACGTGACGAGAAATAAGATGTAAATCCCTTTAATAAAACTCAATGAAACGCAGTGTAACAAAGGAAAAGAATCCAACATAAAGCAAGTAGATAACATTTACAACCACAAAAGAAAAAAAAACCTGTACAACTCTAAATGCCTGGAGTCACTTCTATTTTTCCAAAGATTTTTTTAATTAACCATTTTGTGATGACTGAGGATAAACTTGGGAGTTTGGGGCGAGAGGGGTAAGGGAGGCATGTAATGTGATTTTATCTTTTATTTTGATTTTTTTTTTTAAATACATGAGTGTAATCTCATACACAGATGTATGCGTCATCAACGTGGCTGCTGAAGTTATTTTTTTAAACCCACTGCTGCAGCGTACAGCAGGAGGACAATGAGGTGTGGCCAGGAGTGTTATTTGTACAAGATGTCGTAATGGCCAGGTCTATACAGGAGGAAGATGCGTGGGTCGCCGCCTTCAGGGAAAACGTGGTGATTGACTGTTCCTCCCTCTCCTCTATCCATGTACTCCACCAGGATGGAAACGTTCAGGGCCTGGGCTAAGGCGATGATGTGAATGTGGTCACTTTCTTTAGACATAGGCTCTACCTCCTTGAAAAACAAAGAAAGAAGCACATTAAGTGTGAGTTTGTATTCACAGGACTTAGATGGTTCGATATGGAACATTGTGATGATACGTGTTATAAAACCCACCTGCTGACAGAACTCCTTGACAGAGCGTCCTCCTTCTATGAAGTGCTGAAAGAAACCGTACTCTCGCTGCAGGTAGCCCGAGGTGAGCAGCCGCAGGTACACAACCACGTAGTCTGACACGTTCTGGTCGTTGAAGGAGTTCAGCAGCTCCTGCAGATTTGGCTGTTTCTCACACAGTTCGATCAAATCCATGAACTGGGAAGAGAGACATCATTTACATCATTAGACTGATATGTGCATGTCCTGCTTGCCAAATTACTGTCCAAATCTAAGGTGTCTGTCTGCTCCAGATCATCAAATATATCATGTGCTTTGACAGATGACCATTCAGAGTTGGCAGGGCAATGAGCAAATTGCAATAAATGCCATCACACACTTAATTCAACAGGATAAAAGATATACTGTTAAGTACTGGGAGAATTAATGTATTTTCTTGTACACGAAACTCACAGTATTGTGAAAGTCTTCGATGGTAAACTCAGTGAAGCCCTCGTTAACCAAGTCCAGTTTACTTTTAGCTGCAACTGCTTTGAACCTGAAGAGACACAAAAAAAAAACATGTATTCAATAACTCATGGCAAACACAGTTTTCACCATTAGATGTTAGATGACTGCATACACAATTACATAATTACATAACTACAAACTAAATATATCAAATCTGTGCAGCCATGAGAAAGCAAAACTGTGCCAAAACAGGCTTTAATGGTCCAAGATTACAAAAGTGTGAACTTGAGTCTTGAGACCGATAGCTACTACAGCACTAACAGTATGTGAAACTCACTTCTGAAGTTCTTTGCTGTCATCTAGCAGGGACTCGAGATGTGCGAAGCCAAAGGCTCTGTAGAAACAGTTCCCATCTGGCCGTGTCTTGCGAATGTACGAGTATTTTTTGTGTAGGTCCTGCAACAGAACAAGTAAAGAATTACACACAATCAAATGCAACAACAAGGAACATAGAGTTTTGTTCAGCGGTTTTGGATAAAATGACACCCTGGACTGTGGAGGAAGTGCACCTTGATGTGGGTGCAGTAACCTGAGAGCAGAGGCTTGTACTACGAAGCAGGTTTTGAGGTTATTGAGGTAACCTCAGAATTACCCATGTATTCTCAGTAATATGAAGCTAGATCACTTTTAAGTATGATGAACCACTGTGGGAAGCAGGTTAACTTCAGAGGATCACATCACAACCTGTCAACACCCTGACCAATCAGATCACTGGGGAAAAAAGGATCGCTCCATGGACAAAAGTCCTGAGTTGTAGCCACACACTGTAGTAGTAACTGCAATAACTAGCTACTGCATCACGATCATGGTGGCACATCAGGGGCACGTTCAATCTGAAAACTGCATTCACCATTTTGCTCCTGTTTCCAGGTTGAACGACATGTTTCCTCAGAATGGTGTGTGCAGCAGCCTTTCAGGTATGTTTTCTCTCATTCAGTGGGTGTGTCAGTTGTGTGCCCAATCAGCGGCATTATGTATATAAACCAAATTTTGGTAGATCTTTGCTTATTGTACATACAATTTTGTTTCCTACACCAATAAAGCCCCTTTGAATCAAACTGAATTAAACCCTGCAATATGAAAACACAGTGCGCCTGCATAACACAACAATGTGTTTAATGCACCACTGTTCTGGTTTAAATAAACGTTCTCCTACGTTATACACTATATCGCTTATGGAAATAAGGAACTCCGGACGGCACTCTATCAGAAGACTCCACTCGCAAATATCTGCATGGGACTGAGCTCGAATTGTGATGATGCCTGTGAGTATTTCCAAAGCACTGTCAATCACAAAGGGGTTCAGCCTTTTAGACAATTCCTCCAATCATCATGCATACACCGAGCGTCCTCCCCCGCCTACCGCTCCATTCGGTCCCAGGGAAGCTTAGCCTCCCTGGAAGTGACGATTTTGTCGCATTTATCCAATGACCATCTCGCTTTGCTGCATGAAAAAAACCTGCTCAGCGCTGTCTCACAGGAATGCTTGGAGGCTCCGCGTCCACCGTGCTGACGCAAGAATGTATGACAGGGAAGTCGCGTTTGAAAACTGGTGATAAAAGCTGACATTTAAACATCATAGTCATGATGTTAAACGCATCCTAGCGCACGTTTAATGCAATGTAAATTCTTATTTTATTTTTGTTGTGATCAATTGTTTATTGATTTTTTGCAGACAACAAATAGGACTTTAAAAGAAAAACATTTGGTGGGGGTAGCATAAGAAATTACTGCCTTTGCTGTCTTTGTTTTCACCCGATTAACCCCCTTTCCCCCACCCTCCTCCCGCTTAGCATATTGAATTCATAATATTGTTCAAACATGGTAAATTCTTATTTTAATGTAAATTCAATAGTGCATATTTGACCATTTCTTCTACGAAATTTTAGGGCAAGTTCAGCCTCCCTTGTTGTCTCGGAGCAATCGCCCCTGCATGAGACACCTGTGTGACGAGAAGTGGAAATAAAAACTACGATTGTCTTTTTTTTAGAAAATATTCCACACACTGTTAATTGGCTCCTGTGATTATAAATACAACATTTCACTCAGAGACCTCATCAGTCATGGACTGCTTTTCTACTCTTTACATCAGTAGCAGAATCAGTCTGCCATTACTTACTTACTGAGTAGTTTTATGTGAAATATTCAGAGTAGTTTCTTTATCATCCAACTAAATAGCAAGGAATCCTCACTCTACACTTAGGTCATATGTAATAATACCTACATATATTTTAAGTCTTAGCCTACTTTTAACATTTGGAAATTATTTCCAGTGTTTTTATATCTTTTTATTCAGTTGTACGATTACAGGCATTTACATTTCGCTCTGATGAATATGACTTTACATGACAGCATGTCATTTCTGTCTCTACATGGTCCTGCGTTTACAATTCTCCTCTGCTCTCTGTATCGCACACGGCGGAGTTCCACACTGATGTGCGTGCACACACTTGAGCACACTCCCACCAGCAGACAGAGAGCGCGCGTCAGAAAATATGTAGCGTCAACCACCTGATAAGCATACTGGATATCCTTGGTATGCTAAACTTGGTTCATGTAGTGTGGTTTGACTAACCTTGATCTTGAGCTGATAAACTGTGTCATCCTCAGCGTACTCCCTCTGCAGCACGGCCAGATCCTGTCTGTCCGACACTAAAGGGTTACTGTTGGCTATCTAGATAACCAAGCACAACAACAACAACAACAAAAATTAGTGCATGCACTGTGAGCAACTAAACACATAGGTGACTATGTCCTGCCCAGCTGTGGGCTGTGCCTGTAGTCTGAATAAAGGTTGCAATTTTGACCAACAAAATTATCTATGCATTTAAAATTCAATTATACAGACCTTCCAGTGAAATTTTGGATGTGTTAAGTTTTTATTATAAAAAAAATGTATATATTATTAACTGGCCATGGCTGTGCATACCATTTTGTAGTTATCTTAAAGGTCAAGGTCAATGGTACTGATTTGTGTGAAGCTTTTAAAGACTGAACCCAAAATTCAATTTTGCATTTTCTTAAAACACAGACCAGCAGGTCATGAAAATAAACATCAATTGCAAAGGCAAAGCATTAGGGCATCTTCTGTGACAGCTGCATATGAAGGGTTCAGCTGTGTCCTCAAATCAGCTGAGTTTTCTGGATGTTAAACTGATGTGAAACTTACTGATCCTGAAAAGAGTTTGCTCACCTCCTGCTGAATTCTGTCCTGTTGAGCAATTATGGCCTCATCATATGCGAGGCAGTTCACTCCTGTAAGAGAAGGAGGACAGATTAATTAGGCTTCAGGAGGAAACACTCCAAACGAAGACAGATAGGCCACAATGATAGCCAGCATTGTACAAGGCCAGTGAGTGGTAGTTTCAATGGGCCCCAGTGCACACAAGTTATTAGTTATGCACCTAGGCTAGTTACCTCAAAATCTTCTCATCACATGATCACATGATCTTGACATTGGATTACACCAACACACATACGAACCAGATATCATCATGGCATGTTTGTACATGACAAAAATACCAAAGAAAATGAAGAATTACATATTTAACTGAATGTTTTTTGTAGTTTCTGTAGAACAAGCATATATTTTATAACATATTTTGCTAAAGATTGTCACTTAATATTTTACCAAAAAAAAGAAAAAAAAAAGAAAACCATGATGAAGATGGTTTTGCCTTTTCAATGGCATATAATGCACCATTTATAATTAAATTTGAATTCTTTGAAAACAGGCGTATTTCTTCATGAGGTGGCAATCTGAATAACACACACAGGCTCAGTTTCTGTCCACATATTGTTGGTAGGCCCTCTTTCTATGAGCGACCTCACTCCATGGGCACCCAGTGCAGGCCCCCTGCCTGCACTGTCTATATTTACAGCTGAGGCCAGTGATGGATGTTTCCATAAGAATCATTTAATGAATTACATGGCATCTGGATTTCAAATCTGCATCAGAACAGAGCCAAGATTTATGGAACAATCCAAAAGAAAAATTGGTCAAAATTCATATCCCTTAATGAAGTGATCTCAAACTTTTTCATGACTTTTTCATGACAAAGATCCCTAGACAGACCCCCATTTGATATGATTTTGCTTCAGGGACCTCTATTTGAGAAGATTTAGTAGTCCGATATGATTGAGACCAGAATTCTGTAGCTGTCAACGACAGATGAGGAGTTAACTGCAGAGGGAATGAAAACTATGATCAAAATAGTCACTCTTATGACTCTTACTGACATTGGGCTCACTTGTGTAATGAATTAAATAGTAAAAAATTATCGATTCCAGATTTTTCAGGGGACCCCTGGAACTCCCTCAAGGACATTGCTGGAATTCCACGATACAGCAAATGAGTGACAATAATGTTGAAATGCTGGTATGTTGGAAGGTCAATAATGTAGATTTACAATCTGGCAAATGCAGTAGCAAACAACAGCAAAAATCCACTGTTAAATAATGATGCCATTGTTAAAGCTTAGAAATGAATATGAATCATGAATAAACACAGCAGTGTGAGTATACACAAAAGTAGCCTGCTTTGCCCTCTAGCAAAACAATGGTTACAGAAAACCACCTGCACACACAGACAGTAAAGCCGTCTATGCAGGTGTTATATGCAGCCCTGCCACCTAAACAATACAGCTGGATTATCATCTTTACATGCACAATACAACCGCAACACGTTTTCGCAATTCCCGTCAAAAACAAGCCACAACACGGATTAGAAATAATTTGATTCATGAATTTGTTCATTAATAATCTCTCAAACTATTCTGGGTCGCTTGTTTGCAGGTGTAGGACCAGAAGCTGCACTGCACGTTGCATGCACAAATAAATCTGGCTGTATTGTTTGGGTTACACAAACCACCCGGCCAGACAACCTGTGGAGAAATGATGCAGCTCCAACACAAATTGTTTCCCGGAGGCAGAGATGGTTGGTGCGTTCAGTGACTGTTGTGTAAAAACCTGTATGTGGATCTGTTTTTGTTTATCAGGCAATTATTTTCTTGACATTATAAAGAGACAGGCGAGGTGTCTGCTTGGCGACACCAACACTGCACTTACGTCAATAAAAAAAAGAATCAGATGGGTATAAATTAAAAATGTAACATAATGGAGATATTAATAAAGCATTTACGAAGACAGCGACATGCTCTCTTCACACCACATGCTGTCACCACAAGCAACATAAAAACAAGTTAATCCACAACACCGGCTAACGTCAGTCAGCTCAACTTAGCTAGCTCGACCTGTGCGAAACAAAACAAAATCTAGTCACGACGAATATGTTAATTTAGCTGACATAGAGGGGGTGACCTTTCCTTAATGTTCAGCATACAAGTTCAGTATTTCCTTGGGTCAAAAACTCTGAGACTGTCATTTACTGTTGCCCTGTCTGTAACTAAACAACCGTTTTTTCTTTGTGTAGCAATGGTAGCTAGCTAACGTTAGCCAACAAGCTGTGGCCTCTGTCTCCCCCTCATCCCTGCATGTCAACCGCCGTTATAACGGAAAGGGCAACGACTTTAACACCGAGCGGACACTCGCATGGATGTTGCCTGCCTTTGTTAGAGAGGTGACCGCGCTGTTACATGGTTATTTAGTGTTGTAACGGTTTCTCTCACCCTCCACCTCTCCCTGTGATGATTCCTGCTGCTCTTCCGCCATCTTAGCTATCGAGATGTGTTTCCTCCTTCTGCATGACCTCATTCATTACACACTTCCGGGCGAGGCTAATTTGCTTGTTTGTGTTTGTTTAATATTTCTTAATAACAATGGTAGACATTTCCATGTCGAGAGAAGTATAAACAAAACTGAAATTGAACAAAACCAGTCTTGTTTTGGCTAAATGTATACTATACATTCTCCAACTGTGAGAAGTAGCAGGCTTTTCACACTGCATTCTCTTACTTTGCCCTTTTGACACAAACAATGTGAACATAAGCCCAGGGGCATACTATTCACACTGCACTAGACCCGGGTTAAATATCATCTTAAAGACGTGTTAACATTCCAAAATTCTATCTATTCAGTTAACTTAGACCCATGTCACAATGTGCCAGCAAGCCTTAGGTTGAAGTCTGGGTTAGCCTCTTCCCAGCTAACATTTGTATGTGGGGTCCATGTGGGTAGTAAATAGACTGAAAAATGGATTCTAAACGGGATTTTCCACAAGTTCCATAATAGGCTCATGCCAATTGCCCACATGGGTGGGTTTACCCAAGTGGGTTATGCTAAGTCTACCTAGGCACCAATTGGGTATGGGGTCATCCCTATGTTTCCAGGGTTCTATGTTTCCCGGGTTCTATGTTCCCCACTTGGTTGAGCGGTAAACATAGAACCCGGGGAACATAGAACCTTTTTTGCAGGGTTAAGTGGGGAACATAGAACCCGGGAAATATAGAACCCTGGAAACATAGATACGCTCCCGTGGGTATGGGCCCAAAATGGGCATCTTATCTGGGGCCCACATGTGGGCAATTGAAATGGGGCCATTGCGGAACTCGTGGGCAATCCCATGTTGCCCATTTTCAGCCCATTTACTACACATATGGGCCGCACACACAAATACTAGCTGGGTTGGAATGTGTCAGGATTGTGCTGGCGTGAACATTTTCTTATCCCCAGGCTACAAGCTCCCTTAGCCTGGGGATAAGTATAGTGCAAAAAGCCCATAGTCTGAATCACAGTTTTTATTTACAATAACTTGTGGGTAGAAAACCCCCACCTCACATACATAAAATCAACCAGCGCTGAGCAAATGCTGCCTCAATTTGTTTAGTTTTTAGCCACCCCAAAAAAAAATGTCCACCAAAAAAATCAGTAACAGTTTACCGCTAAATTAAAAATATTTTTACTGTTTTGCCTGCTGTCTGACAGGCTTTTCCAACAGGGAATTAAAGTGGTTTTCTCAAAGCCAACAGACTTTATTGACAAACATGGTAATATTCCTTGGCACAACACTGAAGTTGCTAGTCTACTGTGGCCTCAATTGGTCAGTGTGTTAGGAAAAGTGGAGCAAAAATTAAAATATATATTTCTATGTGGCTGAAATTCATCGCCCTGACCACAACAGTATATTGCTTAGCTTCCATGCTGGTAGATTTGGTTTATCAATGGCAAGATGATGGCAAAGTAACATACGCACAGCAGAAACATCAGCTAGGTCGGACCACAGTATTTAACTATGCACTTTTAAATGTTACAGCTGAAAATGACAACAGAAATCAACATTTGCCAATTTTACATACCTCAGGCATTGAAGTCAGTTGCTACTTATCTACTTAGAGGTGATTTGGTCCATTTTTGTGTGGCTTAGGTGGACCAAATGGGGGCCATGTAAATACCCTAATATTTGAACTGTTGTAGTTAGAGAGACATCTAAATCATTTTCATAGGAGGTCCTTTGACTGAGGGTCAAGGCCGGATCACCAACAACACAGAAGGGGCAAATGCTCTAAGGCTCCAGAACCTTGGGGGGCCTTAAAGGCCACACTGTGTTCACAGCGTGGTATTTGGTTCTTGGGGATTAATTGCAAATTAGTTTGGTAAGAATTCATTTGGCAAAACTAGAAACTAAAATATGAGAGCAATGCAGTGTCGTCTGCACTATTATGAATAATGTTCTGTTTTGTATGACCCTGTGTCAAAATCTAGTTTTAATACCTTTTATTGTTTTTGTTGATGTTATGCTTACATTATTCTTTTTCCTGAATTAAGACCTTGCAGCTAGAGTAGGAGGAACAGGTGGTTAATAGGGCCCACAGCTCATCGTGTCCTTTAATCCAGTCCTGCCCAGGGCACCTCAATTTTGTTAATCAACCCCTGAAAACATTTTCACATGTATCTCAACAGACAATTCCTAAGCAAACCAGAATATCAGTGTAAACCCCTCATATTAAGATCATTCAGAAATAGTTTTTACCCAAAAGCTTGTGTTAGGACCAACAATTTACAAAAAAAACATGCACTTTTATTTCAAACCATCATTACAATCTGATACCCATACATATCCCTTAAAACAAATGAAAATCCAGGCAAGTGACCAGGAAAATCATTTCACCAGGTCACAGTGAAATTTCATAGTTAACATAGTTTTGCAGTAGGCTCAATCGGGTCCCTGCACTTTCCAGCAGTACACATCAGGGGGCACTGTCTACACTAAAAACAATCTGCACATAATGCCATTCATCTGCTGCTCATATTTGTTTTGTACTTTCAGAAGGTAAAAAATCAAAACAGTAGTAGTACAGTGTGATACATGTGTGCAGAACAAAATAATACTTCATATTTGCCAAAAAGGCAAAAGTGAGTTTTTTAATATTATCCCTTTGGCACATTGCTTCCCATATCAGGGCTGTAACAGAACCCAAATACATACAAATATACAAAATGTATCTACCACTGTTCTTATACAGATAAATAATACATGCCTGGTTTTGCCTCAGTATCAAAAATCACCAGTTTATGTCAAATTCCTCTTTGACAGTCGTCTTGTCTTGAATGTTAAAGAGAAGTCATGCAGGCAGAGAAAACTCTCCAACATACAGATGTCTGTGGTCTCTAGTAAGAGTCCAAGTGTATTTACAAAAGTATCACATAAAGAATGTATTTTACAAATGTACAGCAGGTTTTCCAACTTTAATCCTCTGTATATATGTTTGTGCATACATGACAGTACACAACATGTGAATGTTTTTATCTGTTTAGTGTGTGTGTATGCTTAATAAAATAGTATTAAAACTTTCATCCTCACTACATAGGAGCAGGAGCAGGGTAAATTATGTATCTGCTATGTGCGTGTGTAGCACAGGAATTTGCTTATGCTGTTGAAGTATATAGGCGAGTTGAAAACTATGTCAATATGGAGAGTTAATTTATACACCTTTTACGTATTAAAATAAATACGTCCATTTCAAATGTTGTAAATGTCACTGTCATGCTTCTATGCATCCTCTATGTTGTCATAAATACAGCCAATAGATGGCACTAGAGGGCAGAATCAAAAGTTTGATACAACATCAGAGGTGACAGTGGAGGAGGTCGCAATATTGTACCTTTAAACGAAGGCAGCGCTGTAGATGGCAGTGGCCTGTGTGGCCATTATAGGCTATACATTCGGAGAATGAACGGAGAATTCTTTTCACTTTATAACAGACTCATTCTGTTCCGCCATTATTTAAAGTTCTTTCTCGTCTCCTACAGTCATATCACACTTGAACTACACTACACTGCCTGGTGGTACTGCTATGTTTTGTCCGTATCCATAAGCTTCCACAAAACGTGCACAAATGCAGACAAAATAAACACAAAGTACGTACAGAAGGCTCTGTCTGTCTCCGTAGCTAACACTGAGCATACATGACCCCTAAGGAATCACACATTGATATACTCTGGGTTTTTACTTACAGTTATTATTAGTATCTGATGTGCATAGACTAACACCAGTGCAGTTAACATTTTGAGTTCCACAGCAAGATTGTTATAATGTGTTACCTATGTATGTGTATGATTGTCTTTTTCCTTAGAAAGGGAACAAGCCTTTTCAGGTTGAGGAGAGACCAGTGTGTACCCATAGAACCCATTTTCATTCAGATATCTAGAGGTGAGAGTTCAGGGGACCCCTTTAAAAATGTCTATGCTGGTTGTTGCCTTGCCAAAATGTAGCCCAGCTTAGGAGAGTTATTTAGTCCCCTTCACTACAAGCTATGCTAACATGGTTGGTACTAATGGATGCCTTAGATTTTCTAGTTTCAGAGGATACATTATCTTCACACCACTGCGTCTTAAAGAAAGTAATATCGTACTCGTATTATTATCGCCTGGTGGGGTTAGGGGGGCAAGTGATTGTATGCCCACTGGCCCCTGCATTAGGGCACCACTGTGTTTTGGCTGCAATATGAAATCTTTATCTGATCCAAAATGTCTCAGCTCTTAAAGCCGCAACAACAGTAAGACAATACAGAGGTAAGAATGTTGCAGGTGTGGCAAGAGAGGAACAACCCCATGGTTTGGATCAGATCCCAAACAGTGTTGTGTAATGGAACATGACACAGGCAAAGCTACTAACACACTAAACACCTCTACAGTAAAAAATCCACGCTCAATACAGAGGTGTTGCAATCTAAGTTTCTGATTTACCAACGTTCCCACAGCCTCCTCGACTTGTCCTGCGTTTCCTGATTTCCTACTGGTCATGTCTTTGAGTGCTTTCGACATCCCCCACAAAAGGAATGTATGCTGCATTCACCTGTTCGTTACAGCCAGGTAGAGCAGCAGATAGTGTATTGCAAAAGATGAGAAAAGGATATTGTCTGCGATTAAACGCTGTGGTAGCTGCATTGGAAATATTGCAACATCGTCTCTGTTTGTGCCAGTAATTCTGGGAATACACAGCATAATGTTGATCATCAGAAATCAGGAAGAAATCAGATGTCCAGAAATGTCCAGTTGATGCTTTAGAGTAGATTTTCCGTTTATTCTATTGCACCATGTTCCCACACAATAAAAAGATGCAGCATTGTAGTCAGTTGCATTGTTTTCTGGGCTTTGACCAAACTTTGCCAGTGTATCCACATTTGGCCCAAATCTAAGACCGGAACTGTCCAGTCTTGTAGTTTCATGTGTTCTTTTCCAGCTCCCTGTTAAACTATCTGGGCCTTGTGAATCAGGGAGGCATGGGGACTGACCACAGCCGGACTCGGCCGGGGTTTGGGTCGGATTGTGCCATTAGTCTGCTGATAGCGTGCACTGTGAGCCTCAGACACTTGGGAGCTGTTGGTCTCGCTGTCTTGGTCATCAGGATGCTCCTGGCTGGCAGGACCCCCCAAACCCTCGTCTACTTCATCCTCATCATCTGTCACCGCTGGGTAGTTAGAGCTTGTAGGAGGGTGCTGGTGATTCTTGGCGACACTTCCCGGCCGTGAACCCCCGTCTGTTGGGATAATGGCGCTTCCATTTAGCTGTCTTACAATCTCGGTGGACTGTACCATCGGGAAGGGCGATGGCGTGAGAGGAGGGTGGAAACGAGTTTCCTGCTGCAAAGACACAGAGTAGTCACACTTCTTAATTGCATCATCATTAGGGTGAGTATGCAAAGGTGAAGCTGGGTGAGATGCATTCCACAATTTGATGAAATCAGGCTTTGACTTGCCCAGAACAACACATGAACAAAGATACACTTACTAAAGAGATGGTGCTGTTTCTCACATATGTCTCCACACGGAGTCGGTTCTCCTCGTCTCTGTCCAGAAGCTTTTCTCTTCCTCTCCGCGAGTTGTTGTGTAGAACTGGTCTGCCCAAGTAGTCAAATGCTCCCCCTCCTCCCCTGCCACCTGAGATAGTAGATCGGCTGTCGCGGCAGTGAGCCTGCTCCTGTCAACACAGGAAAAGACACTGATCAGTATTCACACACACACTGATTAGGCCCACAGATTGTGATCTCTTTTTCACCCTAACTTAAACAGAAGTGACTTTAGACATAGAGCAGTGTTAGTTTGAAGCAGGCCAAATCATAGTGACATAACTTAATTCACTTCTGATGCACAGTAAAGCTGGGGTAGGCATCTTAATTTTGGCATCATTGGGTAAAAATCAGATTATAAGATCTGAGCATACTGTAAAGTGGTCTGAGAGAACACTACTGCACCTCCACTTGGCTATTTTCAGGCTGTAGAAAATCTAGCCTTTAACCAATCACAGGTCATTACAGAGAGCGCAGCTGTCAAACATGTTAACGCACACACACACACACACACGCACGCACACACACACACACGAGTGCAGTACTGACAAGCACAAACACACATAGACAAGTAAACAAACACACACAAGAGTGCAAGACAAGCGCAAACACACAAAGAGAAAACAGACAAACACAGACGCAGAAACACACACACACTAATTATGTTAAAATGTCATTCAAATGTTTAATTCACATTTCACCCCAGGCTCTGTTACAACTAACCCAGACTATGGGGTGAACTGTAACATTTCAGTCCTTGTGTTTGAGACTACACCATGCCCTGTCTGTTACAGCTACGCCACTTAATAGCAGACACATGTAATTAGGTCGTATCACATTTTGAACGCACTGGCTTCAAAGAGCTGCAAGATACAAACAGAAATGTCAAAAATGTTCTAACCATCCAATCTCCCCTGCAGTTTGTGACCCCACTGCCATGTTGTACATAGGCATGGCAAAACGAAGCCCTGTCCATGGGCCAGAGCAAACTTTCCCATTTACTGTAACAGCTAAATGGTACACTAATTCTTGCTGAGAAAAAGTTACCTACTGTAGCTTTGATGAATTAAAGCAAACATTCAACATATTGGGAAACATGCTGCTTTGCTTTCTTGCTGAGAATTAGATGAGAAAATTGATTCCACTGTTGTATCTATATGCTTTGTCCAGAGGTGACAAACTCCACCTCCCAGCAGTTATATCAGTTACCACTTATCTGCGGTTTGTTTTTTAATCTGTAAAAAAAAAAAAAGAAGAAGTGTAAAACAGATATGTTGCAGTTTTAGCACCAGACTATTTCTTGACTGAGCACAGTAACTTCCTGGTATCCGATCTTCTCATTTAACCCTCAGCAAGAAGGCAAACAATTTCCCTTTCCCACAGTTTCCTCTTTAAACATTTTCTAAAAGTGATGACTGATGTGAAAATTTCCTTTGCTAAAAATATCCCTGTTAGATGAAAATTCTGTCACCCTATTGGCAGATTTATTGAGTTATTTAGGAAATACAAGATTTTAAAACATAGTGTAACTGCTGTTGCTGGCGTGCCCTAGGGGCCCTTTAAAAAATTAGTTTTTGCCAAGATAAGCAAGATCATGCAAAACTTAAATGGGTCTGAAATTTCTGAATAATGTCCCAATAATTTCCAAGATGCTTTATAGGAAAAACTACAAATGTGAACTGAAAATGTTGGCATTGTACATTTCTGCAAACCACAAATATGTTACATTTGTACTTTTCATATGTATCATATAAATATTTCTAAAGTGACAAAAACACAGGCTGTTTTTTAATGAGTCATCACTGCATTTCCAGCAGCTTTTTAGTCACCAAACGTGGGTGTTTCTTCGCATCCTGAAACTGTTTTTCCACTGAGATAGTGCAGCGAAAAGTAATTTTGTAAGTTTAGTAAGTTTTTTACAGAGACATCGCTGTGTTTCCTGCCGGTATTGTGCCACCAAAGTATTTTAAGCCAAAACTTTCCTAACAATAACAAAGTGTTTTGTGTGCCTAAACCTAACCACACATTAATCACAGAATTGTTGAAATGTAAAGAAATCTAAAGTTTCAACAAATTCTACATAACATTATACAAATGTTACCTATCCATGGTTTGCAGAAACCTACAATGCTAACATTTGTTCTGGCAACTGGGTTGACGTGTCCAAAGGAGTCTTTTAGTCAGTGCACAGCAAGTTCAGTGAACATGCAAAAATTAGAATTTTGTCAACAACTGAGTATATCAACATGATAAAAAAATCAGGTAATAATACACAAAAAATTAATTACTTTATTTGTGTTTAAATTAGGGCTGCCCTTTCACTGACGACCAAACGTAAGTCGACCAAAAAAGTCATTAGTTGGCAAGATTTCATTGGTCGCTTATATGCAGAAAAAAACAAAAACAAATGTGAAACTCTATTAGGAGCTGCACCTTGTCAAAAATAAATCAAAACCTATATGACTGGACCATGTGGGAATTTAATTTGAAAGGACAGATACAGGAAGTGGCCACACTCAGTAGTCAGACAGGACAGGAGTCACGTTAATTTCCAGGGCTGGTGCCTGCGGTTATTACACAGGCTAGTTAATAACATGTCGAGCAAGAAATCCAAAGTGTTGGATCATTTGGAGAAAGTGAAGGACGAACCCAGCAATTGCCTACCATTTGTTGACTACAACCATGACGTATCATCTGAAACATGTAAGTAGCCACATGCCCATTAGCCACTTAGCACAATCATTACTGCTTTGCCAACAGTGTAATTAACAGGCGGCTCGCTCAGTGTGTGACGTGCACTTGTAGATAAAATATAGGCCTATATTAATGAAGGTTCATCAGTACAGTTTTGTATTTCTCTGTAATGTAGCACAGTGTTAACAATGTTACTTATATTGTTCTTTCTCAGATCTTGTACTCAAACCACTGTGTTGCACCGACAAAAATATATAATTTAACCATTAAATTAATATCAAATGACGACTATTGACTACTATGAGTTCATCGTTTCCAAAAATTAATAACAAATTACATAGTTCTTTCCAGGACACATCAGGAAGAATAATGCTGAATAAAATTCAAGGGCCACTGAATATCATAAGGTTTTAGCAGTGTAGCTGAAGCAGGGGTGCCAAACTCATTTTAGTTCCTGGGCCACATACAGCCCACTTTGATGTCAAGTGGTCCAGACCAGTAAAACCACTGTATAATGACCTATAAATAAATAACAACCCATTTTTCATTTTTTCCTGTTTCTTGAGGTACATGCTAAAAATGTTCATCCATTTGCTAAACAGATGATAACCAGCCTGAGATGTCTTGAGAAAAATATGTGCAATTCAGTCAGTACCACTCACTACCACTCATCACCACATCAAACTAACGTGGAAGCTATTGAGGAAGCAGGTTGAGTTATCCCCTGCCTTAGAGACTATTTACAAACCAAATGTTTTGGCAGTGACCTAGCGACTGGGTTGGATAGGAGATAGAAGTCTGTTTTGCACAAAGATCAATATCTTTAAATATGACCATAATAAGTACTCACTGTTTTTTTAGAGAGCTGTGACTCACTGTTTAACTTGGGCCAGAAATATGGCGCCTCTTAGCCTTCACAAGTGCATCAATATGAGTCACCAGTGGGCCAGATTAGACCCCTTAATGGGTCAGTTCTGGCCCATGGGCCGTATGTTTGATAACCTTAGTCTCAAGTGTTAAAGGCTGATAACTGCAACAACCATATAAAGAGTTTAAACAGTGAACTGGAATAACCTTGTACAGAACACCATGGTTCAGGTCAGCGGTATTACATGACACCATAGATGAAATTAAGGGGACAATTTGACATTATGGGAAATATGCTTCTTCGCATTCCTCGTTTTTTGTTTCAAGAAATTCAAAAGCCCTGCACTAAAAACATAAGGCCCTTATCAATATCTGAGATGCACTAGATTCCAATTTGAAACACTGAAGATCAGAACTTCTTCGTCTGGCATCTGGGACAGTAAAGCCTCACTTTACAGCCCTGGCCCTGCATGCAGAGTAAGATAGATAACTAGACTGACCCCGAGTGAAGACAGGCTGGTCCTTATGGTCCCCTCCACCCTCAGAGGGATGTTTTCCTCTGTCTGCAATGAAAAGAAACACAGGGCTGGATTAGCTGTGGGTCTGTAAAAAAAAAGTCAGCGCATCTAACATCATGCCCTTTGTGAAGCAATGATGGATGACAGATGTGATATTATCATTGATTGACATGTTATTTGGTATTCATCACAGTACAGAGAAGAATCCTGTGATAAAGGATTGTGTGAAACATGTGGGACCAGCAGCTTGAATCAGGTCGTGCAGACACAGGAGAAAACACAAGATGATGCTACAGTAGAACACTATGCTCAGTATGAAAAGAATAATTCAGTCATAGTACCGCTCCTCTGGTATCTGTGCTGACAGAGTTCATTCTCCTAAAAGAAGCTTGCCTGGAGAGAGTACTTATTTCCTCCCTGTAAGAAACAAGACACAGAAAGAAAGAGGGGGAGAGATATTTAAATGACTGAAGAAATTGGCAGAGATCCACTGTGAATTATTTTTGTGAATTTTAGGTTTTAATGTAGTTCATACTGCATATTTTTCATTCTTTATTTAGTTTCATACATATTTTCTGCTGTTATTTTGCACATCCAGCACACAGTCATTTATCAACTGAACTTGACACTTTTTGCTGTTTTAAATCTACTTAGCACGCTCTACTGTTGTAACTGTCAGTGCTAATATGCTTAATAGCCCTGATTTGCTCCATTCATAGTTATTCTTACTGGCTCAGTCTTCCCTGCGGATATCGTTAAAGTTTCATCTTATCTTATCTCATCTTAATTAAGAAAATCACAACATACTTCCTCTCAGTCAGCTCCCTCTCCAGCTTTTTGTTCTTGCGTTTGTGATGGCAAGTGACGCAGATTACGACAATGAGCATCAAGATGAGCAGCCCCCCGGCCACGGCCCCCACGATGATCATCAGCATGTTTTCGATCATGGTCTGCCGCTCGGGAGCATCTGTAAAGCAGAAAGTCAGCAAGGGAAGTTGGCAGATCTATTCTCACAGTGAGTCTTAGTATATAGTGTTGACATTGCTGTCATCTACCTTTCACACTAATCTCCACTTCCGCCTTCCCCACTCCCACATCATTCTTCGCCACACACTGGTAGGTGCCTTTGTCTGACAAGCTTAGGGGTCGCCCAAAAGCTAGTGTTCCATTAGGGTGGGGGATTACCCCTTCTGGCAAATCTCCACCCATTCTGCAAACAGGACAAAACAGTTACTTTACAGTGCATTTAGATTAACGCATAGACCTCATAATCTGGGTTAAGTGGTAATCCATATTTTTTACAAATGTTTGGTCATATCTTCAAAGAATAACTAACTGTTAGGGACTGTACAAAAAAAAAAAACTCCTCACAAAATCTTATAAGTGACGCTATTGATTGATGCAGTGTATTTTGCCAGTAATGACTATTAAATTTAAATCTTAATATGTTAATAGAACAATAATTTTAATATCACCACCTGATCGCACAATGGAGGTGTAATTAGCAACTGTGGACAACATGACAAAATGATGCATCCTGTTTACAGATATTCTAGCCAGTCTTTATTTTTGAACCAATAGCTGTCCCTGTCACTTATTCAAGTGTTTTGACACATTTAACTTTAAAGCTAGGGTAGGCAGTTTCATTTTTTAAGTCACTGGGCAAAAATCCTACAGTAAACTTGTAATTCATGTGGTCTGAGAGAAAAATAGTCCTCTGGAGTTCCTCTTGGCTCTGTTTTAGGGCTTTAGAAAATCTAGGCCATGACAGGAGATGTTGGCCAATCGTAGGCCATTTCAGAGAGAGGGCAATCCTACTGGCTGTTCCACAATTACAGATGGGCATGCATGCCGCTTCAGTGAAAGCCTGATTCAATAGCAGAGAATCTCACAGGGAAGGTTGCTATTATGACATTTGCAACAACAGCCTACACTGCAAAGCAACCCAAAAAAGGAAGACAGACTTCTCAGAAAGAGTCTGAAAGAGAGTCTGATGGTAAACACAATGGCAAAAGCATTTCAGAGATGGAGAGTAAATGTTGCTAATAGTTTAGCTTTTTGCTAATGGGAGTTAAAGGCTCACGGCTGTGGCATCAAGTTCAGGTTTATGCAGCTAACTTAAGCTAACATTAGAGCCTCAAAACACAGTATGTTCTTAGCCTCACCCCTCACAGACAACCTCAGCGAGAGAAGAGAAGGCAGCAGCTCCAGAGACAGACCCCCAGTCGGCCAACACAAACTCAAGCTCTGGGGGAACCGCACAGCTCTGACTCCCTGCCACATCAGCAAACTTTCTGTTACTGATGTTACACAAGTTAGACGCTGCACTGCCGATGGCCACCAGCCCACTGTGATACCCGGGGCTGGGTTGTTTGAGCTGCCATAGCCACTGACCAAAGGTCTGTCTCCTGAGCTGCTGCCCACTTTCCTCTTGGCGAAGCAATCCATAGTGGTGGGGAGTGAGGTGGAGGGACTATGGGGTGGCTAGCAGCTAATTCTTGTCGCATTTGTGGTCTCGTGAACAGAAGGAGACAGCAGGGCACGAAGGGGTTAGTCAATGCACAGTCTGCAACTCTACAATGAATAAGATTAGGACAGAGAGGTCAGAGCTGCAAGAAGGGGATGTATGTATCTTCAGATTCTGCCTTTTTTTTGGCCTTTAATGTACTTCTGCTACCTTTTTTTTCTCACCCCTTCACCCCACCAAATGGAAAATACATCTTTTCTGACTGACTTCACAAGTGATAAAAAATTGTCACTTGTGAAGTTGTAATTTCCGTGGGATGCCATATGCTTTATTCAGCCATGTTGCCTGTAACTGCTCATGCTGACCACACTACCATTTCTGCTTTTTATTTCAAACTAGAACACATAAAGCACATACATAAAGGACAGTCATGCTTGTATAACACAGGATTAATCAGTGAGGTAGAGTAGAAATCTGATTTATTTATATTAAAAAAACTCTCTTTTAATCTATGTTACAGCAACATAATGCCCCTCATTTATTTGGAATCACCGTATATTTCCTGGTAGTGTGACTCAGGGATGATGTTTTTAAAAAGTCGATGAGCAACACAGTCCAGGGTGTTGCCTCACTGTTGTTGTTTTGAGCACATTTGATTTAATCATTTGGAACAGACTTGACCTTAATGCCTGCCTATAGCTGGGAACATTATCAACCTGCATTGCCCCAGAAGTACAGAGTGTATTTCCCCAATTATACGAACATATGCACTCAAGTAAACTTAGTTTCTATTCACAGAGGCCACACTAACCCCCACCACACACAGAAAACAGGAACTGTCTGTTTTTTCACATACACAGTAGACACACCTCCGTGATAACATCTCACACAAAATCTACACATTCTGCTTTCTCTTCCTCCTCTCACCCCCTTGCCTTGGCTCACCCCAGCCCCTCTGCCTATACCTGCTCCCACTAGTTCACCTCTCTCATTGGGGCCGCTCATCCCTTTCCCTTTTTCTTCTCATCCCCCCTCTTCCTCCCTCCTTCGTGTGAAACTGTCTCATCTGTCTGCTCTCGGCACAAGTCGCAACACGACACTGTGACACCAGCTATTACTTCACCCGCCGCCTTTTATTGACAAAGCTAACAGGTTTGCCCGCTGCTGCAGCCGCCGCCGCACATTCGTGTGTGTGTGTGTGTGTGTGTAGGTGTTCATGTGAAATGTGTGCATGAGTAAGGAGAGGTTGATACCAGAGATTTTGAGTGCTGACTCGGTGCTGTGTATGTGTGTGTATACATGTTCACTTATGAGTGTGTATGCTTGTGTTAATGGTATTTGTCTGGTGAGCCGTACTCACAAAAACTCATTTTACCAAGGTGTGTTTCTGTGACTAACAGCAAGTGATATCTACATCATCGTCTGGCAAATACACCTCAAATCAGAAGAAACCTTAAAAATTTTACTCACATTTCTTTACATTTTAGGAGTTCCTATGCCCCGTCAAAGGAATTTCTCCCTTGGGGCCTAACTGTCACTGCTCATAATGCCATGGGAGCCATTCCTCTTCCAGTCACTTTGAGTAGCTCATATTTTTCGAGCTTAACTCCACGCCACACCCTAAGAATATTAATGCACCAAAGGAACTGGCTTAAAGATGACAACAGGTGACTCAAGCAGAAGAAGACGGATCTGAGTCAAACCCTCGTCTGCCGTTTAAAGCTGGCCAGCAATGTGCCGCATTTTTAAATGACACACACAACATTTGAATGTGTTAGTTTCCACTGAAGCAGCAAAATCTGCAGGTGACAATGCTAGGGCTTGTTTGGTTAAGTCACGTGGAAAGGGTGGAGATCCACCACAACGTCACTGCCAACTTCAGATCAATTTGATAAACCTCAGATATAAAAGCTGCAGAGTTTATTCATGTTTACTTCCAGAGTTTCTCATTGAAATGACATTTGTGTATCCATGAGGTCAAACAAAAGTATTGAGTGCATTTTCTTCTTTTTTCAACTTTTGTGGAGCCAATTTTCTCCATACATGTTTTAAAGTATGTCAAAAAAACACTTTGCTATGGTGAATACATTAATTAACATGGTTTTCCTACATAAAAATATTTAAAAATCTGAAAAGGGGTTGGCAGCAGATCTACTCTTTCTCCCTCATTGAGAAAATCTGGATCTGGCCCTCCGCCCCAGCCACCACTGCTACTTGTGGAAAGTTTTGCTTTTGCTTTTCACTTTCTTCAGCACAGGCACAGTGCTAAAATGAAGTGTGGCGATAGGTCTGGCTATGTGAGACTGGCACGAGGTTGACTGGTGAAAGAGCAGTGCGTATCAAGATCGTTAGCAGTAGCATTAGCATGAGCATTAGCATTAGTGTTAGAGGAAAAGCCTCAGTCAGTGCCAGCCTCAGATAGGGAGTCTGTTGTGCATCAAAATCGATGACTCGTACATGTAACAGAATAAGTGCAGTGAGCACCTCTCATTTAATTTTGTTGTTTGTTAGCTTGTAGGCTAATGGGCGGTGACTAATACAACATTAGTAGCAGGGATGCATAAAGAGAACTGGTTACAGTGTGGGAGGTGGGACCTCATTCATTCCTATGAAAGTTGCTCGGTGGCTCATGAAGCCAAAAAAGTTTGACATCCGAGGTACAGAATTACTCATATATTCCACAACATTGGGCCCATAGAGCATGTGTACTGGAGACTTTCTCTGGCTAACTGCTAATTTCCAATTTAGCGCTTTGCTAACTTGAATGGGGATAAAATGATTTAATCGTGCAGCTCTTTTAGACGTTTCGAAATGTTATTGGACTGAATGGATCAAACCCCACTAGTGAAACCATGCATTTTGTGGGGGTTGTGCCACTCCAAAAAAAAAAATTTATTCAGTGATTTCGAGATGTCTCTTTAACATCTAGTCTATGAGATACAATCTTTCTGGGCCACATGGCGTCATTTGATGGACCTGGACGCTGTGGTTCCACAGTTTGGCCACTATATCAAATTGGCTTCTTGTACCACTTGTAGGAGTTTTTACACATACAATTATACCTGCTATGGTGGGGTTTTGGTAGATAGTGTAACAAAGCTCCAGGGTTCCATTTACATCCAAAAACTGCACACTCTACCATGTTTGCTATCAAAATTTTCATTATGCTAATGCTAACTCGCACAATCTGTACCGACAAGTCCACTCTGCGCTGGAGGTTTTAGGTGTCTTTGCTGCTGATGTTTCAAAGTTTGTTCCCCTCTCCATATGTGTTTCCCGTATTAGACAGCAATTGGCTTTCGTATTAGTGGCATACCTCGCCCTGGGCAGCCTGCATTTGAATCTCAGATTTTAAGGAAGTGCAAAGACATCGTCCTCTTCAGTAGAAGACTGTGAAAACACCTCTGTTGTGACAAACTCTGTACAGATTCAAGTCAGTATAGTCAAAGTCAGATATTTTAGGGGACCTACACAGGAGAAACCCATATTTTTGAGTGGAGGGGATCTTCAATTCTTAAATTGTTTTCATTAGATTTTTTACATCATGTTCATTTGTTAGCAGTCTTCTTCAGTGCCATTGTGAGTGTACTGGTACGTTTCTTGGGCACTGCCACACTGTCAGTCAGCGGAATACGCTTAACAGATGGCAGGAAACCATCAGCATGAATGTGTATGACACCAGCAGGGTTGCGTGCGCTCATGATACAAACAAAACAGAGGGTTAGTTCTTTATTTTCTCTAATCAGCCAATTGCACACAAGAATTTGTAAGTCTAATACAACTGCACTTATGACTTGACATGAAACTGGCAAACTTCTCTATTTAAATCGAGTTAATAATAAAAGATGAGGTCATTCTCTCGAAACTGATCATTAAAATTTATAGTGTAGCCCACGTCAATATTGCTTTGAATGAAATGCTTTTTGAAATAGCTTGTTGGCCCCTGACAATGCCCTGAGTGCAACCTCACTGAACATCCCATTTGCCCTTTTGACTGGTGTAATCGTAGCAAAATAATTGGTACAATTACTACCAGAGTTACGAGAAAAGTAACAGTGACCAGACACATCAGACGGTTAGTCACATGAGTACCAGACAGCCGGAGAGGGAGGCGGGTCCTACTGTACCTGATCCAGGTGAAACTCTGTGGTTTGGGGTTTCCTCCACTCACACACCTCAGGGCAGCATTCTCCATACCCACGATCCAGTCTTTATTGTAGCCAGCCACCTCTGCATGTGGAGGGACTGAAAGGAAGAGCAATAATTCATCGGGGTTGTTTTGCCAGGGAACATGGGGGGGGGGGGCGGGGGGGAATTGTTTATCATCTCTCGTAAAACAAAAATAAGTCAAGCTTTTAGGAAGCTGATGCAGTTGTGAATGACAACTTTCAATGATACAACATTTCACAAGGAACCAAAAATAGTCTTAGTACCCTGAGTATTTCCTGTAAAATTATCATGTATTACATTTCACATTAAAGTCATAAATAAGGAAAGGGAATTTAATATGGTAGAGTCATTTGGGTACTGCAAACCAAACTCAGTAATAAAGAGAGGAATGTGAAAAGGTGATACAGTGCTTGTAAAGTCTCTTCCTGCTTTGAAGTGATATGGCAGTGATAAAAACAGGAAGTAAAGCTCTGAAAGTGCTACCAGTGTGGAAAAACTTTTTTTTCTTAGATGGTCTTTGAATGTTTTGAAAGTATCATTGTTTTGGTTTAGAGGGTGTTTTTAAAGGGACCAATTCAAACCTTGATTTGTAAAATATAACACTGTCTTCTGTGTGATGGTGATGAATACTCACAGTGCACCACCAACTTGTTTGGGATCCTGCGGGGGCCCCGTAGAGTCGGATGCCACACCAGACAGTCCAGCTTTTTGCCGTTCATGCCCCTAAGAGGGTGCAGGGAGTAGTGTGAGGAGACCGCCCCATTGTCGGAGCTACGATTGACGGACTGGCCGCTCAGGTCGGTGTCCCAGGAGAGGCGGGGAGGCGGGCGGGCTACAGAGCGACAGGAAGCGGCCTGTCGGTAGGGCTGTCCCTCCACCAGGACCACAGGTTCCAGGGAGGAGATGGGAATGGCTGGAGGGGGGGTTGTTACAGTGTTTGGTCAGAGTGAAGATAATGATGATGAGTCAACACTCTTAGCAGGCAGAGCTGAATGCACACATAGACTTAAAGACATCTGTAAACAATTTTCTCAATCAGCTACTAAGATTGACTGGTACATGAACACAGTTTTCAACAAAATTCAGAAGTATTTCCTTGTTTCAAATAACAGATTTCTTTATTTGTGTTTTTGTTGGTGCTTTGCTTACTGGTTTGAAGTGGGCAGAGCTCAGTTATAGAAAGCTGGTGTCATGCATTTCCTGCTAAGTTTTAAATTAAGTGTTAAATATTAACTTTATTATAATAATTTTAGTTACTATTTTCACATTCAGTGCTATAGAAAATCCAAAGCTTTCAGGGCCTTTAGTACTTTAACTTCTTAAAACTGGAGGTGGAGGATTCAAGTCACATGACTCGACTCGAGTCTGACTTGAGTTGCAAATTTGATAGTTGATAGTTTGTGATTATGACATACATATATACATATATATATGTTTACTAAAATGTAAAGTCCTTAAAAGTTCTCTGTCTCAAGTCAAAGTCCAGTCTCAAGTCAAGAATACCAAGTCAAAGTCAAGCTGAGTCCTTCATCAGTGTTCGTCAAGCAAGTCCCAAGTCCTAAAATTTGCGCCTGGAGTCAGACTGGTCAAGTCATGTGACTTAAGCCAGTCAGTATGGCCTGACTTGTCACTTCCTTGACCTAAGGAAAGACTGAACTTGACGTGCTTGATTCTAACCACAATGACTTGGGACTTGCTTGAGACTTGAAGGTTAAAACTTGCTTGTTACTTGGACATGCGACCTACTCCCACCTTTGCATAAAACAAATAAAATAGTCAGCGATAGTTACTTGTTATCAAGAGAAATTCAATGTTGGAGCCTAGGTGGCCAGGGGGGCCATGACCACCCTGATACAATTGCTGGCCCCCGCACTGTTGAGAAGGCTTGTTCCCAGTAAATGTTTAGTTCCTTACAATCACTGTACCCCTTCAAATTAAAGCTGAATATATCTTAAATATGACAATCCTCCAGGAACCTTTGACGCTCGAGAGAGGGATAATAATGTAAAAATGTTGGAATATGTATATATATTCAAAAAAATTGCTGTCTCTAAAAAGCCATCAGATTAGAAAATCTAACAATATATTATCAGAAATCATTAATTCCTCAATAAAATAGAATAACATTATGTTTCCTTTTCTGGTGATTATCACCTTATAAGGAATGCAACAAATACTTTAATTGTGAGAAACGTGTAAAAAACTACCGACAAATAAGGTGATAGTTAATATGCTGATAGTTAATATGTTGTTATAATTTTATTATTGTACATTATTGGGCCTTAGATTAGATGTGAATCAGGTTGTGAAATATTGACAAGCAAACTAAAAACAGTCATACTGATTCCCATTGTGACTAGAAAGACTTTGGCAATTACTGTCAATTTCGATCCTTGTGCAAGATATTAGCACTCCTGTTTCTGCAGTTACAAACTTTACTGAGCTATACTTTTCTACTCTATGACCATGACTGAATGAAGGGACTCACTCCACACGGTGAGCGACATCGCTAAGTCAAAGTTGCCAGAGGGGAAGGTGCTGATATGGCAGAGGTATTTCCCCTCATCAGAGACTTCCGTGCTCATGATGACCAGAGAAGAGTCCAATGTGGGGTCGCTGCTTTTAAAGCGCACACGTCGAGACCACGCACCAAACGCTGCAGAGAGGCAGAAAAGAGGGAAAGAGACAGAGAGTTAGGAAGGGAGAGACTTTCAAGAGCTTATGATGAGGGATGTGACACAAAATATTAAGTCCAGCAAGTTCAAAAAAGGCCTTGGGAGCTTTCCTTTGTCACTTTCAGTTCCATACACATGCTTGCACTCATGCTAGAAATTACATTTACATTCTGGGCGTTTAGCTGAAGGTCTTTTTCTGGCATGCCTCACACTCACAGTCGGTGTTAGCCTCCATTCCTAATTCAGCACAGTAAGAAACGAAACCAAAAATAAACAGTGCAAAGATCAGAATCTTGGCACCTGTGAAATATTCCTGTGATATCACAGCAAAATTGTCAGTTTCTCACAGTCTAGAGTTTATTTAAAACTTTTAGATGGTTGTGAAGACCTGCCTTAAAGCTCTATTCGTTCTATGAGCAGAGGAAAAAAGCCTCCAACCAACACTTGCCAACTGAAACTGACAAATCAACTTGTAATACCAGAAATTTTGCTCGGTGGAATGAGCACATCAGACTTAGTGCTATGACAAGAAGAAATTACTCACTGTGAGGAAAAGAGAAGTTATTCTTAAATTAACTTATTTAGCATGTGGCAGACAGAACACAACTAGAGCTAGGCCACGGCGCCAACCGACCTGTCTGTCCATTAGTATGGTGTGCAGTGATGATCTGCTCCTTGTCGCCATCGGGTTTCTCCTTATACCAGGTGACCTGCACCAAAGTTTCATCAGTTGGCTGGTAGCGACAGGGCAGTATGGTCTCCTCCTCTGCCAAGGAGAGTATGGGATCCTTTGGAGGGAGATCCACAAAGTCTCCCTGTATCACTGTAACTAAAAGAGGAGACAGGTTGGTAAGTCATCACATCTACCCAAGAAATATAAGAGATGTAGAGAGAACAAGATGCCAAGCAAAACGAGTCCTTTGAGAGATCCTGCAATTGGCTGATTAAATGATAAATAATTTTATTTTGAAAAACTTTGTTTCTTGCATTCTGGTGACTTTAAAAGACTAAAAAAAAAAAAGAAAATAACATCTACACTGCATTTTTATGTAAAAATACTTTTAATTTGCTTTTACTTCTCAGGAAAGCATACAGAATAATTTGCCCCTTCAGCGTGAGCTTGCAGGAATTTCTATCATAAACCAGCGTTCATCAGTTTTCAGTCATTCATATCATCATATTAATAACACCAGCAACCAAGATTGACGTTAGCATGATGTAGCTACATGTAGCTAGCAGTGTACTTGCAGATGGGGGATGATCGTAACGGAGAATAGCAGCATGTTCTACCCTGAAAAATCACCATTAAAAGCTTCAGACACAACCAGACATGTTCCAGCAGGAATATGATCTGTGGTTGGGGAGAAATTTACAACATCGGCACCCAAGTTTACATGTTGCCCTGATGTTAGCATGTAGTTACATGTAGGTTAGCAGTGTACTTGTAGGTGGGGGATGAACGTAACGGAAAACAGCAGCTCTTTCTACACCATAAATAGCTTCTTATCACATCACACTGTAGTCAGAGTACAAAACAAATGTCGAATAAATGAGGTAGAATGGTAGGAAACCTGTGGTATTGCTCACAAGGATTCATTTACATTATAATCTGAAACTCTAGCTACATTTGATATTAACATTCTTCATTATAACACTAAGACACAAAAGCACAATAGGTCCCCTTCAAAACTTTCCGTAAGACACAAGACTTATTCTTTTCAGGGTGTCTGAAATTTGGTTGAGTATTGCTTTCTCTTAGTACTTTCCATCTCTCTGTCCATCTCTCACTCACTGGGAAAATGTCAGAGGATGAGGCGGGAGCAGCTGTCTTCACCGTCACTAGCTGTTTATTTGTTGTCTGGGTGGAAACAGCAGACTTTCAGAGTAGAGGTGCGTGCATGCTTTACAATGCCAGAAAAGGGTTGTGAAAACGAAAAGAAAAAATATGTCATCAATGCAGGACATGGTGATTAATGCAGCAACTTTCTCAATAACTTGCCCATTTTACGACAAGTTGGACTAAGTTTTGCGTGACTGTTCATTGTTTAGCCCAATGGAAGGTGATCAGTTGCATTCTGCTGACAGTAATATCTCCCGCTGTAGGACACACTTTGACATAAGTTCGATCCAGTCACCAGAAAAAATGTTGGAACTGTATGTTTCTGCAAACCACAGATACCTGCATGTTATTATGTAGTGGATATCTTGAAACTCTACATTTCAACATTGCTATGGTTAACAGGTGGTTGGGTTTAGGTTAAAAAAGCCACTTGGCTATGGTTGGGGAGAAAAATCATATTCTGGATTAAAATGCCTGGTTTTGGTGCAACTATAACTGCTGGAAAAACAGCAATAGGCCCCTAAAAACACCCACGTTTGGCAGCTAAAAAGCCATTGGAAACACAGCTGTGATTCATAAAAAAAAAAAAAAAACAGCCGCTTTTGTTCTTTGTTGTTCTTGGACTGTGATCTGCAGCTTGGCAGGTGTCACCTAGGTGTCATTTCCACCTCATGATAACAAAGTCAGCTCATGTCGCTTTGGAATAGTTGATATGATACGTATGAAACATACAAATGGAACACATCTGTGGTTTGCAGAAACATACAATGGCAACATTTTCTTCTGGCGACTGGGCTATCCAGTTATGTAACAACAAAATCTGAACACAAGTGGTTAGCTAGAGAGACACATGACAGGGGGACAGCTGAGAAACATCAAATTTTAAAATCAAGTGTTTACAGGGTCTTAGGTTCAATGTGTAATACAGTGACACTGACCTCAACACAAAATCCCTACCAGCTCTACCACATCCCTGAGAGTGACCTTCGACCTGCAACCTGAACCTGTAGTTCCTCAAAGAGCAGGTAAGAGAATAATCCCAATTGCTAATTTACACACTCTGAAGCCAAAGAACACTGCTCTTCTTGCTAATTTGCCAACTTCAAAAGAGAGTAGAAGCTAATATTACAAAAGCATGTGCACCTCTGGGGTGTCGGTGGCTTAGTGGTAGAGCAGGCGCCCCATGTACAAGGCTGTTGCCGCAGCGGCCCAGGCTCAACCCCAGCCTGTGACCCCCTGCTGCATGCCTCTCCCCCCCCTCCACACTCAACTATCCTATCAATTAAAGGCAAAAAATGCCCTAAAAAATATCTTTAAAAAAAAAAAGCATGTGCACCTCCCTCTGAAGAATGTTGTCTAGCCTTACTACTTTATCTGTGCTGACCTTTCAAGTTCAAGCTATAGCCATAGGCTACTTATCTAGGTTGGGTAGAGATCAAGTCACAATCATTTCGGTCCAAGCTTCCTCTTCGCCATTATTTATTTGCTGCCTTCTTGCAGTGTTTTAGATGAGAAGATGGATACCACTCTCATATCCACCCATTGAATATAAAGCTCCAGCCAGCAGCCAGTAAGTTTAGCGTAACACAAAGGGTTTTCATGAGATACAGTTGCTCAGTGTTCTGGCCTTGGATCAAAAAAGGCTTAACATCTACAGAATGAATGAACTGGGTAAAAATATCACAGCATGTATGACAATACATATTCAGACATCAAACTTTGACTTGAATGCTAGATGAGCACAGACGGGGTTTAAACAGTTCATGCAGAGTGAAGACAGAGAAGAGGGAGGAAAGAGAGAACAAGTTGTCTATGAGGAGAAGCACAAGTAAAGATATGTCGCTTAACTAGTTGTTCGAGATAAGCTTTCAAAGTAAACTTACAGAGGGTTACCACAGTGTCTGGACAGAGCGAGACGTTCAAGGCCTCAGGAAACATACAAGACGTAGAACACGTACACTGTGTACTGTGTGCATGTCACACTGCAATGCTATAAACCACAAACACATCTCTCTCATATTACTGCTTTTCTTGTCTTCTGTTTGACGTCGACAAATTATAATGTGACAGATTATCGTCTGCTGTCCTCCAGCAATCTCATAAAGTACACACACATTCAGTGAATATACAGTCACGAGATGTAGATCACTACAACCTGCATTTAATGGTAAACAAGAAATGTTTGTAGGCGCGTTGCTAAAGTAAAACTATGTGGTGTGTAAGTTCTACTCATGCCATCAAGTGTAATGTTTGCTTATGCTACCTAAAGCCTGGACAGGTGATTCATCACCACAGTGTATTATTATATTGCTGCTCTTGACATCAGGCTTCTGTCGCTGGTGATTGATTCTCTTTCAAAAGGAGCGATTTCCTGATGATGATGACACCATTGAGACCGGAGGAAAACAGCTTGTATGGAAAATGAATTTCAGCAGGTGGATTACTCATACACACTGCTGATTTATCAATTCACAACATGACAGACCATGTGCATGTAAGGTGAAATACAGTACATCTGGCCTTTTCACCACTTGCCCCTACAATGGCCTAATGACCAGTAGAAGCGAGCCTCTTATCTATGATCACTGTTCTCACCGTTTGCTATCATAAACAGTAGTTACTGTGCTGTAGACAGTCATGGTAACTTGTTTTAACTGATCACTAACAGGATCTGTTTTCACAAGTCTACATTTTCAGGTTCACCGTTGTGATCTAATCTTGAAAGTATGTAAGTATTAGTGGTAGAATTGTTACAAGAGAACAAGGGGGAGACTGGGGGCAATTGTAGCAATTCAAATTGCACCTGTCAGATATGAGACAGAACCATGAACTAATTATGCACATAGTCTGTGATGACCCCTCCTTGCCTGCCAAAGAACAACTGATGTCTCATATGTGTAAAAGTTTTGCTGCCAAGAGTCATTTATGAGGTATGAAAGTAATTTTGTCATTAGTATTTTCCTCCTTTAATGTCTATGAATTTAATCTGTCTAGTTTTGATTACCATTATGTTGTCTAACAATATGTATATAATATATGTATATGTATATGTATGTGTATAAGTATATATATATATATTGTTTTGCGGAGTTGTTAGACAACATAATGTCAAACAAACATGGGACTTTCACCCAGGAGACGGGTATTCATGTCCTATGTGAAATCAAGTGAACTTTGAGTTGTTTTAAGGTACACTGTCACCATGTTTTATTTTCACAAACCTAACCTACGTAACTTTACTTTCCTAAACCTAACCCACGTAACTTCCCTTTCTTAAACCAAACCTACAAAACCTTACTTTCCCAAACCTAACCTACGTAAGTTTCCTTTCCCAAACCTAACCTACGTAACTTTACTTTCCTAAACCTAACCTACGTAACTTTTCTTTCCTAAACCTAACCTACGTAACTTTACTTTCCCAAATCTAACCTACGTAACTTTACTTTTCTAAACCTAACCTACGTAACTTTTCTTTCCTAAACCTAACCTACATAACTTTTCTTTCCTAAACCTAACCTAGGTAACTTTACTTTCCTAAACCTATCCTACGTAACTTTACTTTCATAAACCTATCCTACGTAACTTTACTTTCCTAAACCTAACCTACATAACTTTTCTTTCCTAAACCTATCCTACATAACTTTTCTTTCCTAAACCTAACCTAGGTAACTTTACTTTCCTAAACCTAACCTACGTAACTTTACTTTCCTAAACCTAATCTACGTAACTTTACTTTCTTAAACCTAACCTACAAAACTTTACTTGCCTAAACCTAACTTACATAACTTTATGTTAAGTACATATATTCACATATAGTATGCACAAAGCTAATGGGGCACTCATTAGTTAAAGATCATATGAACCATTGTTTGTGCATTTTCATAAGATATCACACATATGACATATCATATGTACTTTGAACAAAAATGTGAATCTCATGGAGGTGCAAGAGAAAAGGGTCAGGAGTTTACCAAAATCATTAAGATTCATCCACTGGGGATCATGAATGTCAATCATGCCATGGCAATCCATCTGACAGTTGTGAAATTTTAGGCATTGCTGTCCGTAGAGCTATGCTGTTAGCATGGCTATTAAAAAACACGAGAGTCAAGAAAGAAAGCCAGAACAAGAAGAAACTTTAAAACATTCCAGCACAGTCTTGGTCCCACTAACTTGGTGTCCATACGTTTTGATAATACTGCAATATAAAGGGTCTCATGCGTGAACAGAGCATGTGACTCTGAGCATTATACTGTCCATCACATCACGCATGATTCTGTTAATCCACTCCACACTGATTTCAGTGGAAATAATGAACATTCCAGCCAACATAACCTGTTCCAGGTTCACAGGTTTGGGTGTTTGTGTGTATCTGTTTCACACTGAGCCGCTCTTACAGATGTTGATTCAACATCTGATGTGAGAGAATCTGTTCAGATATGTCAGTGGGTTGGATGTGATTCATGCATTTACCAGCAGACTCGATGAGTGTACTCTGCAGACAGGTGTGTTTTTCCATGAATATGCGTGTGCGTGTGTGCGTGTGTGTGTGTGTGTGTTTGTCACCCTGAGGTTTAAGCCATACTGTGGAATCTGCCTGTTCTGCATTACTGGAATAACACATGGCCTATCCTGCTTTTAAAAATACTTTTAAAAGCTTTTACTTTTTTTTATCATAGTCCAACATTCTTTAAGTACTAGCATTTTTTTTATTTATATTTGATATGTAATCTACAACACTGTTAATGCGTAGGCCCACTGCATTTACAACATGTGCACACACATCTAGGCTTAGGCAACACACACATAAGAAGGGTCCACGCAGTTTCTCTGAATTAGACAGCAGGAGGGGATTTGATCAACAGCAACCTGTTTTTCCAGAAATATCAGACAAGTATTTTCTTTAACGGCACCACTCCAGCTAAGGCTCTCCCTAAAACAAGCTGCCTAGAGTGTACAGAACTGAGCTTGTGAATAAGCATGCATTCATGAGAAAGAAAATAAAGGTAACATTATGAAAGACCAGTGTTTACTTCACCATACAGATATTCAGTCTGCTGCCATGGCATTATAAACAGGCCTATAAGACTGTATTAGAATTATAGGAATAGATAGGAGATAGAAGTACTGCAGAAAATCATATCTGACACCAGACAGGAAAGAGACACATACTGTTAAGTCTTAAACTTCTGCATGATATCACTTTGGACTGACATGCATGTAAAGCCTTCTTACCAAAGATCCCGAGGACACAGAGACACAGAGACAGTCTGTTCAGCTGAGGTGTCATTCTCCTCGGCAGGTACTGTTAACTGTGCACAAGCTGGGACAATTTCAGCGCTGAAATAAAGCTCATCAGTCCAGGTAATGGTATCCTAAATGACAGGCATGCATGAAGCACAGAGGCGGACTCATGCCTCCATCCTTAATCCCATCCAAAGCCCCGTCCTGAGCGAGAAACGTGAATATTATAGTTGTATGAAGTCAGTCCTTGTGGAAAAAGTGTAAATCCTCTCAGTTTGGTTAGGTGTTGCTTTGTCAAGCGCACGCCATCATGTTTGCCCTTTAGAAAAAAAGAAAGGCGCAGCTCTACCTGTTTGGGATACACCTGTTTGTGCTTCACCTCTCCCTCTGTCTCTCTCTCCCTCCCTCTCTCTGACACACACACACACACACACCCACCCACAGACACACGCAGACACACACACAGTTGCGCCAAAAGTCACCTTTCCAGTTTGGTCATGACAGTTATATTCTCGTCTTTACTTGCTCTGCTCAGAGGAGAGGCAGGTGAAAAGCAAAGCAGTTTTAAACTGCTTCCAAATGACGCAGAATGGATATCACAATGGGCTGCTTTACTAGGCTGATGCCAGAACTAAAAGGTGCGTCCTCCTGTAGGTGAAAAACAAATTAATCCTTTCATTTGAAAAGGGATCACGACAAATATTAGCAAATGTGAGTACCACACTGACACCATAAAGAATTTCATAATCTAATTCACAAGAGGAAACCACTCTCCCCATTTTGGGTGCATTTAATTTCCAAATGAAATGTCATAATCTAAAACCACCTCGTAAATCAATAGGACATCATTGTTTTTTTACCCCCACACGATCACAATCCTTTTCTTCTTCATCCATTCCATGTTAGACATGTTTTTAATCAGTCTGATCTTGTATCTTGAATTGTGACAGATAAAATCTTTTCAGACTGACATAAATCTTCAGGAGCTTCATACAAACTGTTAGCATGGATGGATTACTTAACGGGCCTAACAGGCACAGGCCCAAGAGCCTACAGTGTCAGGGCCCCCCCATGGCCTTCACCTGCAAAATGTCACTCAAATTGACATGTTCTGACTAGTAAGAGGCTTACAAGGAAGGACCACAGAGAGATGCAAACAGACTGCTAAGAGACACAAAATAACTGCAAAACAAACACAAAGAGACACAAATTGACTACAAACGGACATAAAAACATCACAGAGAGACGCAAAGAACTGCAAAGAGACACAAAATAACTACAAAAATGTGCAAAACAAACACAAAGGGACACAAATTGACTACAAACAGACACAGAGAGACATAAACAAATTCCTAAGTGACAAGAAATAACTGCAAGGGGGCGAAACAAACACAAAGAGACACAAAATGACCATAAGAGAGATGCAAACAAACTTGTAAGAGACACAAAATAATTGCAAAAAGAGGCAAAACAAACACAAAGAGGCACAAAATGACTACAAAAAGACATAAAACAACCACAAAGAGACACAAAAACAACCACAGAGAGATGCAAACAAATAACGAAGAGACACTAGATACCTGCAAGAGGGGGCAAAACAACCAAAAAGAGACACAACATGACTACAAACAAACACAAAAGTCTGTGGGTCTTGCTCCTTCATAGCAGAGGTGGTGGGGCCTTTTGCATATCTGTGCCCAGGGGCCCATTGTCTCATACTCCACCCATGACTGCCAGTAGCCAAACCACAATCAGAAAATTATCATTTTTATTTCTTTTTGTGGTTGTTTATCTTGTGACATCTGTAGGTTTACCTCTCCCCATATAAACACAATATCTAAGAAACAGAGTTTCCCTTATTAACCACTGTAATTCAAAAAGAGACAAAGTTATTTAATAAGCAAGTCAAACATTTAATAGGTTTTGTGTGACAGCTCTATACATCCGACAGGCAGCGGCTTACATACAAAACTTTACAGCAGTCTGTGGTGTTTCTTTGTTTCACAGGTAAGCACCTCACTCAAGACAACATCACTGCCATCCTGTGGTGTACAGGAAACACTGCTTAATAACTCTAGGGCTTAAACATGGCTTAAACATATTCAACACCTACAATCTTGCACAAAACTGTGACAATACTTTTGGAGCTTTTTGCCATGCCTTTATAAAAAAAAAAGACTGACGTCTTTCAAATGGCCTAAAAGAGGAAGTTAGTAGGACAGTCTATACACATGAAATATAACATCAGTAACGTTTTTTTTTGTTTAAAAGCATTACAATATAAAATGTATCTGAAGCATTACAGTTATTGAAATATATTTGCATAAAAATTAAATATGTTCAATGGTTAGGTAATAACACTGTATAAAAATGAGGAAAAGCATTTCTGAGCTTGCAATCTTAGGCTCAACTTCTCTGTTTCAACCTTTCTTAACTTCCCATAAAAGCTACAAATGCAAAAGAGAAATGAGCACTGGTGTATGCTGTCTCACATTCTCTCAAAATCGAAGCAGATAGGCGATATTTAAATACAAAAAGGTATTGAAAGGAAAACATCTGTCTCTGGACTTTCACTCATGGTGTCACTTCTTCATGCCGATAGTTTCGTATGTGTCCTGGGCGTGAGGAGTCAAACCCTGGATTTAAAACAGAGAGGGAAAATAAGACAATCAGTATATGCTGTCATTTAATAATAATAATGTTAATGTAACATTTAAGATACCAGCTGTCCTCCATCTCTTTTAGATCAGTGACAGCATCAAAACTCACCGTATAGATGCCCTCTTCAACATTCTGTCAGAACATAGAAAAAAAAATTAGAAACAGTGTAACTATGTAAACACCTGCACATTGTGACATGAAATCTCGTGAAAGACTGAATCTTTCTTAGTAAATGGCTGAGTGAACATACAGAGGAAGAACAAGCTATACTTGCAGGCAAGAAAGCGCAACACACCAGAGTGGTCTGGGCTGTGCAAAGTTTGTGGCTGGCGATAGGAAATAATAGACTAAAATAACCATAGCATTAAAACAGCAGGTTAAGTGCTCTTATAATCACATGAAAAACTCTATCTCAGCAAGCACAAGTTAGTTTTCAAAGATCATGAACGACTGTATAAGTAATTTTTATTACAGCTGCTATTTTGTATTTATTTTTCATTTGAAAAGTTTCATTTGCATCTTCAAATTTAGCAATTAAAAAGGGCTTTTAAGTAATTTAGCAGCAGGCAACTACTAATGACATCATGATAATGGAAAGGCTTTTCACAGCTGGAGCCATCATATTAGTTTAACACGCCACAAACAGCTGCCAGTGTGCGGCTGCCGAGAAAAAACACAATAGGTGTGGCGTTTGCCATTGTTGTTTGTCTGCTGAGGTTTGACCTGACCAGTGAGATTATTTTTGCATCCAGAGTATGCACGTTTGCAAACTTGAGTATGTGCTGCGGTGAATAGTGTCTCTCTCCTATAGAGTTTGTTCTCAACCCCACACATCCATTTTAGACTACAAGTCATGTCTAAATGTCTATTTTAGTGACATATGTACAATGTTTGTGTTTTTACTTACCTTCTTGGCCTTTGTGTTCTGAGCATCAGCCCTAGCATTGACGACCTGTAGAAGACAGTGTTAAAGAAATGACAGTTAAAAGACCAGTATGTGTCATACTATAATTTTAATATGTATTTATAGTTTTTTCAAGTTTTCAATCTGCATCAACTTTTCTACAGAGCGACTAAAGCCCCAAAAGATGATATGTCTTACTTTGTGTGCACTACTTAATTACCTTGTGGCAACTAGTTAATATCTTGTGCGCATGAGCAAATCACAACAATTGGGAACAATTTATTTTCCTGTGTGCACATGTTAATTATGTTTTGGGAACATTTTTTTTTATCTTGTGTGAACAAGACTATTATATTGTTGGAACAATTTATTATCTTGTATGTACAAGATAATTATCTTTTGGGAACTTTTTTTATCTTGTGTGAACAAGACTATTTTCTTGTGGGAACAATTTATTATCTTGTGTGCAGAAGACAGTTATCTTTTGGAAACAATTTATTGTCTTGTGTGCAGAAAATAATTATATTTTGGGAATAATTTATTATCTTGTATGCAGAAGACAATTATCTTTTGGGAACAATTCATTATCTTGTGTGCAGAAGACAATTATCTTTTGGGAACAATTTATTATCTTGTATGCAGAAGACAATTATCTTTTGGGAACAATTCATTATCTTGTGTGCAGAAGACAATTATATTTTGGGAACAATTTATTATCTTGTATGCACAAGACTATTATCTTGTGAGACAGTTTATTATCATGTGTGCACAAGATAATTATCTTGTGGGAACAATTTATTAATTTGTGCGCACAAGTTAATTATCATCAGGGAACAATTAATTATCTTCTGCACACAAGTTTATTACCTTGTGGGAACAATTTATGATCTTGTGCAAGTTAATTATCTCCTAGAAACAAGTAAATCAACACTGGCACACAAGTTACCTTGTGGGAACAATTTATAATTTTCTCTGCAGGAGATAATTATCTTTTGAGAACAATTTATCATCATGTGTGCAGAAGGTAATTACCCTGTAGGAACAGGTTAATGATCTTGTTTGACCAACATAACCACTTGTTCCCACAAGATAATGATTGTGCATATAACAAAAAACATCACCAGGGACTTCAGGGGCTCTGTACTTAATTCAGTTTATTGGCCAGAAGAATATACTGGTACATCAGTGTACGTCAACACTGGACTCCTTGCTCTTGGTACATTAGTTACAGTGTCAAAAGCAAACAAGCTCAAGACTCAATTAAGTTATATCTTAGAAGCAAATGGTGATTTTTTCCACAGTTGTGAATGCCAATAATATCACGCTACTTACAACAAAATTCTTACCTGTTGTTTCCTTAATTTTAGTTACCTACAGCACCCTAACAACACACACTCATTTTCCAAACATACAGTATGTGTAGCAGAGGAAACTTACCAAGTATTTAGTGCTTGGTTATTGCTGTCAGTATACGATATAAATACTGATAATAAATATTGAATACGTTCCAGTGAAACATTTTATGTCTTTGATACTTCCCTTCCTGAAAGTGTAGCATGCTTCATTTTACTGACGTCACCCTATTTTACATCAATATTAATAATGTACCAGATTACTTTTAATGATACTATATCTTGTCTTTCATCAGACACTAAGAAACATATATATATATATACTACTTCTACTTAACTTGTCATATATTTTTAATATACGTAAATGAAAAAGTTTAATATGTAGCATGCAAACCTTCATTCTACAGTAGAGAGCTGTCAGGATGATGCCGTACAAAAACAGGATACCATCCAGCACGTAACAGATCTGTGGCTCTGCAAGACCAGCCGCTGCAAACACATGAGAACACTCAGTTAGGAGCAAAAGCACAAGAACAACACTTCTACATAATGTTTATAACGCTTTTACAAAATTAATTCAAATGATTACATAACAGAGACTCTTTGCACTGGAGTGACATCATCAATCATTTCTTCCTCTCTGAAGTTTGCCTAATTATTGCATGAACATATTCTGCAATTTATCCGCTGGTTCTCATGTGCGGGTTATTGCCCTCAGTGGCAATGTGGGTGTTTTTCTGTCCATGACTGAACAGTGTTATTGAGTAACGGCAGTGTCGCCATTTTAGATTGTGAAACAAACAGCAACAGCGGCCATTACATAAGAAAGCGGACAGAGCAAACCATGATCTAATCTCAAATGCTACATCAGTGGAGTCTACGAAGAAATATTTCAGGGGAGATAGGAAGGAAGAGAAGGGTGTGTCTTAATACTGTTCCAAGCACTGATATAAATATACAAGGAAACATTAAAAATAATTAAACAAGAATTAATGGAATTGCCGAGAGGAATGACATATGAAGATTACTTCTCATTTCTAGTATCTCACTAAACATCTTCACATCACTCTGACTAATCTTAGAGCAGGACTTCCAGCCAGTAGTGATACAGAGATGGAGCTTTAGATAAGTACACACACACAGGGCTGCACATACAATACAGTGCATGAGAGGAGTCATTATTATTTCATTAAAATAATCTTATTTGGAGCATACTGACAGTCGGAGTAGGAGAATGTAGGAGTTCAGAAGCTGTTAGATTGTTTTCCTGTCACTATTGTTTTAATGTTTTTTTCCAACTGTGTTGTCCATGCAACCACATCAATGTATGGATAATAATAAACAGAAAAGATGGAATTGCTAAGGCAAATAATATCATGCCGATATCACATTATAATTGTTGTCCTTCCAAGGCTGCAGCATCTAATCTAGATGATTCTTGTGAATGAACCAATAGGAAAAAAAGGAGACATCCTCGCCGTGATACAGTACTGAGTGAGAAGAAAATGCCACATAACTGCAGTAGAGTGGATGCATTTGGAATTATTACACATTAATAGTTTACTGACCAGTCTTTGATTCACTTTTAAGACATAAATTCAAACATTCACCTCATATATTGTCATAAGGACAACTTTGTAAGCAATGATAGAAATTAAAGAGAGAGAGAAAAGTCCCCCGTAGATGCAGCGTTAATTGTGCATCTACTCAAAGAAATGTAATACACACAAAAGTGAGGAAAACATTTACATTGTCTTCAGACGGATAGTTTTTTGCACAGTTTAAAAAAAATAGTGTTAGGCCTAACCATTGGAAGAGAAACTGTTACTTTTGGATTTCTGTTTGCAACAACAGAGCCATTTTAGGCTGCAATGCACAACAACCACTTCCCACAGTACAGTGTGTACAAAGAGTATTATTTAGCTTCATAAATGTACTGACTGTGTCAAGATGTGCACGTTTAAAAAAGGCAACTGGAATTTATAGCTCAGCTTTTAAAAGATGTCCTCTTCCTGGCCTGTGTAGTGTACACATCAGACTCTCACAGCAGCAGGCTTTTATGCGTCTTTAACCTTTTGCACAGGGACGAATATGATGCAGAAATCACAAGCAAACTCTTCACAAAAGCACAGTGACATAAGGTTGTATTTTCTCATAAATATCTGACACTGAGCTCTACATGTGAGATATTTCTGAATAATCAGATAACATCATTTCCTCCTCTAAACCTGCCCTCAATTGGTAAAACTGGTGCATAAGTGATTAATGTAATGTGGGTGTAAATTTACTTTAACTGACTTTATTAGTGATGTTTCTATCTTCAGCCCATCAGATAAAAGTTATAAAATCCTGTTCATGATTCTGTTTTTTGTTTTTTCTGTTTTTTCATTTGCTCACGTGCCTTCCTGCCACACTCCATCACACACTTCACTGCTTTTACATCGTCTGTTTTCGCTAAACTTTAAATTTAAAATCAAGCTCTCAGATAAAAAGAGAAGCTCTGTCTCACAACACTGCAACAACGCTTGCCTATCAGAGCTCTTATTCCAGTGGGTTTCCTTAGTTTAGATTAAAAAGATTAGACGGTCACAAAACTAGTAAATTTAAGACAATATTTCACTGGCACATTTAATGGTTATTTTATAACTTGTGTACGTACATTTACTTAATCGTATTTCAAGTTCTTTTTTTTAATATATAATTTAATAATTAATATAATTTGAATTCAAAAAATATAAGTCATGTATAATTTGTAAAATAGTTATAAGTTCAATGAAAAAAGTAAATGTAAATTTGATAAACATTTTTATATTCATATTTTTTTTTAAAGTGTAAAAGGAGTTTGAGAATCGCTGGTTTATTTGACTCATTCTAATTAAGCACTGGAAATTGTGGCACAGTTTACACTCCATAGATGGTGTGATGTATATTATATATATTTGTTTGTGTCTCGATTTTATCAGCCAAGGCAATTTAATCTTTGTTCAATCTAATTTAAGCTGTAATATAAACTGCAGTAAATGTTTAGATTAATTACATTTTAATAACATTTAAATGTGGCTTTGATTAAACTTGACCCATAGCTCATTTAACATTAGTGTTTCACCTCATGGTGTATCTTAAAAAGTCAATATAATTAAACTGATAGATGAAACTTTAAAGTTCAGTTTCTTACATTTAGATAAGAGCCATGACAACTTCATGATGAAATCCCCAGATAACACACGTCACTTTCTGTCCCTTCCTGTCCCTTCCTGTCCCTTCCTTCCCACTTTCTTTCCCCCCCTTCACATGTTCAAAGAAACAAATCACTTCTCCGAAATTTGTGATCACATGATTATTTTCCACTCTTCAAAATAACCTCTCCTTTACAGAGTAACAGTTAACTTAGAAAAGTCTTGAAAATATCAACTTGGGGTTTTTTTTGTTACAACATACAGGCTACGTGATATTGCTGAACATATTTGGCATGTGGGTTATGTATGGACAGTTATATCAGTAAGTAAAAATGTCAGATTCCGTTTTGAGCGCCTCTGTTCAGCTGTACATGTTCTCTTTGCTGTGAACCAGAGACATGTGGTGTGTTATCAACATCATCTGCATCTGTGTTGGTTTCCGCATCTCACATGTTGAGCGGGTTCAAAGGAAACACTGTGTAAGCCCCCTTAAATAGCTATTAGGAAGATATCAAAAAATGTCACTAATATTTCTGCATGTGTCCCAACATATTACCCATCAAGGGCCACTCAGATTCTACAGCTAACCTAGGAGCAACAAGTGGATCTCTGCACACTTTTAATAAGTGAACATTTGTTTCTTGTGACTGCGGTCCACAGTCACAAGAAACAAATGTTCACTTATTATATCCGCAGTCTGCAGACACCCTAAATGTAGTCATCAATATAAGGTAAAATTACATTTGAAGGGTCAGGTGAAGTGTGTAAATGCATAGAGTGTTATAACAGATTAACTGTTCAGTACACAGAAAGGAAACATGTTTTCAAAAGTGAGATCTTTCGCTGTTAAAATTCTACACACCAGCTGGCTATGTGTTTGCCTTACAGACCACAGAAGTAGGCCGTAGTCAGTTGTGGTTTGGAATTAAAACTGAAATATCTGAGCTGTTAACATCTCATAAACACTGAATGAAGCCGTTTGATTTTCTGGATAGCATAGAAAAAAATCATTGCAAGTGCACAATTTTACTTTAACGTAACTAAGAAAAAGAAGCAAATTTGACAAGCTGGAACCATTAAATATTTGCCCCCATGTTTAAAAGGTGACTACGGCCCTGCTCTACTGTAGTAACCCTGTCCTCTTGGCCTATTAGACCCCCATATTAACTGACCTTTTAAGACTGTATGTCGATACCTGTGCATAGGTGTAGATTTTAGGGGCGAAGGGGGGGCGAAGGAGACATGACACCCATAATATATAGAGAACAAGTGAATTTGTCGTCCCCTGCCTCGTTTTGAGAAACTTCAAGACATTTAAACTGTAAATTGAGGCATAAAAATTCACCGCAATGCAGGAAATATGATGCTCAAAATACTCTGGCCAGGCCCCCCCCCCAACTTGGAAACAAAACCTACACCTTTGTACTAGTGCATAGAAATGTATCTAAAGTTTTCAAGTTGTTTTACTTTGTATTTTCTTAACAGTATAGGTTGTTTCATCATAGTTTTTAATAATTCAAGTAGTCCCAGAATACAAAACATTTAATATATATATATAATATGCAAAATATTAGGAAATGATTAGGAAGCTGATACTGATGGAATAAAGTGAACTTCTATATGCAAGGCAGGGTGTGTCTGAGAACTGGTTTAACAAGTAGGTTATTTACAAAAGTTGTAAGCTTCAGTGCCCCTTGGCAAAGGTAACAAGAACCAACAGGGTCAGCTTCTCCTTCCACAGGAACTGTAGTGTGGTAACTACATTTCTGCTGCCAACACTGGGAGGATTAAGGCCAAATGTCAGAAAACTTCAGTGACCCAAATAAACATCTGCTAACCCCATGTAGTAGTATTTCCAAAAAACACTAACATCATGTCAAAAGCCCCTTGTCCTCACTTTGGTTAACCGTATTACTCAACAGCAGAGCATCTGATCAGTCATGTTATGTCTGAATAAGGCTATTTGTTCCCTAACACACAGTTTTAGGTTTTCTCACAAGGCTGTTCTTAAAAAGAATTAAAAAAGTTCTCACTGTGAGGCCTTGAGACATCAACCCAGCCTCACCACCCAGAGCGATGTTAAAAACGTTCACTATATCCCAATTTGATGTTAAAACTCACCAGCTCTCCCAAAACTCATCCACAGAGGAATCGCCACCAGTAACGGGCTCCTGCCCCACACGGCCATGACAACACAGGCTCAACACGGACGACTGGGCTCGGTAAAGCTGCCAGCACACAGCAAACACGACGACTTGTGGGTGGCTTTTTTTCTGTCTGTGTTCTGGTGAATACTCGAGTGTTGCATACCTCACAGCCAACAGGGGAAGTTGTGGTCTGAGCTCTAAGTCCATTTGTCTCAGATCTCATCAGACCACTCCCCCTTCTAACACCAACCAGAGGAAGGACATACATCGAGGCTTTGGTCTCTGCTGTCATGTTTAATACTTGATTTTCAGACAAGTGAAGGAAATGGAAAAAAAACAGTGTGAAGATCTTACAAATGTTAACAAAACCACCCTGCTCAAACATGATGGTGGAAAAATACAAGTCACTGCTCTGCTGTTTGGTCATAAAATATTTATTAGGATTATTTGGGCATTGTACATCACTGATTATGATCATCTGTCAAAAGCCTCACTACAGTGAATAGAGAACAGGAAGAGAAGCTGACTAACAGATGTATGAAGGAGAGACTGAATTCTCCTCTTCAGGGAACCAACACACGAGCAGCATGATGTTAACGGTCAACTTCGCCAAACACTATGTCCTGTGTACCTGTTGAAAGAAGAAGAATATATATATATATATATATATATATATATAACTTAAAAAGAATATATATATATATATATATATATATATATAACTTAAATAATTTCACACAGAAGACAACATTTTTATATTGAAGTATTGCCCTTTTGAAGCTGGATTCTTGAGCAATAATCGCTTTCTTACCAATAATGGCCACAACATCAGCCAGCATGTGTCCTTTGGCCATTTTATCCAGGCCAGCCTAGAAAGAAGAAAACATTTATTAACATTCAGAAGACCAGCTAACGCTATTCTAGGCCACATGAGCTCTTATAAAACTGAATATTCATAATTCATGGGATTATAGCCTCAAGTTAATGCAATAACTACTCTAATAGTTTGTTTATGCAACTTTAAAGACATTTTTAGCCTTGAAGACCAAAATTCAAATAACGACGTTAACAGCAGTTCATGTACCCATGAGCTAAGATATGAGCAGGAAGGAGGGAGGGAGAGGGAGGAGGGGGGGGTGTTTCTGTACGCTTTTAAAAATGGTTCTATAGTACTTTATAAAATCTACTTAATGAACTAAAAGTAGCCTTAAGGACAAGCCGTTAAACGTGCTGAATAATTGATACCCGGTGTGTTTAATATTTCACAGTGTCTTGTGAAGTTTTAAGTGCACACCAAGTGAGCGAATCCAGGAGCTTTGATCTTGCAGCGATAGGGTCTGCTGGAGCCGTCTGACACCAAATAAACACCAAACTCTCCCTGCAAGCGACACAGAGGCACACACACAAATACATTCTAGTAAGCATATTACATCACAACAAGTCCCTAAAGGCCCGACAAAGACCTCCCTATTAATTAAGTCTCAAAAACAATCTTCTGCATGCTAAGGATCTACAGAGTCATACACTTTTTGTTTGCTGGGTTAAATCTACTTCTACTAAAATAGCAAAAAGGCAATTTTATACAGAAGTGTTAAACATATCCTGAGTTGTCTCACCTTGGGTGCCTCCACAGCTGTGTATGTGGCCCCTGGGGGCACCTGGTAGCCCTCTGTGTACAGTTTAAAGTGGTGGATCAGAGACTCCATGGACATCTAGGACAAAGGAGTACATAAAACCTGCTAGCATCGGTTTTGAAAATGAAGCACACAAACTGTGCGTGTTGACTGAAATGTGAAATGTTAACACTGAGGTGAACTCAAAAGTGATTTCCAGCCTCATGGGCAGCCAAATTAAAGTGCACCTGACAGCAGAACTGGCCTAATTCTGTAAAGAGGGTGCTGTGAAGACAAATTAGTGGCAACACTGAAATTTAATGAACACACACAAGTGATGAAGCACAGGGGGAAATCCAGAAAGGAAAAAGGGTACAACACTTTCAAGATTTAACAGCCCGCAGGTGTAATGAAACCATCTAACAGAGTGAGACGAAAAAAGGAAAAAAATAATGTGAGGGAGGTTTAAGTGTCTCCATTCAGCTCACCTTCATCTCAGACCTCTTGGGTGGAGCAACTTTGGCATCATCCACCTTAATCTCTCCTTCTGGCATCTTGTTGAGTGCCTGGTGCATGATCCGGAGGGACTGCCGCATCTCTTCCACTCTGCACAGATACCTGGACCCCACACACGCACACGCACGCGCACGCGCGCACACGCACACACACACACACACACACACACACACACACACACACACACACACACAGAAAACAGCTGTAAGCTACAGATACAGGTGATGTTGGTGATGATGCAACAGGAAATAACTTCATGTCATGAGTCACAGCTTCCTGTAGCAAATAAGTGTGAAACAGGCCCCTGAGCTGAGACAGAAAAGGGGGCATAAAAGTGAAACTGAAGGCACCCTTAAAAAAACTGCAGACACTTGCTAATCTTTTACCTGTCATAGCAGTCTCCTCTGCTTCCAATGGGGACGTCAAACTCCACTTCATCATACTTGTCATACGGCTGGGACATCCTCAGGTCCCACTTGATGCCTGACCCTCGCAGCATCACTCCACTGGTGGAGGGGCAAGGGGAGACATGTTGAATATCACAGCTTATACACATTGCTGCTCATTTAAACTAACTCTAATGTTTGTGCATTTCATAAAAGGCAGTTGGGGGGAAGGTGAGGTTTTTTTTCCCCCACTTTCATTAATGGATTACCTGAAGCCATAGTTGAGGGCATCCTCAGCAGTAACCACCCCGATATCCACAGTTCGATTCTTCCAGATACGATTGTTAGTTAACATCTGCATAGAGGAAAACCAACAGATTTGAACGTTCACTGGTAGATCTTCACCACATCCTTATCGTACCTTATCACGTCAAGAGCCTGTAGAGATTTTGAGAAGTTATACTCACCTCTTCTACTTCATCGATTCTAATGGAGAAATTCTTGCACCATTCATAGATGTCATCCATCAGACCAAGAGGCATATCCTGAAACACACGAAGGATGGAAGAATTTCACTGACCATGCTCATTTTAATGACAGTCTGATCGGTGAAGTGATCTACACGTCATATCCTTGATACACCTTTGTTGTTGCATTTTGTAGCATGAATAGCAGCAAAATTCTCCCGAAGAGATAACTTAATTTTGTTATAAAAATGAACCTACCTGATGCACACCCCCGGGTCTGACGTACGCAGCGTGCATTCTGGCTCCAGACACTCGTTCATAAAACTCAAACATCTGGGAAGAAATAAGGGTCACACAGTTAGAGGAATAAAAGTAGTCCATTTTCCACTGAGTATTTCCTGAAACCCGGTATTAAACAAGCCCCAGGGCCGAAATACTAAAGGCCTTGGTGTTGATACACTCCGATGTTAGCGGTTCTGCTCTCGGTATTGGAGAAATTCAGAAGACATCTTGTTTATTTAGGTTATATAAATGTTATCATTTACCGTTTTTATCTCACTGACTCCGTTTCTAACTTGCAATAAGATCAAGACATTCGTCACTGATGCAATTTTGCTATTCAATCCAGAGGAGAGCTCTCTGTGTCGGAGCCTCAAAGACTTTTAATTTATATACTGTACTTACATACGTAGGAAATACAGCCGTGTTAATTCTGCTCTTAATTTGTTTAATTAAAACATCATTAAGCAGTATCTGTACGAGTAGTAGTATCACCTAAATCTTACGGATACCCATCCCAGTTCGTGAAGAAAACTTTGAACGCATGCATTTTTGCTAAGATGTTTCAATTTCACACACGTCTCATACGCAGCTGACTACCATGCCTGAGCAGGCGGTTGCGGAGGTCATAGGTATGTGTATGCTCAGGCATGCTCCGGGTGCGCTACTCATAGTTGAGGTGTTTTAACGTTTTACAGAAATTGCCTGTTTGGAAAGTACTAAGCATAAGACTGGAAAAGTAATATAGTTTTGCTGTTGTTGAACGCGGTCCTCGTTCACTTCAATTCATAAAGAATATTCGCCTTTTTGAATTCTCTGTTCACTGTGGCAGCATGTGAGAAAACAAGGTAACATAGGATGAGTAATTCATATACAAATGGTAATTTTGTGTTTTGGCACATGTGCTAACTAGTACAGATTTTTTTAGGAATAAGCAGTGAATTTAAAGCTGTTTCTTAGGAACTGTGAGAACAGGCAGGTTTGAAACCAGCCTCGTCCCCTGGAGAAAAAAAGCTTTAAAAAAAAATACAGGACAGACAGATTCTGACCTTCTCTCTCTCCTCGAACATCCAAAAGAAGGGGGTCATGGCACCAATGTCGAGGGCGTGCGTGGTAATGGCCATGATGTGGTTCAGGATGCGAGTCAACTCTCCGTACAGAACTGCAAACACAACACAGAAAACACCCAACCATTTAAAGCTGGTAAGTGGATGAGTATGTTGACACACAAAAAAGATAAAAATTAAAAATAATAATAATAATAATAATAAATCAGTGAATTGTTTTTGAGTCATTTTCTTAAGCAAATAACAGCATTTCACTGGTTCCAGCTGCTCAAATTTGAAGTCTTGCAATTTTCTTTTTTTTTTGTCTCTTTTGGGGTAAACTGAAAATCATAAGGCTTTCATGGACAAAAAAAGTTATTTAAATTTCACCTTACATCCTCCTGGGAAATGTAAATGAGCAACTTTTGCTACTTTGTACTTTTTATTTGCCGAAATATTCTGAATTATGTGAACAGCAGTTCTTTATAATTCCATATGTACATCAAAAAAAAGGTAACAGGAAGGTCTGTCACCAATGGCAGAGAAATAATTTCCCTAAAAATATATGTGAGACATTTTAAAGCCTTAAATCATTTGATTTAAAATCTGCAGACACATAAGCACTTCCAGTCTGTCTGTACCTCTGATCCACTGTGCACGGGGCGGAGCCTGGATGTTGAGCAGCCTCTCCACAGCCAGAGAGTAGGCCTGCTCATTACACATCATGGAAACATAGTCCAGACGGTCAAAATAGGGCAGAGCCTGTAGCATGAAGAGAAGAGGAACTGAAGCCTACTGGGTAAGGGAATTCCAAGAATTATGTAACACATGATGAATGTCCTCTCATTCTCTGATCAAGTCTATTGACGTCAGGAGTTTATTTTTGTCATTTTCAAGTGTGGGATTGAGGTGTTCTCTCACTCTTACACCATCTCCTTTTTACACAGTAAATCCAGCTCATTCTCCTCACTATGTTGTTGTGTTGACCTCAATAAAACAGGATTTTGCAATAAGTTGTGTTGCAATTTACTGAATCCACAAGTGCTGTTTTTAGCCTGGTTAAAACCAAGAACATCACTGATTTTACACTTCCCGATTTTTAAAATCTTCTATAAGTGCATGCATACAGTATGAGCTACTCAAACCACTGCCTAATAAATATGAGCGAGAGAATACAGAAACATTATTCACACATATTGTAAGTGGTTACATACCTGCAGGTAGGTCTTGTACTCGATGAGCTTCTCTGTGCCGCGGTGAAGCAGGCCAATGTGGGGGTCACACTTCTTGACAGACTCTCCACTAAGCTCCAAGACGAGACGCAGCACGCCGTGAGCTGCAGGATGCTGGGGACCAAAGTTGATGGTCAGGTTGGACACATCCTTCTCTGCAGGAGGATCTTTGTCTGCAAGAGGAAAACAAAACAATACAATACAGGGCAGGGCAGAGTTAATCGCGTGTAATGCTCATTTGGGCTCCATTGTAGCACCACAGGCCAGATTCCAGCAAACAGATCTCATTCGTAGGGTTAGTGCATTTCTTATTGTCAAACTTGTAGCCATAAACGCACAGAATAAGCTGCCCAATGTATTGGCAAACACCCAAGTGCTAAATCCAGTGAACTACGTGAATGTAAACAGTTTGTCACATATAAAGTCAGACACTGAATGCCTGTCTTCATCTCAATTAAGTCTGGTGGACTGACACAAGGGACAACATACAAAGTCTGATATGTACCATAAATAAGTATAGTCAGAAATGTACTAGTGACATGATCACCAAAGATATTACGTGGAGGGTTATTCTCTCAGTTTGCTCTCACATTTACAAGATATGCAACAGAAAGAGAATAAGATGTGTTTTGTGTAAGATTTAGGTGGCTATATTGGCAAAAACGGGATATAATATGCTAAGTAAGTTTTCTTTAGAGTACAATCACCTGTGGATGGCTGTGTTTTCATTATCTTAGAATGAGCAATTTATATCTACATGGTGAGCGGGTTCCCCGTCTAAGGATATCACCATGTTGCACTGCCATGTTTCCACAGTAACCCAGAACGGACAAACTAAACACTAGCTCAGATAGGGCCATTTGCGTTTTCCCATCCGCCACCGTAATTAGCAGCCTCTCCATGAGTGTTGGAAAAACACTGATTTTTCTTTTTCTTTTTTCGATTACTGCTTTATTCAGTGTCTTTACCCGTTTAAATCACCAGATCTTATTCTTTAGAAGAGGAGGAGACCTCTGGATAATTTGGTTCTCTGGGAAAACTTCTTAAACATCTAGAGCTTAAACTTTAAGAAAAAAAGGTGGACACAGATTAGTAGGTGCTAGGCCAGCGCCCATCTCTGACTTGTCAAACTGCGCTGGGGAAACATTGATTTGTGACATGAAACTGCATTATTCAGTCTTTTTCCCAGTTTAAATCACTGGGTCTATTTGTTTTGGAGAGGGGGGGATCTCTGTGAATGATTTGGCTTCTTGTAAGAACCTTCTGAAGGTCTGGATCAGAAATAAGATGAGCACAGATTAAGTTATCAGAGAAATCAGATGAGCACACATTTGTAGGTGCTGGGCAAGTGGGCCGTCTGCAATGTGTGTTAATGTGTTATAGTATATATAAGTATGTATGCCTGTATATGTGTTGATCGAAGGAAGAAAGAATGTTGTTAGCTTTCACACTATCTTAGCAACTCATCACTTCACATTTGCCTTTTGATCTAAGTGAAGAATTAAAAAAGTAAGTGGTTAGTGGGGAACAAAAATCCTTTAACTAGCAGCCCTATACGTGTGACAGTGTGTAGATGTTACCATTCCATGGGGGTGGGACCCATTTCTCATTTAAGGCAGTTGGGTACATCACTGCACCGGCAAACTGCTCTGTCCACTCCACATCTGGCTGCCATTGTTTCTGCCTGTGGAAAACAGAATATTTACATGGAAAGGCTGTGTAAGTAAACCGTCCAGTTTGAACCGGAAGACAGCAGATGCATAACAAAAAGCATTCTAGTGCCAGGTAGGTGTCACCTCCTACACTCCTTGCATGTAGCCAGGCTTTAATCTGATTAGCCTATTTAGAAAGGGTGATGATCTGGGCTACACTGTTGTGCATGTCAACCTGACAACTGATATGGCTCATAGGGGAGACACGCACAGCAGAAATATGGGTCATGCTTGTATTAACAGGGTCTGTTAAATAATGCTAGTTATTGCAGTACGCATATGGCTGCTTTTAAAAGTTTTAACTCATGCATATGTAGACCTCCTATGGGGGCAGAGTACATCAATAGCAACCCTTTATTTCCAAGTCCCCTTGACTATGGTACTACATAATCAGCACATGAAGGTAGTAGGACCATTTCAGAGACCTTCAAACTAATCTTAATTATGGGAAGTAGTTTATAAAAAGCAAGTTTTCTTCACTTAAGTGCCATCTACGTTACAGGTCTTGCATTAAGCTAGAATGATTCCATCAGACACTACTTAGTGTTCAACATAGGCTAGGCTAACTAAGATGTAGTTTGATTTATGGCCTCCTAACAAAGCGGTTTTGTTTATTACTGCTGTAAAATATGGAGAATACTTAGCACTGCAATTACAATACTACAAATAATGTACACAACCAGTGTGATAATCACTTACACATGCTAGCTAATCAGACTGCTAACAGTTATTACAGCTTAGGTAACACGTAAACAGCAGGCAAGCTAATATTAATCTGCAACATGCACGACCTTAAAGAATGACATTGCTAAAACAGCCAACTAACGGTACATGTGTACATTGTAAAGACGTGTTCCATTCATACAGAGTACAAATTGTAGCAGAATATTATTACTGTTATTTCGAAGAGACCATGTCGGCTTATTTAGCTTTATGCTAACATTAGCATATCAGTGTGCAGATTTATGTGAAGCTCGAGCTAAGACGGCTGGTAGTACAGTGTTCACACGAGGCGACCCGTTTTATATTTTCATTATCTTACCTGTTTTGCACGACAGTACAGCCTGGGCTCAGTAAGTTATTATTTAATATTATTTTTGTTGAAGGACGTCCTAGTTTGGTAAGCGACCTCAACATCGTGGCCGCCATCTTGGCTGCTACACAACCTCTGGCCAATGACGTAGAGGAGTTTCTTCTTTTGTTGTTTTAAAGGCGCATTGCGTGCATTACCCGTGTGTCTGCCACCTATCGGAGTTTCCCCGTACATAAAGTATAGGACTTCTTGTAACTGGGAAAACTTACATCAATGTTTCATGAATTATTTTTATGTTTCTGACATTTGCTCTCTGTTTAACTCATCCTATACTTACTTGGGTCCCAGTTAGTTGAGGCTGTTGTTCAGTGGAGTAGGGGGAGGAAGGAAGTGGCAGCTTGCTGTGGGGCTGCAGCTTTCATTAGTGTTTTTCTTCTACTTGTTCTTTTTTGCTTCATCTTAATTTAGTTTTGTTGAATTTCCCAGGCTCCATTTTGTGTTTTTTCTGTTATAAATACTTTAAAAAAAACTTACTTCTGCCTCTGCCTACAATTTTCTATTGGCGATCAACACAATCTTTATATGGGGTGGCGACATGACACACATATTATTATTATTTTATTAGAGCTACAGTAACTTTTATTTTAAAAAACAACAAACTTTTATCATATTTGCTGAATCTGTCACTGTATTTTGACAGTAGTGCATGGGACAGATAGTCTGTGGAAATGATGAACAAACATAACCAATTGGAGCCAGGAGGAGTCTTATGCAGAAGCTGTGCTGCCAACAACAGCATACATGGCAAAGTCAAGTATATTGTAGAAGACTTCTGCCTGATAGCAAGCTAAAATGAAAGAGTTAAACTGAGCCAGAGCAAATCCTTTTAGGTCTTGTAGCTCTCTCCACCTCGGAAAAGCTGCCCCAATGTTTACTCTGGTTTTACATCAGGCTTGGTGTAAGGGCCCTGACACACCAAGCCGATGGTCAGCTGTACAGAGTACTATTACCTGCTAGTGTGAAGGGTTACTTCCTCTCATGCAGGCGCAGATTGTACATGCTAGTTGGCCGTTAGCTGCAGTCTTTGTGGTGTGTTCAGGTGCTACTTTTTGCAACTTAGGGGATGCAACAGTGGGCGTTGATCGCCACTATTTCTTTGATGTCTGATGTCTGGTGTGTCTAGGCCTTCCTTGACTCTTTCTTTTTAGCCTGCTTTTCATCATCTGTGTTATAATGTTAACTTGTCTTTGCCATGTATGCTGTTGTTGGCCCCACAGTATGTGCACAAGCAGTAATTGACACTGTAGGAGACTCCTCAGCTCTGATTGGTTGTTTTCATTCAGGAGCAGCAGACTCTTGCAAATGCCATTAGGAGCACTAGGAGGAGCCATAGGAACATACATTCCTCAAAGATTATATGTTTCATGTACAACTCTCAGGATATAGTGACAGTTTCAGCAAATATCACAAAAAGATTTTTTTCATAATAAAGTCACCTACTGTAGCTTTAAAGAATGAAGCCCCTATTTTATCTTTAGAAGACCCTGCGATCACATACCTGACAGTAGTTTCTATTGCTTACTTTTTGGAGCCCATGCTGTGAATTTGTCATGAAGAAACATGGATAAAATTAATCAGAATATCAGGTATTAAAGGTATATTTCAAATTGATATTATACCTCATACTGCTCTGTCTAATCATAAAACAAAGACTTAAAATGTAGTCTCCATCCCAGCTGAAACTGGTGAACTTGTCCATTTTAGCCCTTCTGTCCAAAGATGACAAACTCCGCTTTTTTTTTATTATAAAAAACAGTGCTTTTATTTATGTAATACTGTGGAAAAATAATTACATACCATTTTTAAAAAATATTGAAGATAATGAAATTAAAAAATGAGAGTTTGATAACGTTCGTTGTACATCTTTTGAACAGTTGTCTCTGCTACGAAGAACAGTACAATAAGATAAACATTGGATTTTTCTAAATTCAAAGACACAATAATACAGGATACAGTCCTACCAGAGGTATAAAAGTACTGTAACAGGATTGTGAGAGAAATGATATGGACATATACTGAAACACACACCCGCACACTTAGACACAGACATGCACACACGCACACATACTGTATACACACGGACATGCATACAATAGCCGCGTGCGCGCTTGAGTTGGGCGCTGCGTGTTTACAGTATGCTTCCCATCCACGCGCAGTCATTCACACATCTATACAAACACACTGTACAAATCGATGTGCGCGCCAATGCCCACACACTCCCTCTTGATCTCTCTCTCTCTCTCTCTCTCACACTCGCACACCCACTCACTCGCAGTCATACACTACTACATGTCAATATTGTGGACAAGCCTTCATTGAACCTCTCCATACACATTCTCCTCCGGCCGTTTTGGCAGACAGACGATGAGGAATGATTCAAAATGGAAATGTACGACATGTTCCCCTATAAGGCCACTCAGTTCTAAACCCAACATCTGTGTTTTTCTCTCTCTCTGTCTGCACCAAGCTTGTAGTTAGGAGCTCTGAGAAAAAGGCTCCAGCCTACGAAAATGTCTGGGAATGACTCAAGGCCCCAAGCCTGGTTTGTAAAGCAACAGTCACCAATAGAAGGAGCTTCTACTGCATATACATGGTCTAAGGTGAAGAACAACATGAACACTTGGCACTAGGTTTCTTTTGTACACTGATACACCCTTCTGAATTCAGGCTCTGCTGTTGACACAACTTTTCACTCAGTGGAATCACCCAGGCGAACGCCCGAGTTAAAGTGGGCTCAAACTTTTGGTCCATACATACACATTACATGTTTTACATTGACAAAAATAATTCTGTAATGTTAAAAAATAGAATACAAAGCTCTAGTCTGGTGTGCAAATAAAAAGACATTACACAGATATAGATAAGGGACGTCTAAGCATGAATACTGTCGATGCAGTGCAAAATGATGACAACCCTCCCGACCCCACCCCGGCCCCCAACATACTCCCGCACGCCGCCTAACAGGCATGATGGCATGTACCACTGTACACAAGGGCATTCTGGGATGCTATATATATGTGCTCTATGATCACTGAATAAGACAACCAGCAAAAAAATTTATAAAATGGCGGCCAGAAATGACTTCCACTGGTTGAGGTTTCTCCCGATCGGCGTGTACCATATTTGACAGTCAGCCAGTTTTGCCTTAAGACGTTCTCTCTCATCATTTACAAAGTCAGTTCATAGCAAAAGCTATGGGGCTCCGAAGATCTGTGATCTTTTGTCCTCTCTCTGGTTCTTGCTCTTTTCCCAGTCTTGATTGTGACTTGCGCCGTCCGCTCTTTCAGAGCTCGGATATACAAACACATCGGGAGTGAGGGAATTCAAAATTGTGTGGAATTTCCCTTCCCTGTCTCACTAAAACTCCTTCTTTTCCACTCGTCTCTTTCTCTCTCTCTGTGTTTCTCATACCCTCCCTGTCTCATGGGCATGGTCTTCTGACTCTGTGCGTCTGTGTGTGTGTGTGTGTGTGTGATGGTTTTTCTGTAGTCGTGTTCAGTAGGGCGTGTTCGTGTGCGAAAATGTGTGCGTGTAAATCTATGGTTGTGTGTGTGTTTAGATGTGACACTATTTATAAGATGCTTCCTCATGCTCTGCTAAGACTGTGAGGTGTTTATGCGTCTCTCTGTCTCACACGTGAGTCTGCATCCTCTGTGTGTGTCGGCTGTGGGAGTAGTCAGAGTGTTGCGAGGTGTAGGAGAAGCGAGTGGAGCTGCCGTACTTCCCTAGTCCAGTCTCTGATCCCGAGGGAGCGGGACCCCCGGGACCCACACCGACCCCGGGGCTCCCAACCCCGGGTCCCACCCCAGGTCCCACCCCAGGTCCCACCCCAGATCCCACCCCGTACATTTCATAGGATGGCCCAGCCTCCAACGGGGCCAGGCTGGACGGGGCGAAACCCATGCGGTAGGTCTGGTAATGCGAGGGGTATCCGTAGTTGTCGTAGGCCAGCTGGGAAGTGGAGTCCAGGAGACTGCAGTCTCCCGGGAAGTCGCTGGCCACGGGGGCAGGGTTAGGCGGGGGCTGCTGGCTCTGGCCCGCACGCGTGAAGGTGTTGAACTGGGCGTAGCTGATGTGGGAAAGTCTAGAGGGGGGCCGGGGGTCGTAACAGGCCTGGGGGCGGCCAGGGGAGGTGAGGGGGCCAGGGGGACCAGGGGCTCCTCCACTGGCTGTGGCCCCTGAGCCTCCGGCACTGCTGCTTATAGATGCAGCTCCCCCTGGTGTTCCTGCAGGGGAGCGGTAGTCAGAATAGTGCAAGGTGGAGCGGGAGGCCGGGCGGCCTTCATCATGGGTGGAGGCTCGCACGTTGTAGTAGCCATTGGTGGGGTCCTGAAGAGACAAACAGCAAGAGACAACATAGAGTGAACATTAAAATAAGATATAACGAGGGGGATACAAATCTAAATGCCAGTGCATCCCATCACCAGAATAAATGTTGACATTGTATGTTTGTGTGAACGATGGAAATGTTACATTTGTATGTTATTATCTAGCAGATACGTTCAAGAACACTTGGTTGACGTGTGTTTATGTTTAGGTACAAAAAACATGCGGTTATGTTTGGAAAAGATCATGTTTTAGCTTGAAAAACCCATTTTGGGTGCTAAAAGTCACCGGAAGACACAGCAATGCCTCTGTAAAAACAACCACTCTTTGTGGCAATACCTCGGCTGGGAACGCAGCATTGTCTTGGTAAAAAAACACCCATGTTTGGTGGCTAAGAGCTGTTGGAAATGTCGCAATGACATGCTTAAAAACAATCAGGTTTGTTGGTTTTGAACAGTGGTCTGCAGCTTGGCAGGCGTCTTGCCTTGGTCCCACGCCATCCACCATCCCCTCCATCTCGTGATTACAAAGTCAGTTCATACACTATGACACTTTAGGGACGTTGATATAATATGTATGAAACATACAAGAGTAACAATTGATTTCCTTCTAGCGACTGGGCTGGTCTGTATATAGATCTTAGGGTCAGAAGGCTTCTATAATAATAATGTTTTGTTCCTTCCTGATCCCCAAAGAGATATTCTCTTGTAGAAGGTCAGAGGTCAGGGTTAACTGTGTGTCTGGAGCTGGTCAGCGTCCAGGTCCAGATTCCTTCAGATTGTGCTGTGAGGGCAGTTTGCTCTCTTTTTTTTGTGACTCAGCTGCTTGAGATCAGACTCTAAGTCTCTTTTCAGATATGCATGCAAATCACTATGTAAGCAAAAATTCCAATGACACTAACTGCACGGGCAAATTACATGTTACAACTGTAAGAATAACGCACCAAGACTGGCATCCCAGGGCAGCCTCTTAAGTGATTCCAACATTCAAAAGATCTTTCATGTGCTTTTAACCCATCAACTTTTAAAAGACAGTGTTGGTAAATGTTAACAGGGTGCAATCTTGAACTCCTGTACACCTTGTGGCTTTTTAATAAATCCTATGGCATAATGATGAAATCTAAATATATTGCACAGTGAAAGAAAGAGAACAGATTAGGATGTTGTCATTTATATGTTATCATGTGATTCTGTTACTGGTCCAGACCACTCAAGATCAAATTCGTTTGTTTGTGGCCCATGAACTAAAATGAGTTGTCACAACCCTGCCTTATTGTACCAATAAAATGGACGACACATCTCCATTTCCTCCCACTGTCAAAAAATGAAGCCAAAATCGCAGCCATCTTGTGTTGATGACGTCATTTAAGAACCAGAGTCTACGCCGTAGCGACCTCAGTGGTATTGTCTGACCAGTTGAGCACACTGATGGGCGCACACAGCTGTCGATCATGACACCAAATCCCCTTTTTATAGCATCAAAGAACTAATTAAAACCAATGTTATAAGGAAAAGGAACACTTGAACGTACATTAGTGTGATGCCTAAAATGACAGAAACCATCTTTGGGACAAATTTATTTCATGTTAATTTGATTCTTAAGTTAGGCCCAGGTCCCATCTGCTTATGTGGAGGGGGCAGGGTTTATGATTTACACTGCAGCCAGCCACCAGCGGGCAATCAAGATGTTTTGGCTTCACTTTTGGGGAGCTGTCATCTCAGTCTATGGTGTATACTAATACCAGCTTTCATAGTATACTGTTTTTATGGTTTGTATACAAGAAATGAATGTACTTTAGCATACAAATGATAATAATAAGAGATTTTTTTTGACCAGTTAACAAAAAGAAAGCACAAAACAAACAAACAGAAACTCAAGTTTTGTCCATTTGTGCTCAAAGCTTCCATGAGTTGAAGCATCCATGTTTATCTTGAGGCCTCTCCAGCAGTAGGGTGGATCCCTGCCAACATGCATGTTGGTCCCAGATTGTCTGGGTGAAGCAAGGACGCTCTCCTTGCTCACTACACCCACTTCATCTTGCTCTACCATTATTTCCGACATCATTCTGCCATCTCATTGTCTCTCATGTACCCGACTGCTCCCCCCATCCAACTTTGTTTCACTGCTTTGGTGCTTCAGGCGGCGGGGAGGAAAAAAAAAAACAGTCTGGCTGAGGCTGTTGTCGGGGTGATCTAACCATCTCCTGGGGTGGATTCATGTCTGTGTTTCTTCAAAGTGATCCGAGGCAGCACTCCAGCTAGAGGGGTGGTGTGTTTGCCCTCACAAAATATTCATGGGGGGGAGCTTCAGCAGAACATTTTGGCAGCTTTACGCGTGAAAATGCATTCATCACCTAAGCCCAGCCCCACGGTGTCAAAATGTATGAATGATTCATGCCAGCTGAATGGGCAGAGTACGCCTAAACATCCTTTATCTTTTTTTCTTTTTGTTTCGGTCCAATTTGAATAGTTTTGTCTCTATTTTATAAGAACACAATATTCTTAACAATCACATAAGCTGGACTGATAGGGAAGGGAGGAGAAGACAAAAGGAGCTTCAGCAATTTAAGAGAGGCCGTCTGAACTGCAAAATATTTGTTGTCTTACATATCCTGCTCTAATATTCTCACAGAGATTGAGTGCAACACTAAGTGTGAAGGTCACTAAATTAGGAAACAGAAATATTCACTGCTGGAAAGATTGTCTTTTCATAAAACTGGGCTGTAGTAGAAAGATGAAAACAAGTGCTGCTTAGTTTTACAGTTTGATCTGACTTGGTCTTAGTTTGAGTGAGAGAGGGTGGCGTCTCTCTTTATCCATCTGCCTCTTCACTCTTTGGGTTCATCCCTACATGCCTCCTCAACTCCTCTATCCTTGGAAGCCGCCATATTGAAGGACGTCCCAACTCCTTCAATGCACTTGGAGGAGTCGAGGAGAGAGGAGGCTTTCAGAGGGGAGAGAAGCAAGGATACACAAGTACAGCCTTCGCGGAAGTCTTTTACCAACCCACAGGCTTTCTTATTGAATATCAGCTTTTGATTGGATGCTGCAGCTGATCAGACTAATCTGATGCATCACAACATCACTGGAGTTACAGTCCAGAGGGAGGACAGATAAGAGATTAAACTAAAGTGTATCACTGCCATTTGGTTTCTGATTCACCATCTAGTTAAAAATTTGAACAAGAAAAGGAGAGTAAACAACTTTCTTCATTTATTGGAAAGATTTTTCTTTTCACAATGTCACTTCCCCCATTAACTTTTATTATGGATACAGTCAAAGTCAGAGAGAGTGTGTCTGTCTGCAAGAAACACTTTATACAACAGTGATCGTCATTTCCATTCAGTCACATGGGAGGCTGATCATTCCTGTGTGTCGGGTTGATGAGTCACAGAATTTAAATTTTCTGTGAAACATTTAGCCTAATAAATAATTTCCAGTGTTAAAAAGACACCATAATCATATTCTGGGTTATTAAATAATTTATATACATATATATACATACACATGTATATATACTGCTCTCATCAGTTAAGGTATTGGGATCTACTCTGTGTTTGTGGTGGTGGGCATACGAAAATGTGGAAGTACAAGCTTTAGTTAGAGCGACAGCCCCTAGAGTCAGCGATAATCTGCTGGATTTTCGCTGACTCTAGGTGGTGAGCAGGGAGATCTGGGTGCTGGTAAGGTGAAGGGAAGTTCACCACAGTTCATTTACACATGCTACCCACATTGGTATAACACAAGGTTGGTTAAAAACTGAAAAAGTACCCCTTTAATGTATAAAACAAAATAACATTTAAAGAGAAAAAGTGAATTTTAAGCTTTATAAAATGCTTAATTGTTACAGATGTTGTTCCAAACACCAGTTTGTTCTCCAGTTTAAATGAACTGGGACTTATTTGCTAATTTGATTCTGCTTTTTCAGGGTGTCTACACTTAAATTCAATGCTTTTTAGGACTTTTTCAAGATACATTTTAACCAAATTTAAGACTTAAGATTTTTAGACGAATCATCTTCTCCAATTCAAGCATTACAGGTAAGTTATACGGTCACACGCAGAGGTAAGTTTTATGTAGGAATATGGTTATTAGATTAAGTTAGGTTAATCTATATTTTGTCAACTGGTAAGTGGAGGCATAAAGGAAAAAGACCAGAAATGTGGATTTCCACTCCTTTTGACCAAAAGATGATAAAAAGATGGATAAATGAAATTAGATAAAATGTTTATGTCGTTTAAGAACTCACAAATTTAAGTGTATTTAATGATTTTAAGGTCTAATATTTATAAAACTGAATTTAAGATATTTAAGGATTCTTTTAAGGACTTGTAGACGCCCGGTTTTGGCATTAACCCTGCATCAAAGTTTGACTTGTACAATCCACTATCAAAAACCAGACTGGACTCCCTCCTCTTTGTCTTCCTCTGCCTATTTCAGATGCACATGTGCGCCCTCTAGAGGGTTAAGCATGAAATTAAAAAATAACAATTTGGATTTTTTTTTAAATTGAATTTTAACTTCATTTTTTAAAACATATATCAGACTGAAGCATCACATTTAAATATGAAATCCAGTCCTTTTCAGGGGAAGTGAAGTAGCAATTTCTGTTACAGAAGTGAAACAAACATTTTTGAGATGAATCACTGGTCAGTTGGGATTAAATATTAATGACTGAAGCTTCATTTATAGCACAAAACTCTCAAAAAATAATATTGTATAGTACATGTGACTATGTCTGTCTGGTAGATACTCTCAGTGTCATCCTGGGTGGCACCACTTCCACCAGAAAAGAAACGCTGTACATCATTGGATGAAAGTCATCACTCAGAGTCACCATGTCAGTAATGATTAGGATATTTGCAGCCCTTTGAGATATAATTAGAATGAAACCTTGCACCAAAATGAACTCCACAAGACCTCACATTGACTTTGGCATCATTTTATTATTAATGTTTTGTTAATTTTGCCTTTATATTGAACATACTGGTGGTTTATTTTTACCCTTTTCTGTACCTGTGATTGCACACCTTCTCTGTATTTTGTAAGTCTTTCAGGAGGAAAAAAGTGAGTTTGTTTAGATTTTGAAGACTTCCTGCTTTGATATAAATGAGTGTTTAATGAGCTCACCTTAAGGTCATACTCCTGGCGGGTGTCCAGGGTGTCACTGCGGAGGTCAGACTTGAGCTCTATGTCATCTTTAAAGGGCTGATTGGAAGGAGAGAAGGACACAGAGGGGAGAAACTAAACCGTCAAACAACAAAACAAAAACAAAAAGGAGGAGAGAAGGTGCCATAACAAAACGGAAGAGGGAAGGAGGCAACAGAGTATGACAGGAAAAGAGAAAATGGAATTAAAAGTGTTAAAAGGAGCGATTGCAGGGGAAAACACAGAGCTTGTTTTCAGTCAAAAGGTACAGTGCGGCATAGGGAGAGGTTACTGAGTTAATCTGAGGTTTTTTCTAAGACTACAGGCTGTGTAAACAGTGTCCGGCCCAAGCACACATATCCCGCTGCTGCTCACCGAGTACATGGCCTTGACCATGCGCGAAGCCGTGGACACGCTGCCGGAGTCCTCCTCCAAGCTGTGGGTCTCCTTGTTTATCGTCTCCACCTTGATGTCGGGCTTACCCAGCGTGACCCCGCGCCGACCTGGAAGCAAAACACGGCAAGGTTGAATACAGCTGGACACACGCATCGTGGCTGGTGTGTTTTCATGAGCTGGAAGAGCAAGTTCAGAGGGGACCCACATCCATATGGTGGAGAGGAAGTTTTAGGTGTTTGATTTTATTTGGTTTGCTGCAAGTTATGTGGTCTGGTGATGAACATTTTAACCATAATTCCCCAATAAAAACATGGACACTTGTACTGTACATGCAGGTGTGGTCTTTATATGTATGTGTGAGGCACATGGAGAGTATGACTCACTGCCTTTGCGCTGCCGGTAGAAGATCAGAACGAGGACCAGTAGAAAGATGAACAGGAGGATGGTAGAGCCCACTGTCCCACCAGCTATTATCCCCACTGGGACTTCATCTGAAAGGAGGAGGAGAGAATAAGAGAGAGACAGAGAGAGATGGAGGGAATGCAAGAATGCAAATGTCTGTCAGTAGCTGCACAATCAAAAATTTAATGCAACAAATACATCTTACGAAAACAAAACTGTATGCTACCTAGCTCATTAAATTTTCAAATAGTGAATTCATAAAACGCACCGGTCTCCTCCAGCGTGATGATCATGGTGCCTGGGCCAAACGAGTTCCAAGCCGTGCAGTTGTAGGTGGACAGGAAGTCAGACTCCATCACGTTGTTTATGGTGAGGGTAGAGAGGACGCCCCCGCCCTCCGCTGATGGTTTGCTCTGCTCCACTGTGTACCTCTCCAGCAGCGTCCCCTTTTCCTTCTCCCACACATTCTCCTTCCACGCCCACACCTGCAGCACACACAAACACATGCATAATAGATTATATCAAAATTAATTTGGGAGGGATTTATTTTACTTGGGTAAGTTGTGACATGTTTTCAGGATTTTAATTGATCAGTGAACTGCGACTGTAACAAGCCACTGACCAGTAAAACCACTTCAAACAGAGCTTTAATATCAGATTTTCAATGTTCTACAATTATACAGTACATTATCAAATCACCCACAGTCAAGTCCCATCTCTCGCCTGAGCACCATGGGTGCCAGGGCTTTCAGCTGCACTGCCCCCAGGCTCTGGAACTCCCTACCTCCACACATTCGACAGTCTGACAGCATAACATCCTTCAAATCCCTTCACAAAACTCACCTATTCTAACTGGCTTATGCACTCTGACTCTAACACTACAACACTATATTATTATGTGTAAACACAGACGAACACATTGGTCTGCAATAGTGTTGTCACAATACCAAAATCTTTGTTTCAGTACCAATACCAATATGAATTTTGATACTTTTTGGTACTCTTCGGTACTTTTTCTAAGGAAAAGTCCTTTTGGATACAAACCTTTAGAACAATAAATAGTAGGGGTGTAACGGTACCAAAAAAATCATGGTTCGGTAAGTACCTCGGTACGGACGTCACGGTTTGGTAACTCAAATGTTCCACCAAGTTTGTGTTGTCTCGTGTTGTCTCCCTTTGCGAGGCAGACTTTCTCTTGTCTTTTTTCACGTGCGCCAGCTGCGAATGTTGATACAGGTGTTGTCATACACACCACTTGTGCAATCTGTGCTCCAATAGGAACAAGAAAGGCGTTTGTGTGCATAAATGAGTAAAATAAATTAACTAAAGTAATGAATTGAATCAATTTCAAAGTACCGGTATTTTCCAAATGCAGTATAGTACCGTTTGGAATACTCTAGTACCGCGGTACTATTTTAGTACTGGTATACCGTGCAAGACTAGTCTGCAATGTTATATGTGTCTACAATATCATTCTTATCAGGGTATAAAAAGATCATCTGACAGTGTATGTTGCTTCTCAAGTCCATAGTAGGTCATGAAATTCAGAATTCATTTAGAAAAATGTAATGCATTCTGTGTGTCATTTTGTCACATGAATTTGTAATTTTATTCTGTTGGTCTATTCTGTACATGACATCTATTACATGTCTGTCAGTCCTGGAAGAGGAACCCCTCCTCTGTTGCTCTTCCCATGGTTTCTTCCAGTTTTTTTAACCCCATTAACTTGTTATTTGATGGGTGAATTTTTAGTTATCCAAAGCGAGGGTCAGGGTTGTATACTGTACAGATTGTAAAGCCCCCTGAACCACAATCATGATTTATGCTATTAGGCAATATATGCGTAAATTAAACTGACTTGACTTGACAAGAAAGTGAATGAACTTCTTACCAAGAATGTTGAACTATTCCTTTAAAGGGATAGTGCACCCAAAAATGAAAATTCAGCCATTATCTACTCACCCATATGCCGACGGAGGCCCTGGTGAAGTTTTAGAGTGCTCACATCCCTTGCGGAGATCGGCGGGTGGAGCGGCTAGTACACCTAATGGTAGACGGCGCCCCAGACTAACGTCCAAGAGCACAAAATTGAATCCACAAAGTATCTCCATACTGCTCATCCGTAGTGATCCAAGTGTGCTGCAGCCGCGACATAAAAAGTTGTTTCGAAAAACGTCATATGAACTCTGTTTTTAGCCTCACTGTAGCCTGTAGCTCTGACTGCTTC